>NC_058135.1:5709713-5748438 GCF_016433145.1 Gracilinanus agilis | reverse complement strand
CAAAATTGAATAAGAGAAAGAGAAAGGTCTGTATTGCATTTATGTAATTAGATCGCATTTCTAATGATTCAAACTTCTCCCTGAACACTAAAATGCCCATCTTGCTAATATCATTCCCGTGGCCCTGCTTAAGTTTTAGTTTTCCAGGCAACTCTAATACTATTATATATATTTATATATATATATATATATATATATATATATATATATATACACCATATACTAATACTATATACTAATACTATATACTAATACAATAACTAATACTAATACAATAAATTGCAGAGAAGGCGACAGATCTGCATTAATAGAGGGAATTACCTCATCTGGGCATGCCCTATGCCAATGCTACTGCCATTTAAGTCTCTATCCCTATCATATCATTCCAATGGGAAAAGAAGTCGCAAATATAACTTGAATATGCCCTATTTTATAACAACTACATTTTAAAAGTACAAAACCAAACACTAATTGTCATAGTGGGGTGAAACTATTAATAGGCAAACAAGATAAGGGCACAGAAGGAGTAGACGCATGAAACATGCTTTGAGAAATGAAACTCTCTACTTTGGCTGGAATATAGACTGTGGGAAGGGACGTACCTTTGCACATGGAGTATATTAATGTCAGATTTACTTGCAGGAATTTGACTTCACTTGGTAGACAAGAGAGAGTAATGAAGATTTTGAGGAGAGGAATGAACTATTAGATCAGTCCTTAGAAAACAACATTTTAGAAATGGTAGTATAAAAATTTACCCTTGCTTTCCTCTCTCCAAAATCCCAAACAAATCATTGAATAAAAATATATTACCAAAGAATGTAGGATAAAATAATAGACATTGGAATAAATAGGCAGAAAATATACCTCCACTGAAGTACACTATTTACTTTAACATATAATTCAAATCAGGAAGAACTGAATCAGGAACTCACAACGCATAGTTATTGCGTGACCCTAGACAATTTAGTTAGCTTCTTAGAATCTCAGTTTCTGTGCCTGTGGATATAATGAAAGCTGCTATTTCCCTGGGCTTCAGTAAAAAAAAAAATCAGTGAAATCATTCATGTAAAGTTCTTTGTAAAACCTGATGTTTTGAGGGGAGTAATTGAAGCAGGTAAATAAGAGTTCTACCTTTGAAGTTGAAAACTAGATTGAAAATCTCATTATCCTTTCTTTTGTCCTGTTCTAGTTTCAAGGCGAGGCACCACTAGATGGAGCCCACGTTTTCCACAAACAGTCTTAAACATCCTGTGAGCCCAAGTACAAGAGGAATATTTTCTAACTGGTTAATCACTGTGCAGTAGCTGTTAGAACCATTCATTAGACTGATATGCTACGATTCCTTAGATACTGCATCTATTTTGAGAAACAAAGGGGTTTTTTTTCCCCTCAGTCCTCATTTATCTTTCTGCAAAAGTATGCAGAGAATGTTTCTTTATGGCCAGCAGGAATACTAGTCTATTTAAGGAACTTAGCCCTAATTTGAACTGGCTTCCTGAGACAAATACAATCAACAACTTAGGAGTTAAAAAAAAAAAGTTAAAGAAAAAAAGGCTAAATGGTAACTTTGTTTGAATTGAATCAGATGAGCTATTCAATAGACAAAGATCTAGGTATTAAATGTCTGCTTTTAATAGAGTTTCTCAGAAAATTAATTGGGAAACAGGGATATTATAGAACATATTTGTTATAGATAAATGAGTACTTCAACTTAAATTTGTTACAATAGGGTGTGTGTGTGTGTGTGTGTGTGTGT
The DNA here is from genome assembly GCF_016433145.1 of Gracilinanus agilis. Taxonomy (NCBI): domain Eukaryota; kingdom Metazoa; phylum Chordata; class Mammalia; order Didelphimorphia; family Didelphidae; genus Gracilinanus; species Gracilinanus agilis. The sequence goes on along the minus strand of NC_058135.1, from coordinate 5,746,679 downwards.
GTGTGTGTGTGTGTGTGTGTGTGCGTGTGTTGTCATCTTGTCATAAATCAGTTTAAATGTGCCATGGAGGCAGTTCTAGGTTAATTTGAACATCAATATAATCTTATAGATTATAATCATACATACTTACATATATATATATATGTATATATATAATCTTATAGAAATGTTAAGAAACCTTAGTGATCTTCTAGTTCCTAGAAGACTGATGTAAGGACTGTCATCATGCAGGACAATTAGATCACTGCCTTGAAGCTGGATGGACCTTACCTGTCATCTGATCCAACCTGATTACTTTGCACATAAAGAGTCTAATGTCCAGGGAGTTTAATGACCTTCTCAAAGTACACAACAAGTAACTGGAAGAGCCAGGATGTAAACCACATCTGTTGAATCCAGATCTCAGACAGATGTAGTAGAAGAGATATTTGAGAGGTGGGGCACATAAGCATGAAACAGAATTGGTAGGTAGTCCATATATTCCCCCGCTAGCAAAAAAAAATGTCAAGAGATTTAAGGAAGACACACACAATACTGTGCAGGCCCCATTGGAGAGCATGAACACATGCTCCAATCAATAAGTATTTTATTAAGCATCTGCTATGTGCTACTCATTGCATTAAATACTGGGAGACAAGCTATGACTAATTTGCTATCAGGAAAATGGAAGGAAGTACTCTTATAGTTGAGACCATGAGTCCATCAAATATTAAAGCATAGAGATCATCTGGTTTAGATCTTTGTATCTTATAGATAAGGCAGCTAAGTGTCAAAATGGATAGTCCTGAGTTTGGAGTCAGGAAGATCTAAGTTCAAATCTGTACTTAGATACTTCTAGCTGTGTGATCCTGGGCAAATCATTTTACCCTGTTTGTTCCGCATCTGTAAAATGGCCTGGAGAAAGAAATAAACCACTCCAATATCTTTGCCAAGAGTAAGAAGGTAAGAAAGTCACTTGACCCCCATTGCCCACCTTACCACTCTTCCAACACGGAGCCAATACACAGAAGTTAAGGGTTAAAAAAAATTAAAAAAAAATACACTTTGTTTCCATTAACTCTATACTATCCTAGAAAATTTTGGAATATGAATTCAGTAAATATATATCACCAATAGATTCAGGGGTTAAGAGTTGATCTTTAATCTAGCTATGATATGACAAGATGCTTTCTAAAAGGGGTTTTGCTCCTTGGATGCATGTCCAGAATTTTATAGAAATCACCAGTGGTGTAACATAGGTATTTGGCTGGTTTTATGAACTATTTTTAAATACTCAAGCCCCTCTTTCCAAAGGCAATTCATAGACTTCTGCATCAGATGTCTTCAAGGCAAATGAAGTTATAAAGTGGAAACCCAAGGCAACTAAATTTTAGAAAACGTAGACATTTTATGTAGGTTTTAGTGCTAATTGGGGAAAATTATGCCTAGTCCTTCATGGTCTAAAGGACATAGTCCTCAGAAGCAAACTTGGAGCATATTTTCCTTTCAGGGAGGAAGTCTAAAGGTAGAGAAAATTACTAGATACTGAAATTTATTTAAATGATCTCTCAACTTTGACCCTCAGAAGATATAGTTTTTGACTAACTCAAAAATTAAACTGATCTCAGGTGGGAATAGTGGCTTACCAGTAATAATTGAATGAGAAATTGAACTGTTAAAATTAATAGGAATTTTCTTCTTCAGAAGCTAGTCAGTGATAAAGAATAAATAAATAAGTCCAAGACCAGTTTCCCTGTACCATCTCTCCTATTCTAAACCTACTCATGCAGGCTTCTGACTATTTTGAGCAACTGAAAAAGGTCAAATGTTAAATTTCTAAATGTCAACTTCTTTTTTGATCTTTCTTTGCCAAAATGAAACCTATTACACATTGCCACAATAGCCTGAAGAATTCTGCAGCTTTAAAATTCAGATCCAATTCCAAGCATTTGTTCAAAGCTCTCTTGTTCAATTCAGGTGACAGAGTTTTCAATACAACACAGAAGAAACCTTCCATTGTTGAATATACTTTTACTTATAAGTTAATTTTTTGTGTGAAGGTTTTTCACCTCTGCTTACAGATTTTTCTCTATCACTGATACTGTAAAATAGATATTAACATCCAGATCACTTTATGTGCTTACCTAGATTAATAACAACAAAAATAATTCCTCTTTGTCTCATCCTATGCCTCCTCATCGCATCCAACATCTGACTTCAAATACTGGTCCAATGGCTTCAGAGAATGGGTCTTAACTATATTTCAAAAGACTGATTAAAAGAATTTCAGATGAGACGGGAAGTCCTAGGTTCAAATCTGACCTCAGACACTTCCCAGCTGTGTGACCCTGGGCAAGTCACTTGACCCCCATTGCCTACCCTTACCACTCGGAAGGTAAGGGTTTAAAAAAAAAATTCAGACCAGTCCCTCCTGTTCCTTCTCCTCCTTCTTCTTCCTTCTCCTCCTTTTCTCTCTCACAAATATGTGTGTGTGTGTGTATATATATATATGTATGTATACATATATATATATGCATAAAGCAGTTTGAAGTTCCTAAAGAACTCTATAGATATTGATTCTTGTTGTCATTTAATTATTTTCTTGTAAGTCCTAGAAGTCTTCATTTCTCCCATTTCTTCTTCCCCTTATTAAATCAGCATTATTTTTGTTATATCATGATATACATTTGTATATGTTCATATATATGAATATATACAAATTTATGTTTGATCAATTTATTGTGTATACACATATACATGTGTACATTTATATATGTATATATGTATACTATCAAAGGGAATTCTTGGTTCTCTTTGAGTTCACATTTGTGAAAAGTGAATCCTTTGTTCTCTTTGCTTAGTTAACACTTTGGTTGACAATCTTGAACTAGGTGGAGGAGCTCACAATCACATAATGAGTTCACACCTTACTTGATTCTAGGTGAGAACAACCAGAAATTTAAGAGTTCACACACTCAGAAAGGTGTGGTTCCAAAGATGAGAACTCAGACAATTTGGAAATTGTGATTGGCCCCCATGAAAAGAGGCAGGTACAGGAAACCACCATAAAAGCCATGAAAATCCCTGAGCAGGGTAGGCTGGTGAAGGAATCTGGTGAAGGAGGCTAGTAGAGAGTGAACTCCAAGAAGGAAGTTGGCTTCAAGAAGAAGGTTGGCTCAAAGAAGAAAGAAAGCCCTCAGGAGTCATCTTCAGCTCCAGTCACTGTCTTGAGTGAGTGGATAGCTGGTTTTCCCTTCAAGTCTTCTGGAGATGGTTTATTCTGATTGAAGGTTAACAAGTCTTGGCTGAGCCAAGACTGGAACAATATTTAGTTAAATAGGTGAATGTCTTTTTCTATCCTTTTGTATTTCTCTAATTTCACCTTTTTTAAAAATAAAAGATTTATAGTTTTCATATATGTAGCCAGACCATTAATTTTAACACATAATACACACACACACTCACACACACACACACACATATATATATATATATATACACATATATGGAAAACTGAGCACTATATTATCAACATTTTTAAGTTGTGGAACTGGAGAAAACTTTTGAGAATGCCTTGGTCAGCAAGAAGATCAAATCAGTCAATACTTTAAAAAATTAATTCAGACTATTTCCTGGAAAGTAAAATACTGAAGCTGAACCTTTGGCCACATAAGAAGATAGGCTCATTGGAAAAGACCCTGAAGTTGGGAAAGATTTAAGGCAAAAGGAGAAGGGGAAGACCAGAGGATGAGATTTATTGGTAGTGTCATGGAAACAATGAACACGAACTTGGATAGACTTCAAGAGAGTGAAGTTTAGAAGAATCTGGTGTGTTATGGCCCATGGGGTCACAAAGCATTGAAGATAACTGAATGGCTGAACAACAATATATTGTGTTATGTTATATAATTCCATTTATATTGATATGATTGAATTGATCTTTGTATGGTTGATGTCAATAATTTTTGATAAACTATTGCCTATAGAGAGAATCAGTTGTTGGTAGTTGAGAATAGGTTGGACAGGAAGCTGATAAATTCTGCTGGAGACTGGTTATATTAAAAAACTATTTATTAATAATTAAGAGAATATCAGGAAAGGATAATTAAATGAGTATTGTTAGGAGAGGTATTTATCTATAACTAAAGATTTCTAAACTAATTCCCAGTTCCCAAGCTGCTCCAGGAGGAGTGTCTTTGTAATCACCAAGGATGATTCTTCTTAACACTGCTCTAATCTGTTTAACTAATCCCAAACCTGACTATAAATGTACCCTAAAACTAATATATACATTTATAATTAAACTCTTTTCCTTATAATTTATCTCCAAGATTCAGTGTGACTCTTTCTGTCTCTTCAGCTGTTAAGTGCAGCTTATGATAATCTCCCAGAAGCTGCTCTGTTTTGTCCTCTGCTGGGCTCTGCTGATCCCCTATAGTCTCATTGGGAAAAAAGCCAAGTAGGTCTCTCTAACAGATGATCTGGTTTTCAATTGTCCTCCAAATCTCCAGGTGTTTTCCCAAACCAACTGTCACCAACTCTTCCAAGATTTTCCAGAGGGAAAAACTCACTCCTTCACTCTCTGAGAATCTCACCCAAAGAGTGACTGTTATTCCCCAGAGTTCCTCCTAGGGGCAGTTGGGAATTCTATTCCCATCATCCCTTGAAAATTCCTCCATCTAGGTTAAAGAACCCACAGTAATTTTCCTGTTGATGCATAGCAGACACAAGGCAAGAATCCTTTCTCAGGTATTTACTTCCCTGTATTCTAATTCTGCTTTATATCTAATTGATAATCATTTAATCTTTTACAATATATATTTTATCATATTACATTAAATTGTGTTTTGTTTTTTCCTATGCAATATATACTTATTTTGCATATAAATATCTTTCAATCAATGCAAGATTTTTGTTGGTACAGAGTAGGTAAAATTTATACTTCAGTATTTTGAATTGAGGGCTGAAATAAAAGAAATATCTTTCCTCTAACTAGACACATCTGTCTATATTTGTTGCATTGAAAATCTTATTAAGAACATTTGTGTCCTTGAGCTTCATACAAATACTGGGCAGGCCCTAGTGAATGCTAGATAATGAAGTTGGTACCTTGTTGAATGATTTTGAATTAATGGTAGACTTGGAGTAATAGTAACAGGAAGTTCCCAAAGGCTTTCCATATGTATTCATTCCCTCAGGGATTCTTGGGTCCAAATTTGAAACCAAGTTTCCAGTATTAAGAGTTCTTCTTCCACTTAGTAGACCAGGTGTTTGGACTGTCTTGCCAGAAATACAGCCCCCACTTGGAATGGTCTGTAAAAGTTTCTGGACATCTTAGGCTTGGATGAACTATTGGGGATTTGAAATGCATGTGTGTGTATATGTGTGTATGTGTGTTTCCTCTATTGCTCATGTTTAGATTTTAATAAATTGTTAGAGGGAAATAATTATGTTGTTTGTCATTTCTGACACACAATCAACAAAGTCATAGAGGACTTCCCTGACCATCACTCATATGAGGGATCAAAAATGAAAATCTGGGGATGAGTTTTTGTTTCTGGAATGGAATAGCACCATAGAATTAAAGATGGAAGGGATCTTGAGTTTATCTAGTCCAAAAGATGAGGAAACACGTTTAGGAAGGTTAATAATTTGCTCAAGGTTACAGAGTAATAGTTGTCTGAGGAAGGATCAATCCACCTTTTGGCTACAGAGGAAACATTCTACTGTTCAAATCTTGAAAGGCAGCATGGCATAGAAGAAGGGGAACTATACTTGAGACATGGGTTCAAGAACTTCCTGAGATATTAAGCTATATGAAACTGTTCAAATAATTTAGCCTTTCTATGCCAGTTTCCTCTTCTGTTAAATAATAAAATTCAATTGAGTGACCTCAAATAGCTTCCAACTTTAAATCTGTGATCTCATAATCCTGTGTATCTCTTCTCCATCACCACAAATAAAACTCTAGGAAATAGAAAGTACCTGCTGGGCATTTTTGAAGTTCTATCTCAGAGGGAAAAGCTGTTTACACTCTATCTGACTGTCTTAATTAATTAACAGAAAATTCAAGACAGAATATTCAAGTTACAGTGGAAGATAATAATAATATTAATATCAATAAAATATCAGTTGACTATTTAATTTTTTCAGAGATCTTTATTACATGCTACATCATTTGATACCCATAACAACTCTGGGGAGTAGATGCTATTCTTATTCCTATTTCTTTGATGAGGAAAATGAGGCTGAGGGAGGTTAAATGACTTGCCCAGGGTCACATAGGTGGTAAATATCTGAGGAAAGGATTTGAACTCTGTTGTTCCCGATTTCAAGTACAGATTTCTATACACCAATTAAAAAACCAGGGGATAGAAAAAGAGAAAGACTCCTCAAGCTTTGCCTCCTCAAGGGATCCTTTTTCAGAGATTCTATTAGAAAGTAACAGGAAGGCTGTTTCTCCCAGATATGACTATCTCAGACTAGGCTTACTACAGATTGTTCCCATTTTCTGAGCAACCAGGATATTTATAAGGTAACACGTTTCACCAATATTCTTCTGTGTTGACTAAAGTTGGTATTTAGTTGGGAATATACCTGATTTGAAATCAGGAAAATCTGGATTCAAAACTCCTTTGCAACCCTTGCCAGGTATGTGACTATAAAAAATTCCTTTAATTCTCAACTTATTTCCTTAACTGTTATCTTAAGGCTAAAAACAAACAACTTTGCCCTAAAAGATTGATTTGAGAATCAAATGTATATAAAACATGTTGCAGCCTTTACAAAACCCTAAAGATTTCCATTCTTCTTGTTATTTTGTTTAAGACAATAAAACCCAGCTTTTGGCTTCTCTCCTCTCTTCCTCTTACCACCCTCACACCAGCATGATAAACCTGATTACCTTGATCTTCTTTCTGGGTTTACATTGCTCAAAAGATATGTTCTTCCCTCATCATTTAAGCAAACATTTGAAAAACATGGAGGTTTGAAATCTGTCTTCATAAGGCCCATAGTTTATTTTTCCTCCTAAGAAAGTATATAAACCAAGAAAGAAGAGTTATCCTATTTGCCTTTCCAACTTTTTGTGGTGGCAAAGAATTGGAAATTGAGGGGATACCTATCAACTGGGGAATGACTGAGCATGTTGTATTATAGGAATGCCTTAAAGAAAATAAGGGTTCATTTTTACACCACCACAACAAAGGGAATATAGCAATAAAGTGAATCACACAATTTTTTTGGTTTACCAGTATGTATAAAAGTTGTGTTTAGACATACTATAGTCAAATAAGTGTGCAACAGGATTATTTCTTTAAAAAGTATATATCTTAATTAAAATGCTACTGTTAAAAAAAGATAACTATTATCTGAGGCTTCAGTAAGTCATAACCTTTTGCTGTAGAGGACCTTGCCTTGATGTTGATGGCTACTGACTTAGAGTATTGGCTGCTAAAAATTGGGGTTGCTGTGGCATTTTCTTTAAATAATACAGCAATGAAGTAGGCCACATTAATTGACTATTCCTTTCACTTGGCCACATAGAGGTCTTTGTAGGGTTATTAAATGGCCTAATTTCACTATTGTTGTGTCTCAGGGAACTTGAGGTCAAAGGACAGGGAGAGAGATAGGACAACCTGTTGATGGAGCAATATGAACACAAAATATTTATGGATTAAATTCTTATATGGACTTTGTTCATGGTATCCCAAGTAACATCAAAGGTCATTGACCACAGATCGGCATGACTGATATAATAATAATGAAAAGTTTTGAAATATTGCAAGTATTAGTAAAATGTGATAAAAGATCATAATATGAACATGTCTTTTTGAAAAAAAAATGGTGCCAATAGACTTGTTCAATGTAGGGTTGGCAGAAACCTTCAATTCAAAAATTTTTAATGTGCTCTCTGTAAAGTTCAATAAAGCAAAGTACAATAAAATGAGATATACCTTTATGGATGTGATGGAATGCTATTTTGCCATATAAGAAATGATGAGCATTCAGAAAAAAAAAACTGGGAAGACTTAAATGAACTGATACAAAGCGAAATGAGCAGAACCAGAAGAACACTGTAAAGAGTAACAATGTTGAATGATGATCAACTGTGAATGACTTAGCTATTCTCAATGACATAATATACCAATAAATTTCTTAAGGACTTAGGATGAAAAATGCTATCCACCTCTAGAGAAAGAACTGATGAGTCTGAATACACATGAATGCATATTTTACTTGGACTTGAACTTCAGCCCTTGCTCCACTAAACTACACTATCTCTCTATACCATATGATTTTCAATTGAAAATAAATATCTTTTACTTATGTTCAGGTCAGGAGGTACAGTTACATGCCTTTTGTGGTTGATATTCAAAGGATGATATTTTCCTTGCCTCCCAAGTCAATGGTTCCCAGTCTTTGAAGTATAAACCTTGTTTTCCTATGTCTGTTGATTTTTGTTTATACAGTAAGTTCTCCCTTTTCTGACATTATTTCAACTGGAAAGGATAATTAACTAGTCCTTTTATGTTTTAGAAAAAGAATAATAACTTAAGTCCATAATGATGATGCCACAGTGGCATATAAACTCTCTCTGCCAATGAAATTCAATATCTTCTATGCAACTTAAGCACTGAGAAGTTGAGACTTGCCATGGCCCACATAACCAGTATGTCAGAACTGGGACTTGAATCTGCATCTTTCAGCAGTTAAGGGTAACCCTTTACCCATTATACCATCCTACCTTTATCCTGAGGGACCATAATTAACTTGGACATTCCCCATTTCTGGGAGTCTACTTTGTGTTGAATTCTTCTAAACAACAAAAAGTGATACTATCAATATTCCTATATATATAGGACATTCCTATGTTGATCCTGCTTGGGGAATATGCCTAGCAAATGGATCTTTGAAACAGTAGGTATGGATATTTTTCTTGGATCTTGCCTTATATAGTTTGAATATCAGACAGTGAAAACCTGTATCTCCCCATTTAGTTAAGAACTTTCACCCTAGTTATGAAAGGTATTTGACCTAATTCTCTTCTAATTTTTATGGCATAATTATTGATCAGTTCACATATCCAGTTTGAACTTTTTGTGGTTTAAGGAATATGATATTAGTCTAAACCTAATTTCCACCAAATTCGTTTGTAAATTTCTCATTTAAAAATTTTTATATCCCATCATTGATGCTCAGAGTCACACAACTAGCAAGGATCTGAAGCAATATTTGAACTCACATCTTGAATCCAAGTTCAGTGCTCTATCTACTTTCCTACCCATTTGTCACTTTCTCTTGATTATTTCTTCTTTAATATATATATATATATATATATATATATGAAATCTTGTTTATAGATAATTGTTTACATATAATCTCTCTTATTAGACTGAATTACTTGAAAGCAGAGATTTGTTGTTTTGTTTTTTACTCTTCTTCATATCCTCAGGAATTCAGCATAGTGCCTGGTATATAGTAGGTGCCTAATAAAGAGTTCTTTGAATTACTCAAACTCAACATTCTGGTTAAACTGGCTTTCTTTCTGTTCTTCACATAAGGTATTCCATTTCTATGCTATTGAATTGCTTCTTCCCTATGGCTGGGATGCACTCTGACTAAGAATTCACAGTTCCCTTTTAAAGCTCACCCTTCAATGTCACTCTCTACATTTCCCTAATATCTTACCTCTAAAACTCTTTATCTATTTAGTTTATGGTTATGTTGTCTCCCTTTTTAAGATCCTCGAGGGCAAAGAGTTTCTTTATTCCCCTTTCTTAGAACTTGCTTAATAAATGACTAATGATTCATTTGTGGAGGGATGACCACCTATTGAGGTTTTTGCTTAAGTATGGGTTTTTGAGAGTGATTTAAGACTTTCCTTCTACCTATATTATCCCATGAATCACTCATCTTTCCATAATTTTGCATTATCTCTCTCAACTTTAAACTTACCTCTGACAGTGTGTAGATTTTAAAATTAAATATTATATTTTAATGAAGTTTTATTAATAATAATTAAAGAGACCTAGCTATTCCACCCACTAGCCAGAGCAAAAGAGGAAGAATGAGGCAGAGCCTCAGAACTTATGCAAAACGTGACCACACAAATGTAGACAAAAGGAAAAGCATTCTAGGTGTAGTGGGTAAATAAACACACAGGGGTAGTAGTGGGTGAAAGGAATAAATGGGGAATGATTGGGTTGAAGAAGGATAACTGACTGACACAAATACAAATGGGGAATCACACCAACTCCCATAAACATAGGACACAGTTGGAAGTGAGTGATGACAGGATTAAGAATGACAGTTAAACCATTAAGTTAAGTCTTCCTTAATTAAACCAGGGAATCAACAAATCAGTTAGTGGGTCCTTGATGGGTTGTAGAGAAGGAAAGTAGTCTGTAAGTCATGGAAAAACTATTTAATAAAGTCTTGGGAAAGAAGGTGGGATCAGGTTTGTCTAAGCTAAGTTAGGGATCCGCCAACTACCAATAGAGTGTGATGGCTTCCCAGGCTAAAGCACAAGCAGGCAGGCAGGAAGCCTAGCTGGGAATCAGAAGTGACTTCTATGGGCTTTGCAGTCAAAGAGGAAATTTTCATGCTCCTGGAGATGATATATCAAGCTGAGACCACGATATTTCAGGAAGATGAATAAATTCTTGTTAGCTGGTAATCCAAAGACTGGAATAGGGACACTGTGTGATTAGTCCACCCAATCACAGAGACATGCTCTTCCCTCAGTTTTTATGCTTGTCAGGTTTTCCCCAAGATCTCCAAAGACAGGATTCAAACTTCTAGCTGGATCCAAGATGCCACACACCTTGCTCCTTGCTCCTGGCAGTTCAGAGTCCCAACAACAACAACTTCTGCATCCTATCTAGAATGTCCATCACTTCCAGCAAAGCTCATGTCCTGCTATCTGTGCACTGCTATTTCCTCTCTACCTATCTTTATGTCCTACCTTATATTTGCCTACAACATAGGTAATACAGAAAGGAAATTTGGGTTATGTTCAAGATTTTCCAACTATACAAATGTGAGGCAGTGAACACAAAAGCCATGAAAATCTTTGAATTTCAAAAGAATTGCCTCTGAGCATTCAATCTTGATTTCTGTGCCATTCTAGATTTGGAGATTGACAAGAATTCAACTGTTTTTCATTCCTGCACTAAAGATGCTAATGAATAATAATGTGCTAAAAAGGTCATCTAATTGGAAAAGTTTCCATGACTTCTTAGTTCTTTAAATATTATTTCTTATTATTGTTTCTAATGGGGGTATTCTAAAATAACTTCAAAAGCTAAAGAAACTGATTTTTCTGGTAATATTTCCAGTTGGTGTCACATCTCATATAAGGAAGTCATGTCAGTTTGTCACATCCCAATGATTTCCATATTATAGGCCTGAGGGAAAGCTAACAAATGTCAAAAGCTTTTAATATATTTCTTTCAGCCTGAATCCAATAAAGGGAAGGAAAAAAATTATTTAAAAAAACCCAAACCAATCATTTTCTAGATGAATGTTGAGATAAAAGGGGTTATGACCACTTGTAGTCACTATAGTGACATCACCAGATCTGGGCTTTAAAAAATCTCTTTGGCAGCTATGTGAAAGATGGATTGGATCTGGGGAAGACATAGGGGAAGTAGAACAATTAAGAGGTTACTGAAACAGTCTAGACAAGAAGTACTGAGGGTCTGAAACAGGATACTTATGATAATGGAGAGGAGGTGTATTTGTAGAGATAGAAACAATAAAATTTGGCAAATAATTGGAAATGTAAAATGAATAAAAGTTCTAAATGATGCTAGGATTGCAATCCTCAATGGCTGAAAGGACAAAAATACTCTTCACAGGAACTGAAAAGTAAATGAGAGGTGGATTTAGCTAAAGAAAGATAAAACATTTTACTTTGTACATGTTGTATTTTATATTCCCATGGTGAAATAGTTTAAGTTGTCTAAGAATCAGCTGGTGATGTGGGGACTGGAACTTTAGAGAAAGACAAAAAGCAAACTAGATATGCAAAGTTGATTTGGGAGTGGTTTGCGAAGAAATGATAACCCATCTGAGTTAATGAGGTCACCAAGTACCAGAATATAGTCAGAGAAGAGGTCTAAGGGCAGAACCTTAGGTAATTTCCATGACTTGGGAAGTTGTCAATAAAGAATCAATACAGTGTGACAAGGAGGAGTCAAAAAAGATTGGAGAACTACAAGAGAGGAGTGTCAATATGCAGGAAATGAGGATGACCAATGGTATAAAATACTCCAGAGAAATCAAGCAAGATGAAGACTGAGACAAAGCTATGATGATGAAAGGATAACTGGCAACATTGCAGAGAACCGTATCAGCTGAGTTATATGATTTGATCCTTAGATACAACTGTAGGCAGTGTTTTCTGGAGTAAATTTGGGTTGGGGAGAGGAAGGCAATAAAAGGAAAAGACTGATATTTTGAGAGTAACTGACAAAACTGTATTCATTCATGCGAACCCGGAAACTGGGACAGGGTCTCTTGGACTTTGTTTTAGTAGAATGAGGAATTTCCTTTCCTCTGCCTTGTTAAATCTCTAATTTCCTTCCCTTAAAAGCACAACACAGTTGTCCTCTTCTACACAATGACTTCCTTGAACCTCTCCACCCTCGTTATTAGTGCTGTTTCTTTCTTAAAATTCCTTACCAAGTACCTTCTATGCACTTATTTATGTACATGTCCTCCCCTCCCTACATGCAACCTAGAGAATGCAATCTCCCTGAATGTAAGTATTATTTCTGTTTCTCTGACAGTGCAAGTATCATGCATACTACCAACAATACACACACACACACACACACACACACACACACACACATATATGTATATATATAATTACAACATGTAAAAAGAAAGAGCAACCAAGGAAAAGTGAAAAATGAATGTTTCTAAGTTATAAAGAATTGCTTCAAAATAAGAGATATGCAAAGAAACCTCTACACCTTTTGCAGGGGTGTTGGGTTCACAAATGCTGTACATTTTCAGACTTTTTGATGTATTGATCAATTCAACTGATTTTTTCTTCTTTTAAAATTGTTATTTGTGTTATATGGTGGCTTTATGAGAAGACAAGAGAAACTGGTGAAAAGTACAGTCATGTATAAAAATGGCATCAATAAAATCTTATTTTAAAAAATCAAAAGAATCTATTCAAAGAATGCCATCTAAGAAGGTGGAACGACTGTAGAATAGCCCACTTTTCTATTAAGTTTTCCAGGAAGGCATAAAAAAGAGTAACATATAATTATCAAGAAGGGAAAATTACTATCTTTTTCTATCTAAAGGCGATCCAAAGAGATATCTGAAAACCTTTAGGCACTGGAGAAGGAGTATACATACAAGTACAAGTATACAATGGAAAGGATTCTTCTTATAGGTGAATTTGAGTCATGCCAGGAAAACCTGAAGGCTTCCATTATGTTGCATGGAATAGAGTTGGGACCCTGTAAATTTCAGATCAGGAAGGGAGCAGTAAAAATACACACTAGTTCAGATCCTTCTTTAGAGCTATGCAACTTTGCAGTTCACTGACCTGAGCAGTACATGAAGTCTTTGAAGAACATGGAGTTCAGGACTTGGAGAAAATTTTGACGAGACTCCATAAAATTCTGATTAGTATTAAAAATATCTGATCTTTCCTTCCAGAATTCTACAGAGTCTGGGGGTGGTTTTCCTTCATATTCAAAGAAGACCAAAGTGGCATAACTGGGTAAAGTCTTTTGGCTTGTGTACAAATTAGATGTAAATGAAGCAGACCTGAACAAAGTTGTTAGCTTCACTCTCCCCTACAGAGTCATAGAAACAGAGCAGCGAGACAAAAGTCAGGATTACTGGTGATGGCTCGGGATGTTGTGGATGATGTTGGCTTTTTCAATGTCTAACCAAGCTCCAGACATTTCACAGCATCTGTTTCAGCTATGTTTATGGCTAATGAAATCAACTTTTCTTATTCACCCCTTCCACCGGGAAAAGTCTTCATATGCCTAGGGTCGACACCCCTCTAATTCACCAATGAGTTTAAGGCCTGTCAGTTCGTCTCAATATGGGGGCTACCTTGAACCTGGTTTAGCCACTGTGCATACTACAGCTTTTTACAGCTACAGGTGAGAGCTAGGTGGCAAGAAGGCATCGAAGGAGGAAAATAGCCCTGAAAGAGCCTCAAGCAAGCCCTCAAATGAGAGGAATTAGTTCTCCCAAAATACCCCATCCACTCCTGCACAGAGTCTGGATGAAGTCCCAACTTGAAATAAGGCTGGAAAATGAGTATAAATAGAAGATAGTAATGATAAATAAATTTTATTGATTGGGGAATATCCAAAAAGCTAATAAAGAAGAGAGTAACTACATAATATCTATAAGCAGAACCTCAAATAAAATGACATGGATACAGAGCTAATTTGAATTTTTGAGAGAAATGAAGCAAAAATGTTAAAGAGATATTATAAATGAAATAAGAAGGAAAAGGAGATGAAAGAACTCTAGTATAGGAGGTGCCAAACTTAAAATTTAGACTCCTTGAAAAGTAAAGTGGATGAAACAGAAATCAATGAATCCATGAGATAATAAGAAATAACAGCATAACAGAAAAAAGAAAAAAAATCAAACAAAATGGAAGATTATCACCTTATAAAACTTGACCTAGAAAATAGATTGAAGAGAGATAATCTAAGCATCATCAGATGAGCTGAAAAATAAGACCTCTACACTTCCTAAAATATTCTAGATTCTATATTTCAAGAAGTCCTATCTGAATTTTATAAAAATGTTGTAGATTCAAAGAGCAAAGAGAAAATCTTCTGGTAACCTCTTAGGGAGTGGTGAGAAGGAAACTGAAAAATGACATGTCTAAATCCTAAAAATTAGAGTAGCCTAGTATTTGTTACTATATATAGTATCTAATTAAATAGTGTTACTAGATATAGTAGATATAATCCAAGTAACCCAAATACTAGAATTAGACTGTCATATTACATTATTGACTTATATTGGACTTTTGTTGTGGTTGTTCAATCATTTAAATTATGATCAAATCACTGGCAAAATGTTAAACAGCATAGAGTCAAGGTTCCCTTTTTCTGGTCCTCTACTTGAGAGCTCTCTCCAAATTGGTTCTTGATCTCTGAATGACCATTCTTTGGATCTGGTTATTCTGAGATGTATTATGTGTGGGACATTGGGCAAGTTATTTCACCTCCTTGGGGTTCAGTTTTCTCCCTGATAAAATGAGGGGATTTGATTTGATGACCACTGAGGTACCTTAAGAAGAAACATTGAAAAGGATCATGGAATTATGGATTTCGAGCTGGAAGAGACCTTGGAGGTAAGATTTAATCGGACAACCTTTCAGATAGAATTTGACTAAATCCATGATAGGTCAATCGGATTCCTATGATACTAGAGTACTTGCAGGGAAATAATGTGCAATAAGCCTGGAAAGGTTTCTAGCTATTCATGTATCTATTATATATTACTACTTCTTCTAAAACATCTTTCTTGATCTTCCTATAAATTATTTTGTATTTACACTGTACATTTTATACTAACATATCTGTGAACATGTTATTTTGCAATAGTGGTCTCTAAGCACTTTGATTTTTGATCCTTAGGATCCAGCATAGTGTCTGGTACTTAGTATTTAACAATGGTCCAGGAACTTTAGGTGAATGGATAGAAACTGCCCAATAAAATAGTGTAATAGGAATCTGATTGACCTATATTATATCATGGGTATAATATCAGTTTGTCAAATGAGTCTATTTCTTGGTATTCTCTGTGTATTTCATGCCCCCATTTTTCCCATTTCCATTCTTTTGAATCAGCTGTACTCAATGCGTTCCCTATTATCTCTGTCTTTTGGAATTTCTAGCTTCTTTCAATTCAACAATTCCCTTTTACAGGAGGCCTTTCTTGGCCATATACCATATATTAATGTTGCTATCTATAATTTTGTAGGTATTTCCTGTTTTATCTCTTTTCATTATTCCTCTCCACCTAAATAAAAATAAGTAATCTACCATATTAATTTAATTTGAAAAGGTCTAAGTAAAAATATTTAACAATGAAGCTAATTATGATCAAATTTAGAGACCACCAAGTCCAAGAAATTCATTTTAAAAATGAGAAAACTGAGGCACAGAGAGTTTAAAAGGATTGAGTATACTCTAGCCCAGTGGTGTTGCCTTCCTCTTCAGCCCAGAGGATAGGGTAATATTTGTTTAAGTTCCATGCCCAAAATTTTCTCTCTAGATGCCAAGTGTTTCAATTTGGATGAATAATGAATAGGAAAAAAGTAGCAAAAATCCCTAAACTTGCCCTGGGAATGTAGTGTAATGGAAAAATTTATGAAGTTGGAATCAAAGATGTTGTTTTCAATCTTTCTTCTGTTACCAGCTACCTAGGAGGTAAATGGCACCATGGATAGAGTGTTGGACATGGATGGATTTTAATACCTAAATTTTTATCTGATCTCAAACATTTACTCACTATGTGACCCTGGACAAGTCACTTAATCTCTTTTAGTCCCAAATTTCTCACTTCGAGGAGTCAGACTCGGTGGCTTTTAAGCTTCTTTCCAACTTTAAATCTATGATCTTAAGAACCAATAGGATTTTGGACAATTCATTTAATTTTGATGGACCCGAGTTTCTTCATCTATAAAACAAGGGAGTAAAAATAAATGGCAGCTGAATTCTATAACAGCTGTAGATCCCACTATTTTGGAGAGTAATTTGGAATTATACCTGGAGAGCTATAAAAATGTGTATATCCTTAGATCCAGCAATATCACTGCTGGGTCTATTTATGGGAGAGACCTAGGAAAAAGGGAAAGAACCTATATGTTCCAAAATATTTATAGCGGATCTCTTTGGGGTGGTAAAGAACTAGAAATTGAGGGCATACTCATCAATTGGGGCATGGCTAAACAAATTGTGATGGAAAATTACTGCATCACAAGAAAAGATACACAGTTTAACTTTAAAAAAAACATGGAAAGAAGTACACAAGAGAATGAAGAATGAAACAAGTAGAACCAAGAGAACATTTTTACAGTGACAAATTTAATATTTGAAGTATTCTGAATGTTTATCTCTAGAGAGTGAACCAAAAAATGCTGACGTAAATTATATCTGTTAGCAGAATGATATCTTCTATGGTATAGAGAGAAGGGTTTGGGCTGTGGATACCTGGAAATAAATTCTATTAACAAGAAAGTGCACTTTGGAAGTGGGAAGAATAATTCTATTTTAAATCCTCCCTGAAAAATATTTACTTAATGCAGGATTTTTTAATGATAGAATGGCTCATTCTGAGAATTCTTAGAATAAAATGCATTAGTATCTGTCAAAAATGCTCTAAAATAGAAATTTTGTATGGTGAAGAAATATAAAGACTGGCCCACCTGGCCCACCAATGCTATAATTTGCTCAGCCACAGAAGACAACTAGGCATACATACAAGGGATTATCTTATGTTCATTCATTTAGACATTGTGAGTCAGGCAGGGTTCCTTGTTCTACAACCTGTTAAAGCAGTGTTTTTCCTCATGAAACTCACCAGTGCAGTGAGTTGCCAATTCCTAAATATAGTCTTTTCAACCAAACATGCATGTGTCTTGATGTTTATGAAGTTGGTAGCTATTTGGAATACGCAGGAGCTTTTTTGAATGAAAAAAAAGTTCTCTTTCATGCCATCAGGCAGAAAGTTGATGCTTTTATTCAAGGTCTCTCTCTCTTCTAATCCTCCCCTACTGCATCAGGACACCTTTTCCCCAAAACCATCCTGTGCTTACTTGGTTAAAACTCCTAAACATATCCATTTACTGCTGTTGTGGCTAGTTGCCATGGTAACTGATACAGTCACTACAGCATGCAATTAAATCCAACTGAATTCATGATGTGCTCCTGCTGTTGGGAGACACAACTTCTAGTTTTCCAGTTTTACTTGGATCTGAAATTTGGCTTTGTGCTCTGCTTCGTCTGGTGCCAGGACAACATGAAGTCAAGTTTATATTGTGTACCAAATGCTCAGATTGCTCAGGGAAAGAAGGCCCATATTTCCTGCACTGAGCAGCAACAGGACAATTAAAAAAAAAGGAGGCAATTTATTTGTTTTGGCTTCTCATTTCCTGTAACAATATTTTCCATGTCTTTAAAAAATATATTACCAGGTGAATTTGTCAAACTACCCTGGAAAATAATTTGGAAATATACTTTTTACAATGCCAATCATGCCCATATCTCTTGACCCAGAGATTCCATGTTTAAGCATATACCTCAAAGGAGGGCTAAGACAGAAAAGTCCTATGTACACCAGAATATTCCTGGTAGCATTTTTATGATAGCAAAGAACTGGAAACAAAGCAGATATTTATCAGCAGGGGAATACTGAAACAAGATGATGATGGTGGTGGTAGTGGTAGGAAGGGTGGAAGGAAGGAGGGATGGAGGGAGAGAGAAAGAAGGGAAGACATCAAATATCTACAATAGGCCAAGTACTATGTTAAGCATTTTACAAAAATATTTTGTTTGATTCTCAGCTAATAATAATCACTAGTCTTTATATAGCACTTTAGGATTTGTGAAATACTTTATAAATATTATGTAGTCCCTACAACAACCTCGGAAGGTAAGTATTATTATTATACCCATTTTATAGATGAGATAACTGAGGATAACAGGTTAAGCGACTTACCTGAGGTCACAGAGCTAATGCCTGAAGCAGGATTTGAACTCAGTTTTTTCCAGATACAGCATAAGCTACTGTGCTGCCTATTTACCTCTTGAGATAAGATAAATACAGAGAAACAGAAGACTTCTATTACCTAATGTAAAGTAATTAACTACAACTACAAGGAAAAAGGAAAGGAAAGACAAATAAATAAATAGACAAATAAATAAATAAACGAACAAATAAATAAATAAATAAGCAAACAAGCAAATGAACAAACAAATAAATAAATGAATGAATGAATGAATGAATGAATGAATGAATGAATGAATAGATGTATTCACAATGCCCTAGATTGATCCAAAAGCAAGAGTTGTAAAAATGCATCTTTTTTCCATATGTCACAGAAAGAAGGACTTAGGATATGTTCTTTTCTATACATGTATCAGACACAATGTGCTGACTGGCTCTAATGAACTAATCACTTTCTTTTATTCTTTGATATAAGGAAAAACTTTTTATATAAGGGAAGGGAAGGAACATATTTAGAAATTAATCTAATGGGGAAAACATACCAATAAAAGTAGAAAAAATGAAAGACTATTTCATCTTTGTCAATTTTCCCTGCCATTTAGTTTATCCTTATTCAAGTTTACGCTATGTACAATTAAATCAGCTATTCAGTGTCTAAAATGAAGATAAAAACAGAGTCGCTCTGAAAATGGAATCCCATGCAATTTTCCCCCATGACTATAGTTAGGGTAGGGAGGGTGTGGTGTGACATGATGGGGAGGGACCACACAGCTTTAATCATTAGCATGAAAATGAAGTTCAAAAAGAAAAGCACCTTGAGCAGCTGAAACTCTTTGGTAACAACTTCTTACCTCCAATATTCTTGGCAAACATCTAGTAGATGCCAAAGGCTATCCTAGGATTGGGAAGAGAAAGACAAGAATGAAGCTCTGAGATCAAGGAAACTACAGTTTCCAGAGTAGACTAGCATATGTTGTATATAAGTCAATGTAAAATTTATATGAAGTAATTTTGGGGATGAGGAAGAATATTAAGTGAGAGAATCAAAAAGTAACGCCTGTGGGAGAGAGCACTGGGACTGAGTCCTGAAGAAAACTTTTTGTTATTCATTTGTTTCAGTCATGTCTGATTCTCAATGACTCATTTGGGAGTTTCTTCGCAAAGATACTGGAGCAGTTTGCCATTTCCTTCTCCAGCTCATTTTACCAATGAGCAAACTGAGGCAAATAGGATTAAATGACTTGCTCAGGGTCACACAGCTAGTGAGTATCTGAGGCTAGATTTTAACCCAAGTCTTCCTGACTCCAGGCCTGGCTCTCTATCCACTGCACTACCTAGTTGCTCCTTGAAGGGATCTAGGAGGATCCAAATAGAGGAGGTGATGAAGAAGAGCACTTGAGGCATAGGGATAGTCTATCCAAAAGCATGGACACCTCTGGTCGACATGGGTCACAGTGTCTTAGAGGCATGATCAAGCCCACAGGCTTGCCGACCCACTCCTTTACAAGTTACCCTAAACCAAGGAGTATTCTATTTGGAGTGAGTTTGGGCCAGTCCCTGTGGCAGACCCTACGGGGACCCAATTGCTGTACAGGAATCTAGAATGAGAAGATGACAAGGCAGTGAACATTGCGAGAATTTAAGCAGGCAGAGTAGAAAAACAAGGCTGAAGAAGGGAAAGATCCAGGGAAAAACAAATAGGGTTTGAAAATAGCATGGTGAGGGAGACAAGAAGCTCCAAGCAGAATGAATCTACTAACACCAACTACTCTTGAGCCCAATTTTGCATCTTGCTTCCTTGATTACTCCAACCTTTGAAGATGCTCAATAAAGATAAAGTTTATTATTGCCTATGAGAATGTCCATCCAAAACTGAATCCAGAACTTGAGGTCCCCCCACGACTACTTCAATAGCTATGAAAGAAATAACAGAAATAAAGTGGAGCCTAAAGTTTAGCAGAATTAATTATTTCCACTAGGGGTCAGTTTGCATCTTTTAAATGCCAAGTAGAAAACAAAAGAGTCTCACATTACTGCTGACAATTGCTGGGATAGGGACCAGACATTCAACTGCAGTGATTCACAGTAGAATAAAGGTTTGAGGTAAGCTGGAATCCAGCATCCAGCAATTTCTCTAGTATTTTCAGGAAGGATACCATTTAGGGGGGAAAAAAACCAGGAAGAAAGAATATTCCTGTGTTCTTATTGTAGACTTTTCCTAATCTATATGTAGCAATTCCGTATGGAAATTGTTTGGGGAGAGGGGTCATGGAGTGTGTGTGGCAGAGCACAAACAATACTTCTCAGATGGCCTGAAAGACAAATATACATCTCCTCTCAGTCTGCTGTAGATAGAGACAGAGAGAGAATTCCCTCTTACTGGGTTCAAAGGCAATAGTAAGTATTGTCTGGTTAATCCTCAAAAATCACTGAAAAATTAAAATCTCTCTCATTGTATATTTAACTAGTTGTCTTAGACCCCATAAACATTTAGGAAAAAAGAAGGTTTTTTCCATATTCATTTTTATTCTCAAACCTGAAACATCAGTTTGAACAAAAATTATATTTACTATTACTTTTTTTACTAGTACTTTATTTTACTAGTAACAATAATAACAAATAACAATAGTAACAAATTTAGTAACAAAAATAGTAACAAATAATACAAAGATACAAAGTCACAGATCAATATTTAAACATTGTTTTAGATGTCAGGGAAGCTATAAGCCAGAGCTACTGTCTATACTCTCAAAAAAGCAGAAGAAAGAAGTTGTTGGCTTGAATTTCTCCCATCCATTGGCAACTGCCAACTCCTTCCAAATACTAGAACCACAGTCCAACAATTAATGTAGTTAACTCAGTTCCTCTCAAAATGACATTTTACTCAAATAAGTCAGTTCTTCTCTCCCAAGACTATACAGTTAGTTGAGTTCGCCTGAGGGTGGCAGTTGAAATGTCCTTCAGGAATGTTCTTTAGAATATCTTCTCTGTAGAATCTTTCTCCAAAGGCAGTTAGCTGCCACTCTCTCCCAAATAGCAGTTAAGTGTCAGTTGCCCTCAGGAATGAAGTATTTCAATTTTTTCTAAGTGCTTTATACCACTTCCTTCTCCCAAGACAGTTAACTCTTTACACCTTTCACTGCCTGTCTCTAGAATACTAAAATCAATAATCATTCTCTCAAAGACTCTTTCTGCCATGAACTTTAACTGGCTAAGTCATATTAGGAATGAATTCTTTTGGTACTCCTTAAGGACTCCTTCAAAGATGGCAAGTAACCATTTTCTTCAAGGTGCAATATTAGTATCCAAAAACTATGTATGATAAAGACTTTTTAAGCCAGGATTTAAACTACTACCCAAAATCTCAGTGTCAACATGACATCCTTCTCCTCAGAACAAACAGAATGGACATCAGCTTCAGACAGAGCACTTTCACAGACAGCCATCTGAAAGAGGCTTCTTTCTATCCACAGGTGGAACATCACAGTCTCTTCTTTGATAAAACACACCATAAAAACTAGACCGGGCAAGAGCTTAAAGTTGGACATACTTTGAGCAGTGTCCTTAGTCAGTCAATAAACATTTATGAAGGGCCTATTATAATGTTAGGCACTGGGCTGAGGATACAAAGAAAGACAAAAGATACTTCCTGCCCTCAAGAAGCCCACAATCTAGTAGGGAAAGACAACACACAAGAGAAAGCTGAAAAACTGGGAAGGAAGGAGGAAACAGTACTGAGTACAGGTCATGATGAAAGTGAGGAGGAGGGGAATGAGCAGTTATTTAACACTAACTGCCAGGTACTGTGCAAATACTTCAAAATATTATCACATTTGATCTTTGTAATTTGTAGGTCCCAAATTTGTCCTTTTATAATGACAAGCATAACTAATCCAAAGGGGTTTCAATGTTGTGGATTGTTAGTAGGCTACATGGCATCATGCCAGTAAAATAAGCTCTATGTGTCTTTGCAAGGGCTAGTTCAGGCTCCTGAACTCCATTCCTAACAGGCTACTTTATTATCAAAGGATCCTTTTATAAGTTTCTGCTCATCAAACTTTCCAGCAGCACAAGTGTGAGTCTGGGTGCCATATATACACTGACCTGTGCTTCCATCCCAGAGTTTTGCAGACAAGTCATCTAAATCAGTTCAGAGAAATCCACCCTTGTAGTAAAGTATATATATTCTGGCACTGTGTCCAATGGACCATGAGGTCTCAAAGGCTTCAAAGACCTTCAATGACTTCCTTCTTAAAATTGCTTCAGATAAACTTTCTTCAAATGCAAAGGGTCCTGAGATCATAGATAAAAAGACTTGTACAAAAATATTTATAGCTGTGTTCTTTGTGGTGGCAAAAAACTGGAAAACAAGTGTATGTCCTTCAGTTGGGGAATGGCTGAACAAATTTGGTATATGCTGGTGATAGAATACTATTGTGCTCAAAGGAATAATAAATTGGAGAAATTCCATGTGAACTGTAATAATCTCTAGGATTTGATACAGAGTGAACACAGGAGCAGAACCAGGAGAACATTGTACACAGAGACTGATACACTGTGGTAAAATTGAATGTAATGGGCTTCTGTACTAGCAGAAATACAATGACCCAGGACAATTCTGAGGAATTTATGGAAAAGAACAGTACCCACATTCAGAGGAAGAACTACAGGAGTGGAAACACAGAAGAAAAACATATGCTTGAACACATGAATTGATGAGGACATGATTGGGAATGTAGACTCGAAATGACCACACCAATGCAACTATCAATAATATGAGAATAGGTCTTGATTGACGACACATGTTAAAACCAGTGTAAATGTGTGTTGGCTATTGGAGGGGAGGGTTGGGGGTAAAGGGGAAAGTAAGAATATGAATCATGTAACCATGGAAAATTTTTCTAAAAAATAAAAATAAAAAATGCAAAGGGTCCTGAACACAATCATCTGCCAGGCTAAGTTCTCTAGGCTGTCTGTGGTAAATACCTCTGTACAGGCACTTATAATCTTATTCCACTGCTTAGAGATGAGGCAACATGTGAGTAAGGTGTGAGGATTGAGCTATTTTAGCAAATACAAATTCAGTTCCAGAGGAAGAAGTTTGAGAAAGTTTCATTTGAGCAGTCTCTAGGTTACTGGAGAGACACTTGACTGCACAGCTCCATTCAGGCTAATCAAGTGAACCAGACTTTCATTTTTCTGCAAGTCCATCAGAGAAAGAAATGCAACAGAAATGTTATCAAGCCATGTCTCAAAGTTCTTTCTCTCCAAAAGGTTATCCCTGCTAGAAAGTGGCTATTATTATTCCCATTTTATCAATGAGCAAACTGAGGTAAATCATGGTTAAGTCATTTGCCCAGATTCACATAGCTAGTAAGCGTCCTAGGCCTGATCTAAACTCATCTTTCCTGATTCTAGGCTCAGGGCTCTATCAGATGAGCCACTAGCTTCCTCTAGTCCAACAACATTCAACTACATGAGAAATGATGAGATGGCTATCCTGGTGCCCCCCTTAAATGGAGGATCTGGGAAGAGCCCTCCACTATCTAAATCCTGTAAGATTAAAATTAATATATGATACTTTAAGTGGGGTTCTGGGAATCGTAGTTTTGCTGGGGATCGGGGATTGTAGTTTTTAGGGTAACAGATTCAAATTTCACAATCCTCTGAGATCTTTTGGAAGACTAGACTCCCCAGTGGATCTTGTAAACATAACCAACTTATAAATTAAAATAATTTGTGGATAAAAGGGAAAGAGAACAAAAACAATGATTGCTAGGCTCATTTACAAAAAGCCAATGAGGGGGCCATTTAGGGGTACCATGTCCCTTAATTTTCCCCCCTCTCATATAAGACTATAACCCATCATGGGATAATCAAACCCTTTGGGTTTGCTACCTCCTTTGGCATGAGACTGTAATAACTCTAAAGGCATGTCTTTTATATGTCCCATCCATTGTAATTTTGGAGGCAAGAACTACAATAGTGAAAACACTGCAAATTTTTATAAATGCAGAGGTGGGTAATGTTTAGGGGTACCATGCCCCTTAGAAAAACTTTCCACTTTCCAAATGAGACATTTATACATCTCATTCACTACATTTTTATAAATGTGGAGGTGGGAAATATAATAGACACTTCATTTCAGAAGGCCCTTTAAAATCAATTTAATTATTTTTTTGTCCATTAAATTTTTCTAGACTTTTACAATGGTATTTTCTTCAGTCCAGTCATATAGGGAGGCATAAATGAAGACAATGTAACAGAACATACAACTAATAGCCAAAACACAGTAACTTAAAGTGACATAGTGTAACAGAACTTAACAAACAAAATAAAATCTTAAAACAAGCAATCAGCAAATACAATATATGCAACAGCATATAGGCACTGAACTCAAGTCCTTTTTTCCAATTCCATAAAATAATGGGGTCTGAAAAGGCTTAAAAATGTTGCCTCCGGGCAGCTGGGTAGCTCAGTGGATTGAGAGTCAGACTTAGAGACTGGAGGTCCTAGGTTCAAATCCGGCCTCAGACACTTTCCAGCTGTGTGACCTTGGGCAAGTCACTTGACCCCCATTGCCCACCCTTACCACTCTTCCACTTAGGAGCCAATACACAGAAGTTGAGTTAAAAAAAAAAATTACCTCCATACTCTTTAAAGTTCCTTTCCCTCCCCAGGATCATTATCCATTTAGGTCCCTTTTGTCATGCCTCTGGGATCTTAGAACCACGTGACTAAATTTTCTATCTGCTGAAAATGCCCGCACAGAACTCCACCCAATTTGTAACCTGTCTATGTCACCACATAATGACAGGAAGTGAGTTGGGCTCTGGGAATCATAGTTTTGCTGGGGATCAGGGATTGTAGTTTTTAGGGTAACAGATTCTAATTTCATATCCCCAAAATTTCTGATCAGAAGGAGGAAGGGCCCCAGGTACAGTTGGTCATAAAATAAACAAATGTTTATAGACTACCTGGGCATGAATCGTGCAGTAAGACGTAAGATTTCTATTGGAAAGCATGTTGGAGATCTGGGATTAGGTGGTGACTTATAAGAAGGAAATTTAGGGTAATTTATAGATATATATAAAACGTGGCCTCCAGGAATCAACAGTTCAGATTGATTCCATAATTAAATCAGACCTAAGTCAACATCGGGTTGAGATAAGTTCATTTACAATCAGGAAGGTAAAAGTATAGGAATAAAGAGAAAAGGAGAGGCTAGTCCAGGTCTGGTCAGGCCTGGATGAAAGAGAAGGTTATAAGGCTAAATAAATGAAGCTGCAAGCCACAAGGCCTAACAGCCAGATAGGCTGGTGCCTGCTTAGGCAGAGTTTAGAAGAGGCCTAGGTAGGCTAAGGAAGTCAGCCTAACTTACCCACGTGACAATACAGAGTGTAAGTGTTCTGTGGTCTCAGGAGCTCCTTCAGCACTGAGTTTGAAGCAGGAACTGCCTCAACAGGAAGTAACTAACTTACTTAAAGAGATAGTGTCTTTCATCAGTTCCCGTGAGTCCACCTCTAATTCAAATGGACAAATGGCAGTCTCTACATTGATTTGGACTGCCCAAAGGGCAGTCCCTTATTCTTGATTTGTTACTTGTTGTCACGTGTGGGTAACTGGGCTCCCCTCCTCACTAAGCAAGGTGAGGGTGACATCATTTCTACGCCTAGGATGAGTAGATTTTTGACTATGAATGGGCTAGAGTTAATTCCATTTACACAGACTAAAGAAAGATGAATTATGTGCAATCAGAAATGATGAATAGATTAGTTAAAGAAAAACTTGGAAAGAACTACATGAAACAATGAAGAACAAAATGGGTAGAATCAAGAGAGTATTATACATAGCTGTAGAATTAATATTTGAAGAATAACTTGTGAATGTCCACCCCCAGTGAAAGAACTGATAAATAGGAACACAAAATATATAATTACATACATATTTTTTGTTCATTGATGTCTTCAATGGTGTGGAAAGGGGTGGGGGAGGGAGTAAGATGCCTGTGAATTAATTTTTATAGTATAAATATTTTTTTTAAAAAAAGAGGAATTAGCAAAGGCTAACTTCAAGGCATTTTGAGATGTCAGAAAATGGAAAGGCCCCAGGAAGGAAAATATTTTATAAACCTCGAAGCCTTATGTAACTCAGTCCTCATTGTCAGTGTTATTAGCAGCAGCAGCATTGGCTATGTGAGAAAGAACACTGGACTTGACTATATATATATGTTACTAAAGTAACTTATACTGGTATTAGTTTTGTAGTTATGTAACCTTGAACTAAAAATGTAACTACTCTGAACCTCAGTTCCTCAACTGTAAAATGAGAAGACTGATACTTCTAATTCCCTCATAGAACTATTTTGAAAATTTTAGACCAGTACTTCAATTTCTGTTCTCACTAAGGTCAGTATTCCCATTAACTATGCAGGTAACCGTCTACTCAGGACCTGTCGCCCCAAGTGAATCTTATCTGTGACTTTCTATCATTGTTCAATGTATATTTCATATAGGAGTTATACAATCAGGAATTTGTTGGGAAATGTCTAACCATCAGCTCCCCATGCCTTCAAAATTATGCAAAAAGCACTTTTAAATTTAATCTGAATTATTAATATTTTCTCCATTTTTAAGACAACAATTAACAAAGGAACAAATCAAGCTCTAACTCATGTCATATACTAATTTCTCACATGTAAATGATCACACTGAGAATGTAACAATTCGTTCTTGGAGGTTTGAGCTCCAACACATCCCTGTATACAGTGCTTTAGAGTCTAAATAATTTACTATTCTATGGATTTAAGTTTATCATTTAATCCTTCTCCTTGGTAGCTCCTTGCTCTTAAGCATATTTCCATTGTTAAATATATTTTCTGGAAATACCTTTTATATCAGTTACTCTAGACAACTTTCATTGATCCTGATATGCGACCTGTGTTTCCCTATTCTCCTTTGTTGTGATTTAGTAATTTTTCAGACAATTGTCTGACTTTTTGTGACCCTCTTTTGCGGTTTTCTTGGCATGGATATTAGAACAGTTTACCACTTTCTTCTCCAGCTTATTTTATAGATGAGTAAACTGAGGCAAATAGGGTTAAGTGATTTGTCCAGAGTCACAGAACTAATATCTGAGGCCAGATCTGAACTCAGGAAGAGAAGTCTTTCTGAATCTAGGGTCAGTACTCTATCCACTGCCCCCTTTGGCTCATTCCCTAACTGGAATCTTTGGAGACTGTATTGTTATTGGTTCATAGCTTTATAGAGTTATCTGGAGAATATGTACACTTTTTTAAAATGGCATTCTGTGTCAGTCAATTTGGGATTAAGTGAATGAATGAAAGAATGGGAGAGGAGTGGAATGGTTATTAAGTGCTAAGTAAGGACTCTTCTAAGCACTAGAAATTAAAATAGAAAAGGTGAGACAGTTCCTCTTGAGGAGCTCATACTATCAAAGGGGTATATAAGATTTATAAGAGAGTTCAGCCATAGGTTGGATAGAACAGTGCGAAAGTGCTATGGATGCAGCGGGGAAGTATATAGAAAGATCTAAGAATTCATTGACTCTATCAGTGGATCAGGACGTAGTAAGTCAAGTAAGAGTTCTTGAAGACATACTGGAAGGATGAAGATAAGATTCATAGGCATATGGTAAGGAAGGCCTGATGTTCCTCACCAGAGGGTCAAAGGTCATGTATGTGGTAGTAATAGCCATATTACTTTTGCTTCTTGACCACTATATGGGTGCTGGTTGGTTTGAGAGTTTAAAGAGAATCAAAGAGGAGACAACAAGGAAGGATTACCCCAATGTTGTAACTCTTTCTGCCAGGTAGTCCCATGGGCAGCTGGAGTTTGAGGGAGAGGTGAAGGAAAGGTTATGGGGAAGGCTTCATCAGGTGATGGTTCCTTTTGCCCAGTTATCCCAAACAAGTTATTGTTGAGACTGCGATATAGTTTAGACCAAACTTTTGACAAATAGTTCAAAAATGGTAGAACTTTGGAAAATATCTCACAGCATGCTCTGAGTCATTTGTCTCCTTTTAAACCTAGTGGACAGGTCTTCATCACTCATCCTTGTTTTCATTTGCCATTGAGACAATAATCAGGACATCTCTCAGAACATGCTATCACATAATCTCCCTGATTAGTTGGCATTCACTGAAGATCAAGAGCTTCCTCCAGATACTGGGCAAAGAGGAGTTCTTAGTTTGGCCATGATAAAAGAGCTTACTGACCAAAACCTGTGTGGGAAGCAGAGAATTTTAAAATCATAGACTGGCAGACTTGGAATGGGCTCTGGGGTCTCTGAGATCTCTGGGGTCTATGACTCAGAGCCTAAATGGATTATTCTTTTCCACATTAAATTATAAGGAATACTGTGTGTTCCCAGCACTTCAGTAAACATAGTGGGGAGATAATTTTCAGTGTGCTGCTCTCAGTGCCTGTCTAAGTGAAAAATGTGAAGAGCTACCCTTTTATATAAAGAAATATGCAACTGTTCCTAACTATGGGACATGAGCAGCTCTCCTTGACCTGGCATTTAGTCTAAACACATAGTTTTCCTCCAACATTTCATCCCTCCTTCCCCTTGAAACAGAACAGCATCTTCAATCCTGTCAATGTGACAACACATTATCTTCACTCTTTATGGAGAATGCCCTTCATTCTC
The DNA here is from genome assembly GCF_016433145.1 of Gracilinanus agilis. Classification (NCBI taxonomy): domain Eukaryota; kingdom Metazoa; phylum Chordata; class Mammalia; order Didelphimorphia; family Didelphidae; genus Gracilinanus; species Gracilinanus agilis. The sequence goes on along the minus strand of NC_058135.1, from coordinate 5,717,288 downwards.
CCTGCCATTTACTTCCCTACAATCTATTCATTCTTAATAGTTCCAGAGCTAGATGTAATCATAGAAGCCATCAAGTTCAATTCCTTCATTTTTCTAGATGAGGGAAAGGAAGCACATACAGCTCAAGTGACTTTTCCAGGATCACACAGCTAGTAAATGTCTATGATGGCATTGGAAACAAGGTCTTCCTGATACTAAATCTAGTGTTGTATTCACTGATCATGCTGCCTCTCAAATCCTAGCTACTCCATAAACTCAGTCTACCACTCTGACTTATGTTAATCATAGAACTGTAGGATAGGGTTTCAAACTGCAAGATACCCAAGAGGTAATCTAGTCCAGTTCTCCCCTCAAACCACTCATTCTATAGATGAGGAAGTCAAGTCCCAGGGACATTAATGACATACCTAAAATATTACAAATAGCAGAACCTGGATTTGAATTGGAATCCTTTGACTACATTTCTAGGACATTTTCTCCTGATCATTCCCTTCTCTGGGATCTCATAGCATTGCTACTCCATATCACTCATTTTCTTACTTAAGTCTATATCCTTTTGTGTTATGAATTAAATGGTACAAAAACATATTATGAAAAGGAATTCTTTAATTTCTTTAATTTAACGGGGGACCTGGAGGTCCTCTCACAATAGAGATGTGTAGGGGTTAACCAGCCTACAGTGACAGGAAGTAGGAACCAGAGAGCCTCCTGTTGAGCCAGCATCAGTTACAGGCTCTCAGTTTCTGACAGTTAAGGCTGGCAGTTGCGGGGAAGTTGGCTGCTGGGTGTGAGTTGGTCATTGGGGGTTGGTTGCTAAGGTGGGTTGGTTGGCATTTAGTTGTGCAAATATAAAGGCAGGCCTGAGCTTACTGGGAGGGCTTTTGGCCTTTAAAGGGTTTTTTTTGCCTCTGGGATCTCTAAAGAGCAGGAGGTCTGTATCATAGGCAAGGGTCTGCTGTCAGTTGGCTATTGACAGTTGGGCTGCTATAGAAAACTGATTGAAGGAGTGAATGAATCTATTATTTTAGGAAGTTAGGTAGTGAATCATTTATAGATAATGCAGGATTGTTAGGCCTGGTGTTTGCCAGACAAGAAGAAGCTGTCCTCAAAAGATAGTTAGAGGTAGTTATTAGGAATTTTAGATAGTATTAGGAATTTTATGTATATTTATAGGGTATAAAATTAGTAATCTCTATTTCCTCTTTTCTATCTTTCTGTCTTTTACTTTCTTTCCCTCCTTTAGGGATAAACCATCCTTTACTATATTATTTTACTATCTCTATTTTAAGTAAGCTAAATTATCAATTGTTAAAATCTGCTAGAAGTTTTCTTTTCTCTGGTTTAAAGGGATAATATTAATTTACAACTCTACTATATTATCATTAAAACTTAAATTATTAAAAGCTGAGCTCTTGATTCTTCATACTTCCTGGTTAAGATGGCATCTGAGTAAAAAGCAGCTGCTTAACCACTCCTAACCGAAACATACAGGACTCCTCAAGAAGACATAAAAATAAATCCAGAGGAACGAAGGGACTCCAAAACAGGGTGCAGCGTTGAAGGTATGTGGAATTGGGGCATTTCCATGCTATAAGGGGGTGAAATAGCTTTCACTAAAACACAAGTTGAGCAACCCCCTCCCCCACCCCACACCACCTACAGTGCCAAAGCCAGCACACAAGAGCTAGAGCAAGCTTGGGGTACCCATTAAGTCCTTGGAAGCTACCTGGAGTAACCAGGGCCTGTTCCTGAGAGCAGCAAGACTTAAGACCCCAAAAGGCTAAAGAATGCCCATGGACTTTGAACACAGACCCTGAGTGCAGGTGTAAGCTCAGGCTCTTGAGTCCACAGATCCTGAGCGCAGGAGTGGACCCTGAGTGAGGACCCAGTGCACGACTATGGAAATAGCGCTCGGAGCCTCAGACAGAGGAACAAACAAAGGGGCCACCAGGAGGCTTAACCCTGAGAACAACAAGATCTGAGACTTCAGGAGTCTAGAGAGTGCAAACAGACTCTGGGTGTGAGGAAAAACATGAGAGGGCGCAGGGCTAACAATGGCAAGCCATTCTCAAGAACCCCATAAGAGAAAGATCATCAAGAAGAAATCTGTAACACTGGACAACTTTTACACAGAGAAAGTCCAGCCAGCAGAGCAAACAGCAGAGGAGAACAAACAAGTAATCACATCCAAACCTTCCCAAAATAATAAAAACTGGTCACAAGCTATTGAAGAGTTCAAATCTGAGATGATGAGAAAGATGGAAGAGATCTGGCAAGAAAATAACAGCTTAAAAGGCAGAATTTCATAATTGGAAAGTGAGGCAAGTCAACTGAAGACCAAAAATGACCAGATTGAAAAGGAAAACAAAAAGACTGTGACCAAAAACCAGTCCCTAAAGGCTAGAATTGAGCAATTAGAAGCTAATGATCTCTCAAGACAGCAAGAACAAATAAAACAAAGTCAAAAGACTGATAAAATAGAAGGAAACGTGAAATATCTCAATGAGAAATTGACAGATCAAGAAAACAGGGCTAGAAGAGACAATATGAGAATCATTGGTCTTCCTGAAAAAGCAGAAATTAATAGAAATTTGGACTCCATACTAAAGGAAATTATTCAGCAAAATTGCCCTGAAGTTCTACAACAAGAGGGTAATATAGACATTGAAAGGATCCATAGATCACCCTCTACACTAGACCCAGAAAAGAAAACACCCAGGAATATAATAGCCAAATTCAAGAGCTTCGAAGTAAAAGAAAAAAGCTTACAAGAAGCCAGAAAGAGACAATTCAAATATCAAGGAGCACCAATCAGGATCACACAGGATCTGGCAGCCTCCATGCTAAAAGACCGCGAGGCTTGGAATTTGATATTCAGAAAGGCAAGAGAGCTGGGTCTTCAACCACGGATCACCTACCTATCAAAACTGACTATATGCTTCCAGTGGAAAGTATGGGCATTCAACAAAATTGAAGATTTCTGATTATTTGCACAGAAAAGACCAGGACTAAATGGAAAGTTCGATATCCAACCACAAAAAATCAAGAGAAACATGAAAGGGTAAATAAGAAACAGAGGGGAAAGAAAGAAAACTCATAATTTTTAAATTTGCCTCTTTAAGGGCTTCAATAAGATCTAATTATCTGCATTCCTATGTAGAGAAATGCTATGTATAATTCCCTGTAGTGAACTCTATTCACTATTATAGTATTCACTATTATAGTAATCAGAAGAATAATTCATAGGGATAGGGTGGAATACTAAATGGTCTAAGATGATATGGGGGCTGGGAAAGAGGGGGGTGAATAGTAGGGGACACCAAGAGAAACTTGAATGAATAAGAAAAATAAGATATTCTATTACACACAAAGAGGGCATGGGAAGGGGAAGGGACAAATACTATTATAAGAAGGAGAGGGAGAGAGCATTAAGAGGTAATATTTAAACCTTCCTCTCAGTGTAATCAACCCGGAGAGGGAAGAGTATCTATATTATCCATTAGGATATAAAACTCTATCTAACCCTACTGAGAAAGTCAGGAGGGATAAACCAAGAGGAGCAGGGGAGAGGGGAGGTCAAAAAAGGGAGGGGAGAAGAAGGGGGAGGGAATTCATTAGGCCTTTAAAAATAAAAAGAGGGGAATAATAAAGGAGGGGGTAGAAAGGGAAGTTAATCAAGGGAGGGGATAAGGGATATCATCTTAAAGCAAACCACTGGTTTAAAAGGAAATAGTTTAAGGAGAAGGGATAGGAATAGGAGAGGATACGAAAATGTTAGTGAATGCACAACTGACAATTATAACTCTGAATGTGAATGGGATGAACCCTGGCCAAGTCCCTTATTCATAACTCTCTGAGGCTTTATCATGGGGATTAGGAGTTGATTTATACTAATGGAGGAATTTACTCACATGAAATGCTTGAAATCAATGAAATTATAGATGTGGCCAATAATAGTGATGAGGATAAATAATAAATGTTAGATTGTATGATTTCAAAAGACTTCTTTCCCATGACATTGTATTTCCTTTTCAGCCTTCTTCCTGTATATTACCGTTGTCATCACATATTAATGTTTTCTGCCTCTTGCTAATGTACTTATCTTATAAAGTTTTGTACTAGAGTTATCACTGTGATTTATCCTTATACTAGACAGTAAACTCACTAAGGAAAGAAAACCAAATTTGCCTAAATTCTATGTCTACCTTTGCACCAACCATGTGATTATTTCCACTTTAAATGGGTTAAATTATCAACTATGATGATTAAAAGTTTCAAGAGACTTGTTTCTGGTTAGGAAAAATCAATTAATTGATTAGGCCAGCAATAAATGAATTAGTATACGATTTCTTTCAGTGATAAAAAACAAAGACATTCAGCATATTGAGTCATTGAATACAATTTTGGAAGCTCCTTAGTCGGCTCTCCTGGATATCTCTAATTTGTGGATACCTAAAAAGAAATGAAACTCCGCCAAGGACGGTCCCAAGCCCGGCTGAAAAAGGAGGAGGGTTGGGCGCGAGGCTAGCAATCTCACCCTGTAAAAAATCTCACTTGCTACAGAAACGGCAACCTCATTAAACCAACAAAACCAAAGATCGCCTAGTCTGGAAGATTGCTCTCCAACAGAGTCCATGACGTGTGCTGGCGAAAGCCTTTGGGAAGCCAGTTCGTTGATAAATCCTCTGATGACCAAGGCAGATGTTAACAGATGCCTACGTCACATCTTGAACATCAGATGGCCTGAAAAGATTTCCAATACCAGACTTTGGGAAAGAACAATTCAGTATCCCATCAGTCACTGAGCTGGAACCCACCAGGGAGGAGGAAAGTCAGAAGGCCAAAACAGACCTGGCGAAGATCTGCGGAAAACGAAACAAAGGCCGTCGGAATGACATGGGCCCAGCTGGGGGGAAGTTGCCCAGAACAGAGTCCGTTGGCATGAGATGGTTGCGGCCCTATGCTCCTCTGGGAGCCAACAGGAATAAACAAAACTAACTAAACTAAAAAGAAATGAGCTAATATTTTGCAAAGTTATTGTCTCATCCCTGGCAAATCCTTCTCTCTTCCTCACTTTCTTATTTCATTAAGGTTATCTGAAACCTTCAAGTTTGCCAACTTTACAACTTCAATGTCCCCTGCTCTCATCGTTCTTCTTCATCCCATAGTTAACCAATCAAATTTGGTCACCTTTGCACTCAAGCAATCTTTGTTATCTCTCACCCTCTCTCAATTCACAATGTTACCACTTCTTACTTGGACTATTATAATTATCTCCTAAGTCATCTCCCTGCTTCCAGACTCTCCCTCTCCAAATTGATCCTCTTTACAACTGCCAAAATGATCCCCCTGAAGCATACGTCTGATGATTTCAGTCCCCAGCTCAATAAATTCCAGTCATTTTATTTTGCCCCTCTGATGATTAGAGGGTAAGAACTCAGGATATTGAGGTCTCCCTAATTTGGCTTTCAGGTTTCTTCAGTGGACTCTTCCTTGGACCATGGAAGGAGTGTACCTCATGGCCATGATGATCAGAAGAGACTTGGAGGGAGCAAGGAGCATATTGCTTGCCTCCTCCTGAGATTTGGAATGGCAGTGCTAGCATAGTTGAACGGGGCCAGACATACATGAAGGTCTCTGACTTGCCTCCAGAGCCCTGTCAGATAATAGTTATTAAGACTGTGTTTGGGTCCACTGATGGACTGTGTATATATTTTGTGAAGTAATGTATTGTCTCAAGGCTAGCCAACTAAGAAAGGGTCCTCACCAGGTTGGGTTTAGGTTATACATTTTTTGAGCACAGAAACTTTGGAATATTACCTATTAAGGTATCTGCATGAAGAGAAGAAGGGCAGACACTGACAAAATCACAGATCCCTAATCTGTATTGAGGCATGTGAAAGTAAGAATATGTACTGGTGTCAGGGCACTTGAAGCAGGGAGGAATGCCTCTATTCCATATGAATTGGTCATAAGATCATTGATTTAAAACTGAAAGGAGTCTCACAGGTTATCTAGCTTAATCCTCCTTGTTTTACTAACGAGGAAACTGAGGTCCATAAAGAGTATTTCTGCTAGATTACACCACTAGTTATAACATGAGTCATAACTCTTAAACTAATAAGTTCAGAGCCAAGATTCAAACTGAGTTTTCCACTATTCTTATACAATTTCCTTTGCAGGTATTAAGATAAAATCAAGTTGAACAATAGGAGTACCATCTAGTTATTAGTCTCTTTGTCCAAAGTCCATAACTTCTATAATTCCCTCACTATCTTCCGCCCCGTGAGTTATTCTAAGTGGCCACCCAAGAATGACTTCACATAAGGCTGTACCAAAAACTATTTGAACACCCACAATCCTTGAGGCCTCTGGAGTTTACATCTGAAAGTTGCATTTATGTTTCTATTCTTGGGGCATTAGTTAAAACCCAAAGTTCTGCCTGCCAGTCTTTTACTCAGGACCCTGTTAATTATGACCATCTCATAATCCAGGTTGGCACACATTCCCCACTATTCCATTAATTCCTCTTGTCTGTGAGCCTCCTGGAATAAATACACAAGGATCAAAAGCTGTACCCATTTAGTTACAGCCCTTGAAATTTCCTGATATTTATGTCTCTCTTCTCCCAGAAAAAAAAAAGAAAAGAAAAGGCTTAAAAAGTAACATTTGAGAACATGATGTGGTTTAAATGGAAATCAGTAGGATGTGGTTTCAAATAAGGACTTCTAAGTCCTAATAAATAGCCCAGGCCAGGCCATGCTTTTTCTGATTATAAGAATTGAGTGAATCAAAAGTGCATTGAGGGAAAGAAAAGAAATGGGCAGAATTATGAAGGTCAAGAATAGAGAAGAGAGTACTTGAAATCAGTAACTATCAAGAAGTGATACGGTGTTTGTAAATCTCAGGAAATCAGTGGAGGCAGGATGGAAGAGCTGAATACCTTTTGAGGAATTGAAAAATAGGAGGTCATGTGGGAACTTTCCTTTCAATACTAATCAAATGTTCTTAAAAAAAGAAGCATAGAGGACTGACTCAGGGGTCAGATGCCCTGGGTTCCAATCTCATCTCTGATGCTTTCTATCTATGTAATCTTGGACAAATTACTTAATGTCCTGGGTTTCTGTTTTTTGTTTGTTTGTTTTGTTGTACATTTGTAAAATGAAAACAATCTTGGACAAATTACTTAATGTCCTGGATTTCTGCTTTGTTTTCGTTTTGTTTTGTTTTGTTGTACATTTGTAAAATGAAGAGGTTGGATTAGCTACCTTCCCTTTCCTAAGGTTCATTTAGAAATGATACTGGGGGTTCCAGGTTAAGATGGTGGCAGAGTAAGAAGCAGCTCTTAACCTCTCCTGACCGAAACACACAAAACTCCTCAAGGGGACATAAAAACAAGTCCAGACGAACGGAGGAACCCCACAACAGGGCACAACGTGGAAGGTACATGGAATCGAGGCATTTCCATGCTATAAAGGGGTGAAACAGCTCTCACTAAATCGCGGGCTGAGCAACCACACCACCCCCACACCCTCCACACACAACATCTATAGTGCCGAAGCCAGCTAAAAAGAA
>NC_058135.1:5704355-5704718 GCF_016433145.1 Gracilinanus agilis | reverse complement strand
GGATGCCCATTATCACCTCTATTATTCAACATAGTACTAGAAACACTAGCAGTTGCAATTAGAGAAGAAAAAGAAATTGAAGGTATCAAAATCGGCAAGGAGGAGACTAAGCTATCACTCTTTGCAGATGATATGATGGTATACTTAAAAAATCCTAGAGAATCAACTAAGAAGCTTGTAGAAATAATCAACAACTTTAGCAAAGTTGCAGGATACAAAATAAATGCACATAAATCATCAGCATTTCTATACATTTCCAACACACTAGAGCAGCAAGAAGTAGAAAGAGAAACACCATTTAAAATCACCCTAGACAATATAAAATACTTAGGAATCTATCTACCAAAACAAACACAGCAATTA
>NC_058135.1:5658336-5704262 GCF_016433145.1 Gracilinanus agilis | reverse complement strand
CATTGATTGCTCATGGGTAGGTCGAGCTAACATAATAAAAATGACCATCCTACCCAAATTAATTTACCTATTTAGCACCATACCTATCAAGCTACCAAAAAACTTCTTTACTGAATTAGAAAAAACTATAACAAATTTCATTTGGAATAACAAAAGATCAAGAATATCAAGGGAAATAATGAAAAAAAATGTGAAGGAAGGGGGCCTAGCAGTAGCAGATATTAAACTATACTATAAAGCAGCAGTCATCAAAACAATGTGGTACTGGCTAAGAGACAGAGAGGAGGATCAATGGAATAGATTTGGGGTAAATGACATCAGCAAGACAGTGTATGATAAACCCAAAGAGCCCAACTTTTGGGACATGAATCCACTATTTGACAAAAACTGCTGGGAAATTTGGAAAACAATATGGGAGAGATTAAGTTTAGATCAACATCTCACACCCTACACCAAGATAAATTCAGAATGGGTGAACGACTTGAACATAAAGAGGGAAACTATAAATAAGTTAAGTGAACACAGAATTGTATACTTGTCAGATCTTTGGGAAAGGAAAGACTTTAAAACCAAGCAAGAGTTAGAGAAAATTACAAAATGTAAATTAAATGGTTTTGATTATATTAAACTAAAAAGCTTTTGTACAAACAAAAACAATGTAGTCAAAATCAGGAAGGAAACAACAAATTGGGAAAAAATCTTTATAACGAAAAACTCTGACAGGGGTCTAATTACTCAAATATACAAGGAGTTAAAGCAATTGTATAAAAAATCAAGCCATTCCCCAATTGATAAATGGGCAAGAGACATGAATAGGCAATTTTCAGGTGAAGAAATCAAAAGTATCAATAAGTACATGAGAAAGTGTTCCAAATCTCTAATAATTAGAGAAATGCAATTCAAAACAACTCTGAGGTATCACCTCACACCTAGCAGATTGGCTAAAATGAAAGAAGGGGAGAGTAATGAATGTTGGAGGGGATGTGGCAAAATTGGGACATTAATGCATTGCTGGTGGAGTTGTGAACTGATCCAGCCATTCTGGCTGGCAATTTGGAATCATTCTCAAGGGGCTATAAAAGAATGCCTGCCCTTTGATCCAGCCATACCATTGCTGAGTTTGTACCCCAAAGAGATCATAGATAAACAGACTTTTACGAAAATATTTATAGCTGCGCTTTTTGTGGTGGCAACAAACTGGAAAAGGAGGGTATGTCCTTCAATTGGGGAATGGCTGAACAAACTGTGGTATATGCGGGTGATGGAATACTATTGTGCTAAAAGGAATAACAAACTGGAGAAGTTCCAGGCAAACTGGAGAGACCTCCAGGAACTGATGCAGAGCGAAAGGAGCAGAGCCAGAAGAACATTGTACACAGAGACTGATATACTGTGGTAAAATCGAATGTAATGGGCTTCTGTACCAGCAGCAATGCAATGACCCAGGACAGTTCTGAGGGATTTATGGTAAAGAGCACTACCCACATTCAGAGGAAGGACTGCAGGAGAGGAAACACATAAGAAAAGCAACTGCTTGAACGTATGGGTCGGGGTGGACATGATTGGGGATGTGGACTCGAAATTACCACACTAATGCAACCACCAACAATTTGGAAATAGGTCTTGATCAAGGACACATGACAAAACCAGTGGAAATGTGCATCGGCCATGGGTGGGGGGAGTTCGGGGGGTGAAAGGGAAAGTAGGAGCATGAATCATGTAACCATGTTAAAAATGATTATTAATAAATGTTTAAAAAAAAGAAATGATACTGGGACAAGTCTATCATATTATTATTTAAAGGTATTAGATATTCTTCAGGCTATTGGAGAAAATACACAAAATGACTACCATGTACAGATGGCAAAAGAATGGGGATGGAAGCTAATCATCTATGTATTTACTGGAAGTGTCTTCAATTCAACTTCCATGGTAGATAGGATGACAGGGATAGCATATATACCTTATCCTTTTCCCTTCTGGTTTTGATCTCCTTGGCTATGTCCTGAAACTTTTTCTTAATTATAAATAATTGATACAGTTATATCTATTCAAATCATTGTTCATCAATTTCTTTTTTATTTTGAATTTAATAAATATTGAGCAAAAAATAACATTTTCATGGAAAAAGAATAGCAGAGGATATGTGAAACCATGACTCTATTATATACAGCTTGCTTTTCATAAAACTCCATACATGATATTTTTAAAACTACCCTTCACTTAGGGGCAGCTGGGTAGCTCAGTGGAGTGAGAGTCAGGCCTAGAGACAGGAGGTCCTAGGTTCAAACCCGGTCTCAGCCACTTCCCAGCTGTGTGACCCTGGGCAAGTCACTTGACCCCCATTGCCTACCCTTACCACTCTTCCACCTATGAGACAATACACCGAAGTACAAGGGTTAAAAAAAAAATAAAAAAAAAACTACCCTTCACTTGACTATTCAATCAGCTTTGAAAATTTACCAATCTCTCTGACATTTAAACTCTGGTGTCTAAAAAACTCTTATGCCTGTATGCCATTTCTTCATCCTTATTCTCCACAAACCTATCTCTCCTCTCCCATGATTCACTACAACTATGGCCACTTCTTCTCTTGAATTCTCTGGAATATATATTCCATGATTAATGGACTTCTCTTTCTTTTTCTGTTTTCATTTGTTTTGCCCCTCTCCTCTAATAATTATTCTAGCAAGTGATAGAGAATTGACTTTCCCTACAATGACATTTCATCCCTTCCCAACCTTTCTAGAGCTGAAAGTACTTTTTTTTAATTCATATCACTCACAATGCCACACTACTCTCCCTGAAGTCCCATGATTCTAGCCCTTGAGCAATATTCTGAATAATCCTTGTTCTCTGCCGTGTGATATTGGAAATTTGGGGTTCTTTGAACTGATCTTGAGATCTCTGGTCTAAACTTCCTGTGGACATTTAGGGGACTTGAAAACTACATTTCCCATGATTCCTCTTGAATAATACAGGTGGGCAGGAAGTGTGATTATTTGGAGAGAGCTATAAAGATTCAGGATTTGATTGGTATGCTCTCTTTCCTATGAAACAGTCAGGGAGAAGGCTTTTTCCTGTTGAACAAGCCAGGTGGGCAAAGGTAATGGCGTGGCAATTTCAATGAGCTCTTATGAGGCATGTGGCTATAACTATCAAAAATGGCTTTAAATAAAACACCAATATCTTTATATATATACATATATGTGTGTGTGTATTTACATATATATCTCTTTATATAATCTTTATATATATTCTTTTATATTAATTTTTTTGTTACAGCTGTTACTTTCAGATTTTGCCTTTGCTATGATAGTGTGGGAAAATAATCAGGGATAAACTGATTTCTAGGATTAGTTAAAGAAAGGGAATTTTGAGATAAGCCCTGAGAGAGAATTCCGGGAAGGAAAAGGAATTGTGGAAGTCTGAACTGAAAATAACTGACTTCACTTCCTTCTTGGATTTTGAACAAGCTGGGGGGAAGTTTTGACTCTCTTACTGAATTTCCACCAAGTTTAAGGAGGATTTTGCTTTAAGAGACTTTTCCTGGAGAGTCAAGATTTCATGGAGGAATCTTTGACTTCTAGGAACAGAATTTATTTGGAGGAAACAATTTTCCTTGAGTCCAAAGATCATCTGCCAGTGGTCCATCAGCCAAAATTCCTCTTGGGCTAAGGTAATCCAAAGATATTTCATTTGTAATTTGATTTACTTAGTGCAGCCAAACCCAGGTTATTCCCTTTCTTTTTTAATAACTAGTGGAAAGATTAGGATAGAGTAAGATAGCATTGGAGAGGTTTCTTAGGTAGAATAGGGAGCTATAAGCAAGGCCCACAGAAGAAACAGAAGGCTCTCCTTAAGCAGAAGACTTAGAAGTTGGGTGGAGTTAGTTTGAAGAGTGCTAGGGTCCTACCTACTAGTTTCCTTTATTCCCTTTTAAAAATAAACTTTATTTCCATAAGCCAAAGGTTTTTGTGATTCACTGAACCCTAGAGAGTTCCTAGGTGGATTGTAACATCTAACATCCTTCTGGGACAGTTCTCTATTACAATAGATCACTTACAACCTTCTCTTCTTTTGAAATTTATTCTATCAAAATTTAGAACCCGAATTCAGATTATGGTGACTGATGCTTAGAGGCCACCATGTAATTCTTCCTCCTTCTCCTTTCTAAAAGATTTCAGTGTTTTCCTCTCCTTCCCAACACTTGGTTTTAAGAACCTTAATGTGAATGTTGAAATACCTCAAACACTTTGATTTAGTGATTTGCTTCACTTCCAAATCTCTACCATATAGTAAACCAGGTCAACTCCACTCTGTTTTCTTTATCATATACCCTTCCCTAACTTATCCTAGAACCATGACCACCTTGTCAAAACATGACCCAGGATTAATCTCACCAACTGTTTAATCTGCTTCTACTCATGGGTTGCTGAACAAAGTTGGAAGAACACATATTACCAAGCCAACTAGATCCATTACAAATTCATATTATCCAATATCTACTAGGTCTTCACGTGTTGCAAGACAGTCCACTTATTCTCTTTTGATTCCATGTCCCACTTCTTATAGAGGTGGTTCCAAAGCTTCTCTTATCTTCTCAAATCTTCCACACTTGTCCTACACAAAATTCATCACCTGAAGACCTTGTTCTATTCTTAAATGGAAGACTGAGACACTTTGTTGTGAGAACTTATTTTTATACACTGTATGATTCCTGTATTTGGGTTTTTTATTAGGCTGTAATCAGTCTACTGTCTTTTATATTTCCTTTATTCTTAGGAACTCTCAGGAATGCCCCCCATAAATTCTGATTAAGTGATAATGGAGATAATTTTCTTCCTATTGAATATCATTCTATCACCTATGGGGTTGGAGAGAGTTGAGAGTTTTGATGAACCACCTTCTCACTACTATTTACCAATTAGAAATATCTTTGAATGTTCAAGGGAGGAACAGAATTATGAGCTGCCAAAATTTTATTTGTGGCCCTGAACCAGGGGATTTCAAGATCTTTGATTATCAAGAGAATCACATGACCAGATTAATTTATCTTAATCAGAAACTTAATAAATTAGTACCCCAAAATACTGCCTCTCAAAATTTCAATCATCATTTATTATTCACCTCTTCTCTCCTTTTCATCTCTTCTTATAATTACCCATTCTCTACTCTACCAATGAAAATTGGCACTCTATAATTTACAGTTTCAGAGATGTCCCTGGGATCATCAAGACTTGGAAAGGCAAGACAGTCTGTCATATGTATGGTAACAGTGGATCTGAGTTTTGAAGGATTTTGATTCTGAGAGGTTAGTATCAAAGACATGGTACTAGGAGAAGTAATATTGTTTGTGAAAACCACAAGAAGTCTCAGGTGACTCAACTTTAGAGTGTTGAAAATGATAGAATGGGGAGAAGCTAGGTATCCTGGTGGTCTGGCTATAACTCTTGGGTTGCTTTCCAACATGGTATTTCAAAGCAGTAGACTGGAAGCATCATTATTCTTGAGATTCCTGGGCTTAAAGTCATGGGCTATCCCCATTTGGATCAAAGGAGGGAGGGTTGTCAAAGTGGTACTTTGATTTATGTAGCATATGTTATTGCTTTGTCTCCCTTAGGTAGCCTTCTTGCCTTGGCTAGCTTGTGTGTGGGCAGTTGGTTGTCAGGGAGTGGGGATGACTGTCTCTTTCTCTACAAGAGTTACTTCCCTAGATGATGGCTACAAGGAGTGACCTAGAAACTGAAGTGGTATTTTTGGGAAAGATTCAACTTCTAGGGCGCCTGTGCCTATCAACCCACTGGTGGAAATCGCTCAGTTATTGTTGGTGGTCATGGAAAAATGGACCCATATTCTATAATGATTTCTCCCTGTAAATTGCCTAGATTAACAGCAGAAGAAATAGAATACCTAAATAATCCCATATCAGAAAAAGAAATTGAACAAGCCATCAAAGAACTCCCTAAGAAAAAATCACCAGGACCTGATGGATCCACAAGTGAATTGTATCAAACACTCAAAAAACAACTAATCCCAACACTATACAAATTATTTGACATAATAAGCAAAAAAGGAGACCTACTAAATTCCTTTTATGATACTAATATGGAACTCATTCCAAAGCCTGGCAGACCAAAAACAGAGAAAGAAAACTACAAACCAATCTCCCTAATGAACACAGATGCAAAAATCTTAGAATACTAGCAAAAAGACTCCAGCAAGTGATCACAAGGATTATTCTTTATGATCAGGCATAATTCATACCAGGAATGCAAGGACGGTTCAACATTAGGAAAACCATCCTCATAATTGACCATATCAGCAAGCTAACAAACAAAAATTACATCATTATCTCAATAGATGGTGAAAAAGCCTTTGACAAAATACAACACCCATTCCTACTGAAAACACTAAAAAGTATAGGAATAGAAGGACCTTTCCTAAAAATAATAAACAGTATATATCTAAAACCATCAACAAATATCCTATGCAATGGGGATAAATTAGAAGCCTTCCCAATAAGATCAGCATGAAACAAGGATGCCCATTATCACCTCTATTATTTAATATTGTACTAGAAACACTAGCAGTACAATTAGAGAAGAAAAAGAAATTGACGGTATTAAAATAGGCAATGAGGAGATTAAGCTATCACTCTTTGCAGATGTTATGATGGTCTACTTAAAAAATCCTAGAGAATCAACTAAAAAGCTAGTAGAAATAATCAACAACTTTAACAAAGCTGCAGCATCAGACAGACCTTGTTCTCTAAGAGCTCAAATCAGTAGGAAGAGACAACACTGGACCTGAAGATGGGAAGTCTGGATGTCAAATGCTACCTCAGAAATGCAGTAGAAATGTGACTTTGGATAAATTATTTAACTTCTCTGGGCCTTATTTTCCTCACATGAAATGAGGGCATTCTTCTTTTTTTTTTTTTTTAATTTTTTTAAAACCCTTACCTTCCATCTTGGATTCAATACTATATATTGACTCCAAGGCAGAAGAGTGGTAAGGGAAGGCAATGGGGGTCAAATGACTTGCCCAGGGTCACACATCTGGGAAGTGTCTGAGGTCAAATTTGAACCTAGGACCTCCCATCTCTAGGCCTGGCTCTCAATCCACTGAGCTACCCAGCTGCCCCGAGGGCATTATTCTTGATGGTTTCTAAAATATTTTCCAGTTGTAAATCTGTAATCATATGAAGTGCCTCCTGGATATATACTGAATATATTGGAACACACCTGTGCTCTTTGTGGTGGCAAAAAACTGGAAAGCAAGGGTATGCCCTTCAATTGGGGAATGGCTGAACAAATTGTGGTATATGTTGGTGATGGAATACTATTGTGCTGAAAGGAATAATAAACTGGAGGAATTCCATGTGAACTGGAAAGACCTCCAGGAATTGATGCAGAGTAAAAGGAGCAGAGCCAGAAGAACATTGTACACAGAGACTGATATACTGTGATAAAATCGAATGTAATGGACGTCTGTACTAGTGGCAATGCAATGACCCAAGACAATTCTGAGGGATTTATGGAAAGGAACGCTACCCACATTCAGAGGAAGAATTATAGGAGTAGAAACACAGAAGAAAAACAACTGCTTGGACACTTGGATTGATGAGGACATGATTGGGGATGTAGACCTGAAAAGACCACACCCATGTAACTATCAATAATGTCTAAATATTTCTTGACTGAAAACACATAATAAAACCAGCGGAAATGTGAATTGGCTACAGCGGAGGGGGGGTGGGGTTTTGAGGAGGTGAAGGGGAAAGTAAAAGCATGACTTATGTAACCATGGAAAATTTTTCTAAAAATAAAAAATTATTTAAAAAAATATGGGGAAATGGAACCCTACTGCAACATTTAACTTCTATCATATATAATTCTGAGAGTTATAGGCCAACTGTGGCTTTATAATTTACTCCCTTAACTCTTCTTCATCCAAAATAGAGGTCAAGAAACAATTTAGAGTGGACAATTTATAATTTTCACACTATTCAAGGGATTTAGTAGTTATGTCCATAAGTGATTACCCAAACGCTAAACTTTCTCATTCCAAGGAGAGCAATAGAATAGTGAGGGAGGAATGAGGATGGCTTTGCCATTGATATCGCAGTTGTAACATACAAACATGCAAACAATTTGGAGGACTCTCCAATCCTCCATTCAAAGTTTCTTTCTCAGTATTTCCTCACCCCCTCCTCTCTCTCTTGCTTCTTTCTATCTCTGTCTCCTCCTTCCTCTGTTCATATATGCCTCCCAAGAGTAGATAGAACCAATTAAAGCAAGTGCCTTATACAAGTATCCATGTCCTTCACATTTTCTCAATCAAGAGTTATTTATACTTTCACAAACACAGTAACACTTAGCAGCCTGTCTGTCCACAAAACCATTCACTTCTTCAGTGGAATTCAGATTAGATTTACAATATACTTTCAATACAATTTCATTTATTCATTTGAGCCCTTAGCAAATGTCTAGCCATTTAATGAACCTTTCCTTCTCTCTGCTATACCTTCTGACTTAGATACTTTTCCTTTTCCCGTAAGGACACATATGAACACTCTGAATGGAATCTTAGAAAATCAGTTTCTTTTGAGCTTACATGGCATTAAAAAAAATAAGACATACAGAATGGCCTATATTGATTCAGAACAAGTGAACCAAAACAAGATGAAATAGAGTAAGATATTTCCCTTTCAGAGTTCTCGGCAAAATGGGTCAGTTAAATCAGTCATTCTAGTTCTTTTTCTCTTGTTATCCATCTCCTATAAGGGCAGCAGTAGAGGTCACATAGCCTTCTTGTCCTATAGCATGTGGACATCCCTGAATCTGAAGCAGTTGGGGCAGTCTCTTTCCATTACAGTGACTGAGGTCTCTCTACAATGTACAGCTAATAAAATACTGAGCAATTAAGTGCTGGTAAATATTTAGCCCCAGGTATCTGGGGAGAAAAAGTTAAAATATTTTTAACAGATCAAAGAAAAAAGGAAAATGAACTATATTTACAAAAATATTTAGAGTAGTTCTTTTTATGGTGATAAAGAACTGGAAATTGTGATGGTATCTGTCAGCTGGGAAGTGACTAAACAAGTTACAGTATGTGGTTGTAATGGAATAATGCTATAAGAAATGAATAGATGATGGTTTTAGAAATACTTGATAAGAAATATATAAAATGATTCAGAGTGATCATTGTACACAGTAACAGCCATATTGTAATGATGATCAACTGAGAAATGCTTACCTACTCTGATCAAGACAATTATAGGAGACAATTCCAAAGGATTACTCATGAAAAATGTTATCCACCCACAGAGAGAGAAGTGAGGAAATCAGTGTGCAGATTGTAGCATATATTTTTCCACCTTTTTTGTTTTTTCTCTTTCTTTGCCTTTATATTTGCAATGTGGCTAATATGGAAATGTTTTTGATATTCTTACTTACATAATATTGATATATTATTGCTTGACTTCTCAATAGGTATGGGAGGGATGGGAAGAAAGAGAGGGATAGATTTTAACACTCAACATTTTTTAAAAATGGATTTTAATTTTTTTTAGTCATCAGAAAAATTTTGTTCTCATAAACAGGTTAACATTGGTACATCCCTTATCCTCAATTAAATTCATCACTCCTCCAGTCTATTGTTTTCCTTCTTTACTTCCCCTCAAGTTATTATCTCCTGTCACCTTTAGAGAGTCTAGAAGCCTGATGAAAACTGTTGAAGAGGAGGTAACTAGGAGACTCGGTGATTAAAAACCAAGCCTAGAGGGAGCAGCTGGGTAGCTCAGTGGATCGAGAGTCAGGCCTAGAGACGGGAGGTCCAAGGTTCAAATATCACCTCAGACACTTCCCAGCTGTGTGACCCTGGGCAAGTCACTTGACCTCCATTGTCTACCCTTACCACTCTTTTGCCTTGGAGCCAATACACAGTATTGACTTCAAGATGGAAGGTAAGGGTTTAAAAAAAAAACAAGCTTAGAGATGCAAAGTCTTAGGTTCAAATGTGGCCTTGGACATTTCCTGGCTGTGTGACCCTAGGCAAGTCACTTAAATCCCATTGCTTATCCCTTATTATTCTTCTGCCTTGGAACAAATATAAAGTCCTGATTCTAAGATAGATCTAAGGGTTTGGGTTTTTTTAAGCAACCTACTGAAAAGCTAGAAATGATGTATCCCTTTTAGAAACAGTTCTGAAGTTCCTGGTTTATCATGATTAAATGAAACTCTTTTTTAAAAAAATTTTTGAATTCTTAACTTCTGTATATTGGCTCCTAGGTAGAAGAGTGGTAAGGGTGGGCAATGGGGTCAAGTGACTTGCCCAGGGTCACACAGCTGGGAAGTGTCTGAGGTCGGATTTGAACCAAGGACCTCCCATCTCTAGGCCTGACTCTCAATCCACTGAGCTACCCAGCTGCCCCCCTTAAATGAAACTCTTAACCATATAGTTAAGTCAGGGTTATTTTGGAATGAGGGAAATGGAGGGGCAATGGAAAGGAAAAAAGAAAATGTATCAACTATTTGACCAGAGACAGTTAAAAGTCTGGAGTTTTGGATAAGATGTAAGGTAAGGCATTTCCATAGGTAACTTTGTCATATATAATTTGGTGAGCCACACATGTCATAAAAGCATTTTCAGAAAGTATCTGTAAAACAACTAATAGTGGGGATGCATAAGTGCTATTCAGTTTCTGGACTTTTTTTTGAAATAAAAAAATAACTTTCTGAACCCACAGTTATCTATAATCATGCATGACCTCAACACCAGAGCAATAATCAGTATAACCAGTGCCAGATTTATCCAAAGTTGAAATATAGACATGAGTTCAATAATTTGAATAGGAAAATATCAACTACAGAGCCTTCATTGAGTAACCTGGCATTGTTTCTGTGGGGAAATCCATCTAAAACATGATCACCAACTTAGTCATTTATATGCTACATAAGCAACCTCTTCACAATTTAATTACATGCTAAGTGTTCCCAGTTCTTGGGTGAGATGATGTCTTCAAGTGATGCTCTATAGCCAGTAACCCTGTTGAAGACCCTGATCATCTGTCAAGTGAAGTTGATCTATATGTCAAAGTAATTTTTCTAAGACATAGCTCTGACTACTTTTGCATCATCTAACACACACAGTCAATAAAATCAAATGACTCCCTAATAATTCCAGGAGCAAATATCTGTTTGGCATTTAAAGCTCTTTACAACCTTACCCCTTCCTACCTTAGTTATAAAAATCCCTCCTTCTCCACTCATTCTAAGATTCAGTCAATCTGTCCTGCTTATTTGTCCTTACACAAGACAAGCTGGTCTCTGTGTATTAGCTGCCCCCTGTGTCTATAATATTATGCCTCCCATTCTCTATCTAAGTTCTCTGAACTTTGTTGAACCTCAGCACATCATATAGGATGCCTTTTCCCATATCCATAGCTGCAAATTCACTTCCTATTTCTTTAATATTCCCCAGCAACATTTTCACCCAAAACATGACTCTGCTGCCCTTGAAGCCTTCTTCTAATTGTTGAATTCTCTCCATTTTAAGGAAGTGTCCAAAGATACAATGCTAACTCTCTACTTTCTTGACTCTCTGAACTTCTCCATTTTACTCTCTTGCATATAGGTTCTCTCTAGCTTGGCTACCTCTCTGTTAGCTCTTTTTTATTCACTATTTTTCTTCTCCTCATGTAAAATGTACCATCCCTTGGCAATTCGGAACTATACACAAAGGGCTTAAAAAGACTGCCTACCCTTTCATCCAGTCATACCACTGCTGGGTTTATACACCAAAGAGATCATAAGGAAAAAGACTTCTATGAAAATATTTATAGCCATGCTCTTTGTGGTGGCAAAAAATTGGAAAATAAGGGGATGCCCTTTAATTGGGGAATAGCTGAACAAACTGTGGTATCTGTTGGTTTTGGAATACTATTGTGCTCAAAGGAATGATGAACTAGAGGAATTCCATGTGAACTGGAATGAACTCCAGGAATTCATGCAGAGTGAAAGGAGCAGAAGCAGGAGAACCATATACACAGAGATGGATACACTATGGCACAATTGAATGTAATGAACTTCTCTACTAGCAGCAATGCAATGATCCAAGACATTTCTGAGGGACCTGTGATAAAGAACACTATTCACATCCAGAGAAAGAACTGTGGGAGCAGAAACACAAGAAAAACAACTGCTTGATGACATGGATCGATGGGGATATGATTGGAGATATAATCTCTAAACGATCACTGTAGTGCAACTATCAATAATATGGAAATAGGCCTTGATCAGTGACACATGTTGGCTATGAGAGGGGGTAGGAGGAGGGGAGGGAAAGAACATGCGTCATGTAACCATGGAAAATTTTTCTTAATTAATCAATACAAATAAACAAACAAATTAATTAATTAAATGTACTATCCTTGAGGGCAGAGATTGACAATATTGCCTGTATTTGCATTCCCAGTACTTACCACAATGCCTGACAGAGCAAGGGCTCAATAAATACTATATTATATCTCTAAAGGGAGAGAAAACATGTAAACAAAAAATGTTGTGTCATTCGGTCATGTCCAACTCTTCAGGACCCTGTGGATCATAACACATCAGACCATTGACCTGAGATGCTCATCTTCCAAATCATGCATTTTAATACTATCCATCAAGTTTTCTTGGTAAAGGTACTGGTATGATTTGCCATTTCCTTTTCCAGTAGAGAAGGATAAGAGCTATCTATAAGATAAAGTGAAAATAATCCACAGGGAAATGGCTAGAATTAAGAGCAATCTAGAAATGTTTTCAGTAGGAAGTTGGAATTTTTTTAGGGGTTTGAAGGAAGCCAGGGCAAGCCAGAAGGCTGAGGTGAGGAGGGAATGCATTCCAGGCATGAGGAACAGCCACTAAATGTACTTGGAAGTCAGGGGCAGCTAGGTGGTTCAGTGGATTGAGAACCAGGTCTAGAGATGGGAGGTTCTAGATTCCAATATGGCCTTGACACTTCCTAGCTGCTGCCCTGAGCAAGTAACAACCCCTATTGCCTATCCCTTACTGCTCTTCTGCATTGAAACCAATATACAGTATTGATTCTAAGACAGAAGGTATGGGTTAAAAAATAATGCTTAGTGTCAGGAGATGGAGTGTCTTGTTTGAGAAAAAGAAAAGAGGCCAATGTCAGTGCATTATAGAGTAATGAAGTATAAGGTACCAAAAGATTGGAAAGGATGGGGGAGGAAAAGTTATAAGGGGCTTTGAACACCAAATATAGTTTATATTTGATCCTGAAGGTCAGAGGGGACCACAGGAGTTTTTTTTAAAGTATTACATATAAAATTGTGAATCTATATGTAACTTGCTTTTATTTTAAAATATTTAATAAATTCAACATGGATCTTTCAAAGTGTTCTTCCTTATTTGCCACTCCCTTTCACTTTTCTTCTGTTCTATCCATTTAAAAATCTTTAGTGGCCTTCTTTCTGTCTTCCTTCCTTTCTTTTTCCCCTTCTGCTCTCCTTAAACCTTCTCAAACTGGTAAATGAAAGCCCTTCTAATAATATGCACAGGCAAGCAAAACAAATGTCATAATAACTCTGTCCAAAATTGTAACATTATATCTTTTGAATCTTGAATCCATAACATATCAGAAAGTGAGTAACATAATTCATCACCAGTCCTCAAAAACTGTGGTTCAACATTGTATTGATCAGAATTCTTATTGCAATGTTTCTCAAATATATCTCTTTCTCTCCCCTTTGAAACTGCTACCTCTCTAGTTCAAACCCTTTTCATCTCACACATGTAATAGCCTACTGATAAGTCTGCTTGTCTCAAGTGACTCTCTACTCTAATCTATCCTCCATTCAGCCACTAAAGTGAATTTCCTAAAGCAGAAATGGGCAAACTTTTTAAAGAGGGGGCCAAAGGAAAGGAAATGCTCATCTGTCAGTCTGTTTCTAAGGTAACTCTTTTGAAGTTTCATTGTACTCATTGTTTTCATCAGATTAGGAATAATGTCATGCCACTGGATAGAACATTTCAGGGGGCCTCATCTAGCCCATAGGCCGTAGTTTGCCCATACTGTCCTAAAGCATTTTGATTTGAACATATTACCTACTCACTCCCTACTCAATAAACACCAGTGGCTCCCTATAATTACCAAGATCAAATACAAAATTCCTTCTTTGGCATTCTAGCTCTTCATAATCTCTCCTCCCATACCTTTCTAGTCTTCTTAAATCTTACTCCCCTCCATGCACTGTTGAAATTTCATGATCAAAATACTTCAACTCTTAGCTCCAGCAATTTTCACTAATTGTTTCCCTCTTCCCTCCAATGCCTGGAACTATCTCCTTTTTCAACTCTTCCCCCATTTAGGCTTCCTTTAAGTCCCCCCCCCAAAATGTGAGTCCTTACAGCAAAGAATTGGAAATTAAGGAGATGCTCAACAATTGGGTAGTGTCTAAATAAGATGTGATATGTGATTATGATGAAGTACTATTGTGCTATAAAAAATGATGAGGATAGTTTCAAAAAATATGGGAAGAATTTTATGAACATTTTCAAAATGAAGTGAACAGAATCAGGAGATCAATATACACAGTAAGAGCAATATTGTGATGAAGATCAACTGTGAAAGACTTAGCTACTCCTATAAATACAATGATCCAAGTGTTTTATTTAAGATCTTTGCATCTATGTTCATTAAGGAGATTTGTTTGTAGTTTTCTTTCTTTTTTTTTGGTCTCCCTGACTTTGGAATCAGTACCATAATTGTGCCATAAAAAGAACATGGTATGACTCTTTCCTTGCTTATTTTGTCAAATAATTTCTATAGTATTAAGATTCATTGTTCTTTAAATGTTTGATAGAATTCACTTGTGAATCCATCTGGCCATAAGAATTTTTTCCTTAGAAAGTTCCTTGATGGCTTGTTCAATTTCTTTTTCTGAGATAGGATTAAGTATTCTATTTTTTCTTTTGTTAATCTAAGCAATTTATCTTTTTTGTAAATATTCACCCATTTCACCTAGATTGTCATATTTATTGCCATATAATTACCTCAATTTCTTCTTTTTTTAGAAGTGAGATCACCCTTTTCATCTTTGATACTGTTAATTAGATTCTCTTCTTTTTTTATTAGATAAATCAGTACTTTGTCTATTTTGTTTCTTCAAAGTACCAGTTCTTAGTCTTATTTATTAGTTCAATACTTCTTTTACATTCAATTTTATTAATTTCGCCTTTAATTTTTTATGATTTCCAATTTAGTTTATATCTGGGGATTTTTAATTTGGTCTTTTTCTAATTTTTTAAGTTGCAAACCCAATTCATTGATCTTCTCCCTCTCCATTTTGTTGATATAGGCACTCAGAGACATAAATTTTCCCCGGGGTACTGCTTTGGCTGTATCCCACAGATTTTGATATGTTGTGTCTTCATTGTCATTCTCTTTAATGAAGTCCATAATTGTTTCTATGATTTCTGTTTTGACCCACCAGTCTTGAGGAATTAGATTATTTGGTTCCAATTAATTTTAAATTTGCCTTTCCATGGACCCTTGTTAAGTATATTTTTTAATTACATGATGATCTGAAAAAGCTGCATTTATTATTTCTGCTTTTCTGCATTTGTTTGCAATATTTCTATGCACTGGTACATGGTCAGTCTTTGTATACGTACCATGTACTGCTGAAAAGAAGATACTATCCCTGTTCAGTTTTCTCCAGATATCTATTAATTCTAATTTTTCTAATATTACCTTCACTTTCATTACTTCTTTCCTTACTCTGTCTCCTTGTTGGTTCTTTCACTCTTGTATTTATTTTGTGGTGATATTTTAATCTTGGTCAGAGATTGTGTCTGGATTGTGTCTACTCAGAGTTTCTGGAGGATTTTGAGCCTTTTCCCACAATCCTAGAATAAATGAAAACACACTTTTCCTTGATTTTCTCAGTCCATTGTGGTTCTAACCAGAGGGCAGAATTGAGTAGGGAGAAATGAGCCTAGAGAGTGGTTCACTTCTCCTCCACATCCTCTGTCATGATAGGGAACTTTTAGCTGCAGTAGTCATCAAACCACAGGACCAGTAGCAGAGAATGCATGCAGCCAAAGAGAAGATTAAGTAGGCATGCTGAACAAAGGCAGCTTTGGGGAGTATGACCTCTTTAGACAACAGGAGTGCAAATTCTAGATTTACACTGGTCTCAAATCACAGGGTCCAACAGTTTACCATGACCATCTAAGGAGAAATTAATGAGACTACAAAAATGGAGAAAAGGATTTCTAATAACCAGGAGTCTTGAGTTACCCTTTGGTTACATGTGCTTCCTGAACCTGAGCATACTTGCTTCTCAGTTTGGTATAAGAGATTGTCATATATCAGATTTTGGGGGAAATGTTTTCACATCAATTACAATTACTATCCTATCATAGTAAATACCCCTAACTTTATCTGACTAACTGATATCAACAGAATAATCAAAGGAGACCACACTGTCCAGTAATAGAAAACTCCCAGTCCTTTATGGCTATTCCCTTGATACCTGAGAGGACCATGCCAGGTTGAGTATATGTTGAGAGAGTGAGATTATAAGAAGTACTCCATATAAATACCCAGAGTTTGGTCTCTTTTCCATGATCTTTTCTTTTATATTTCTATAATCATATTGTGAGTTGTTCCTCTGGCTCTGCTTAATTTTCTTGACATTTATTTATATAAATCATCCCAGAGGTAGCTGGTTACTAGACCTTAAATCAGGAGGTTCAAAATTGAATTCAAATCCTGCCTCAGGTACTTTCTAATTGTGTAATCATGAGCAAGTCACTCAACTTCTGTTTGCTTCCATTTCCTCAAGTATAAAATAGAAATAATAAGTATACTTATAAGTAATGAAATATTATTTGTAAAAAGGACAGTACAATGCCTATCATATAGTAGATAGTATATATTTATTCTCTTTCCTTTCCTGATATTCCTCATTTTGATAATTTCTTTTTCCAGGAATCAAAGTCCATTCCCATAAGATGCTCCTCCTTGGGGGATACTCTCAGACAACTGCTGACATTCATGGATGCTGTTTGTCTCTGTTAGTGGACTCCAGCAGCTTTTCCTTCCTTACCCCAGTGGGGAACTAAGCCTTTCTCACTTAATTGTGCATTGCTTAGTTTTCCAGTGCCAAGCATGTGCAGAGTTTGGGTTTATTTTCATGACCATTTTTTCTCCACTTTCCCCTTTGAGGTATATTTAGCTTTCAGTTATCTAGGCATTCTAATCTCTTTCTTTGTGCCTCATCCCCCCCCCCCACTAACTGCCTAAGGCAAAACACAGAGTTAAACTTCTTTCTTGAACTTTACTTGAATCATGAAACTTCCTGGTCTTTTTTACCTTTCCTTCCTGAAATGCAATTTTCCTGATATATAGTTTACTTTAAAAAAAAGGAAGGAACAGTTGTGAGCCCTCATTCTTTTTTTAACAGTTGTAAAAGCACACAAAGTCTTCCTCTAAAGCAGTGATTCCCAAACTTTTTTGGCCTACTGCCCCCTTTCCAGAAAAAAAAAATTACTTATTGCCCCTGGAAATTATTTTTTTTTTTAAATTTTAATAGCAATTAATAGGAAAGATAAATGCACCTGTGGCCATCACTACCCACCCTGGATTGCTGCAGCACCCACCAGGAGGTGGTGGCGCCCACTTTGGGAATCACTGCTCTAAAGCCTCAATGTAGAATGAAGTTGATAGAGAATTCTTCAAGACTGTTGTAGAAAGAAATAAACTCTAATAGAGTCTATCAGGGCAAAAAGGCTTTGAGTATAGTCTTAACAACAAGAAGGTTTTACTGTCTGAAAATCAATTTATCTAAAAATAAAGAACACTACTGGGAGGTTGGCTGACAAGAAATAAATATTTTTGCTGTGTACATGCATGGGGAAAAGACAAATGCAAAATCACCCTTGATTCTCTAGTTCCCATCTGTTTACCCAGAATTAGTGGTAGAATGGCTTAAAGGGGATATAAGATGCTAAGAATCATATTGTTTTCAGGACATATATAAATTTCCATTAATAAGTTTTCAGGACATATATCAAAAAGAAATTTTGTTCACTTAAAGGTTCCCTATGCCAGAAAAATCACAGGAACTATCTCTATTCTGTCCCCTATACATCACTACCTATAGAATTAATGTTAAGAGACTGACTAGGAATTAAATAAATACAAAATTGGTATAAGGAACTCCAGAATACAGAAATTTCCTTTAAGAATTCTAAGAATATTGACTGAAATTTTCTCTACAACTTAAAGTCTTAGAAAGTTTCCTAGAACAGAGGTGGTATGTATGATTGTCTATGGGTTGTAATATACCTGAGTGCTGTTGAGCCAGATTAAAATATAATTGGGAAATGTCGCATAAATAAAAATATAATAGATCATAATGATATGAATATATAGTCTTCTAAGTCAATATTTGTCCAGCAAGGATCCTTATGTGTGGTTTGGTGGACCCTGTTTCTGTTTGAATTTGGAACCATTGTCCAACTTGCCCAGGATCATGTAACTGGTGGGTCAGGGGTAAGTACCTGAATCAAGTCTTTTTTTAAGTCAAGGTGAGTTCTCTAACCCTTATAGTTATACCAAACTGCCTCTTATATTAATTGAAGGAACTCTAAGTAGCAAAAATGTGCATTAGCCTTTAAGCTTTACAAAGATACCTTATCTTATTTGATCCTCACAACAATCCTTTGAGGTAGATGCTATTATTATCTTCTTACTATAGAATCTATAACAAACAGAGAATTAGGTGACTTGATCAATATCATAGAGCTAATAAATGGTGATGGTTGGATTCAAGTTTAGATTTCTTGATTATAAGGCTAACATTCTATTAGCCAGGTCACGCAATACTTTCAATGTAAGGTCTTTGCCCAGTGTCAAGTAATTTGTCATATTATTTTAAAAAATGAAAGAGCAACATCAATAAACCAAAAGGTAAAAGCAATCTGTAATTGTTGCACAATAGAAGTATGCATCAGGTTCTCAAAGGAAAGGTAGAAAAGGAGCTTATACAAGGAGACAGGGCAGTAATTAGAGAGAATCAAATCAGAAAGACTTCAATTCATGGCTCATAGACTCATCTTTGTGGTAATGGACAAATCAACCTTTGGAAGGCCCCATTTATGCATCTGTAAAAACAAACAAACAAAACTCCATAGCCCCTGAATTCCCTTCTACCATTAGATCTATAATCCTATGAGTTCATAGAGCTGGTTTCATTGAGTAAGCAAAGATAAGAATAAACATTATTTCAAGAGACATAATCATCTCATTTTGTGAATATTAACAAAGAATACCTACCTGGAAAACACTGCAACTAAAATGTTGACATCTATTTTAGTAGATGTAAGGTACATTCTTCAAAGACCTTGGCAAGGATGTCCAAAAATTATTACTTGGTTATTTCAATATGAAGCATCTGCTCAGGTACCAAGGAAGAGAGGAAATTATGTTGAAAATATAACTCAAGGTACACGTTATTTTTGTTATGCTAGCATTGTCCACCATAAATAATCTCTCCAAGTATTAAGGTCTGTCTATATTTTTGTAAAAAAGAAAAAGGTTTTTTGTAATTGTATTCATATGTATTTCTTTGCAGATGGAATCCCAAATATAATGTAATATCCATCCTATAGTTATTTTGCATGGAATTTAACTTTCTATCTCTCCCTTCTGTGTTTTGGGAGGAATATACAAAAATTAAGATGATTCCTGTGGATTTAATTTAAATAGTAATTGTTGGTTGCAATTATTATTTTTTCCATGTAATTGTAGATGACAATGGTTCTTTAGGTAAAATATACTATAAAAATTGATGATATTATTTCCTCTTTCCCAATATGAATTCCTTCAATTTGCCTTCTTGTTTTAGCCAAAGTTTGATCTTCTAGAATTATATCAAACAATAAAGGCGAAATGGAAAAACCTTGTAGTGCAGCTCTTATTAGAAAGACATCTAATATTTCTCAATGATGAAGATAAACTTCATTTTCATGATCATATCATCCTCAGCAAGAACAACAAACTTTATTAAACACCAACTATATGCCAATCATTATGTTAAGTACCAGGGATACAGTCTCTACCCTCAAGACTTCCCATTCTAATAAGAAAGACCACATGCAAACAATTATGTACTTATAAAATATTTCAATAGTAAGTGGAGTAAGGGAAGCTCTGGGCAGGAAGATTACTAGGAAAGGCCTCTTGACAGCAAAAATTTAGCTGAGTCTTGAAGGCAGTCAGGAAGCAGAGTATTCCAGGCATGGCAGACTGTTAGTGCAAAGACAATGAGATAGGAAATGGAGTATTGAAAGGACAAACAACAAATAGATTAGTGTCTTAGATCATCAAGCATGCAGAGAAGAGTTAAGTATAAGAAAATTGAAAAAAAAACACATTGTGAAGAGTTTTAAAAGTCTAACAAGGGGAGGAACCCAGGGACTTCCTGGTTAAGATGGCAGCAGAGTAAAAAGCAGCTGCTTAACCTCTCCTAACCAAAATATACAGGACCCCTCAAGAAGACATAAAAACAAATCCAGAGGAACAAAGGGACCCCACAACAGGGTGCAGCATTGGAGGTACATGGAATCAGGGCATTTCCATGCTATAAAGGGGTGAAACAGCTCTCACTAAAATGCGAGCTGAGCAACCCCCTCCCCCACTGCACACCACCTACAATGCCAAAGCCAGCGCACAAGAGTTAGAGCAAGTTTGGGGCACGCATTAAGTCCTTGGCAGCTACCTGGCGTCACCAGGGCCTGCTCCTGAGAGCAGCAAGACTTCGCTAAAGAATGCACGTGGACTTTGAGCGCAGACCCTGAGCACAAGCACAAGTGCAGGCACAGACACAAGCCCAGAAATGAATCCTGAGAGCAGGCGAGGACTCAGATGTTGAGTGCAGGTGCGGACCTTGAGTGGGGA
Source organism: Gracilinanus agilis (assembly GCF_016433145.1). Classification (NCBI taxonomy): domain Eukaryota; kingdom Metazoa; phylum Chordata; class Mammalia; order Didelphimorphia; family Didelphidae; genus Gracilinanus; species Gracilinanus agilis. Next base: position 5,683,280 of record NC_058135.1, on the reverse strand, counting down.
CCCATTGTAAAAGGGGTTCAAAACTGTGGAAGCAATACCCTGAGACTCTTAAAGGAGCCTTCAGCAGAGGAACAAGTAAGGGGACCACCAGGAGGTTTGACCCTGAGAACAACTGAGACCTCAGGAGCCTAAAGAGCTCAGACAGACACTGAGTGTGAGGCTAAACTTGAAAGGGCACAGGGCTAACAATGGCAAGCCAGAGACAAGAACCTCAAAAGAGAAAGATCATCAAGAAGGAATCTGTAATACTCGACAACTTTTACACAGATAAAATACAGACAAAAGAGAAAACAGCAGAGGAGAACAAACAAATAACCATATCCAAACCTTCCCAAAATAATGAAAACTGGCCACAAGCTATTGAGATGAGAGGATGATGGAAGAGATTTGGTGAAAGAAGTGGGAAATAGCTCAAAAGGAAATAAACAGGTTAGAAGACAGAAACTGTCAATTAGAGAAAGATGCCCCAAAATCAAACGAAATGGTAAGCAAATTGGAAACCAAAATCTGGCAAGAAAATAACAATTTAAAAGGCAGAATTTCACAATTGGAAAGTAAGGCTCAGAAATCCAATGAACTGATAAGCAAATTGAACACCAGAAATGCCAGATTGAAAAGGAAAACCAAAAGATTATAGCCAAAAAACAGTCCCTAAAGGCTAGTATTGAGCAATTAGAAGCTAATGATCTCTCAAGACAGCAAGAACAAATAAAACAAAGTCAAAAGACTGATAAAATAGAAGGAAACATGAAATATCTCAATGAGAAAGTGACAGACCAAGAAAACAGGTCTAGAAGAGACAATATGAGAATCATTGGTCTTCCTGAAAAAGCAGAAATTAATAGAAATTTGGACTCCATACTAAAAGAAATTATTCAGCAAAACTTCCCTGAAGTTCTACAACAAGAGGGTAATATAGACATTGAAAGTATCTATAGATCACCCTCTACACTAGACCCAGAAAAGACAACACCCAGGAATATAATAGCCAAATTCAAGAGCTTCGAAGTAAAAGAAAAAAGCTTACAAGAAGCCAGAAAGAGACAATTCAAATATCAAGGAGCACCAATCAGGATCACACAGGATCTGGCAGCCTCCACACTAAAAGACCGCAAGGCTTGGAATATGATATTCAGAAAGGCAAGAGAACTGGGTCTACAACCAAGGATCTACTACCCATCAAAACTAACCATATACTTCCAAGGGAAAGTTTGGGCATTCAACAAGATAGAAGATTCCCAAGTATTTGCACAGAAAAGACCAGGACTAAATGGAAAGTTCGATATCCAACCAGAAAAATCAAGAGAAACATAAAAAGGTAAATAAGAAACAGAGGGGAAAGAAAGAAAACTCGTATTTTTTAAATTTGCCTCTTTAAGGGCTTCAATATGATCTAATTATTGGCATTCCTATGTGGAGAAATGTTATGTATAATTCCCTTTAAGGAACTCTATTCACTATTATAGTAAGTAGAAGAATTATTCATAGGGAGAGGTTGGAATACTAAATAGTCTAAAATTATATGGGGGTGGGAAAGAGGGAGGTGAATAGTAGAGGACACCAAGAAAAACTTGAATGAATAAGAAAAACAGTATATTCTATTACACACAAAGAGGGCATGGGAAGGGGAAGGGATGAATACTATTATAAGAAAGAGAGGAAGAGAGCATTAACAGGTAATCATTGAACCTTACTCTCAGTGTAATTAACCCTGAGAGGGAAGAGTAACTTTATCCATTGGTATATAAAATTTTATCCAACCCTACTGTGAAAGTCAGAAGGGAAAAACCAAGGGGAGCAGGGGATTGGGGAGGTCAAAAAAGGGAGGGGAGGGAATCCATTAGGCCTTAAAAATACATAGAGGGGAATACTAAGGGAGGAGGTAAAAAGGGTAGTAAATCAAGGGAGGGGACAAGGGTTACTGGCATAAAACAAACCACTGGTTTAAAAGGAAATAGTGTAAGAAGAAGGGGAAGAACTAGGAGAGGATACCAAAATATCGGTGAATACACAACTGATAATTATAACTCTGAATGTAAATGGGATGAACTCGCCAATAAAAAAGAAGCAAATAGCAGAGTGGATTAGAAACCAAAAGCTTACTATATGTTTTCTACAAGAAACACATATGAGGCAGGTGGACATACACAGGTTTAAGGTAAAGAGCTTGAGCAAAATCCTTTGGGCATCAAATGCGAAAAAGAAGGCAGGAGTGGCTATTATGATTTCTGACAAAGCCAAAGTGAAAATAGATATGATTAAAAAAGACAGGGAAGGTCATTACATCCTGATGAAAGGCAGTATAGACAATGAGGAAATAACATTGCTCAATATGTATGCACCAAATGGCATAGCAACCAGATTCATAAAGGAGAAACTGGCAGATCTCAAGAAGGAAATAGATAGTAAAACCATACTAGTGGGAGATCTAAATATCCCTCTTTCAGATCTAGATAAATCAAACCAAAAAATAAATAAGAAAGAGGTAAGAGAGGTGAATGAAATCCTAGAAAAATTAGATTTAATAGATATGTGGAGAAAAATAAATAGTAACAAAAAGGAATACACCTTCTTTTCAGCTGAATGTGATACATTCACAAAGATTGACCATGTAATAGGGCATAGAAACATTGCAAACAAATGCAAAAGAGCAGAAATAATAAATGTAACCTTCTCAGACTATAATGGTGATGGAATACTATTGTGCTCAAAGGAATAATAAACTGGAGGAATTCCATGTGAACTGGAAAGACCTCCAGGAATTGATGCAGAGTGAAAGGAGCAGAGCCAGAAGAACATTGTACACAGAGACCAATACACTGTGGTAAAATAGAATGTAATGGACTTCTGTACTAGCAGCAATGCAATGACCCAGGACAATTCTGAGGGATTTATGGTAAAGAACACTACCCACATTCAGAGGAAGAACTACAGGAGTGGAAACAGAAGAAAAACAACTGCTTGACCACATGGGTTGAGGCGGACATGATTGGGGATGTAGAATCTAAAGTACCACACCAATGCAACTATTAACAATTGGGAAATAGGTCTTGATCAATGACACATGTTAAAACCAGTGGAAATACACATCTGCCATGGGGGGGAGGGAGAAGTTGGGGGGTGAAGGGGAAAGTAAGAGTATGTATTATGTAACCATGCTAACTTTTCAAAAAAATAAATATTAATAAATGGTTAAAAAAGTCTAACAAGGGACTAATGCTTTTAATCCTATAGGTAACAGGGGTCACTGGAGTTTGTTGAGTCTGTGTGTGTGTTTATGTAATGTATATATATATTTATATACACATATACATTTATATGGAGAGGGTGGTTAGAAAGTGTGACATGGTTGGACCAGAGCCTCAGGAAGATAATTTTGACAATTGAGTTGAAGATATACTGAAGTGGGAAGAGACTTACAGAAAGCAGACCAACCATAGACCATTTCAATAATCCAGGTATAAGATGATGAAAGTAAGGCCTGAATGTTATAGAATGTAAACTCCCTGAAAGCAGGAAATATTTGCTTGTTTTTACCTCTTCTATCTAGAATAATGAAATATATTGATTTTGTGGTCTTTAAGAATATGGCAGCTGAGTGCAAGAAGAGTCTTGAGCAAGGGAGACCAACCAAAAGGCTGCTGCAATAATTCAGATGTCAGATCTACTGAGAGAAGCAGGTGATTAAATTTTTCATGGTAATAATAATGAAGAGGAAGAGGAGAAGAATCAAATATTATCTCCCCTTTATCAGTTTCTCAATTCACTTTTGATTTGTTCTGATATTGTATTTCTTCTTGTCTTCCAGAGTCATTATGTTATGTTTGGTCCATTCTAATTTTCAGGGAGTCCACTCTTTTGATAAGAATTTCCCCCTTTTTCTCCAAGTCATATATCTTTTCACTTTTTTCCTGACCAGTTATTTTATTTTTCTATTTCTTGTTTCATTCTTTCTAAGTATCTTTGTGGCCAAGCCATTTTTTCAACTTTAGCCTTTTCACAATAATATTAAGATGCTTTAATAATTAATAGAGCATTACTAGATATAACCCACATAGACAAATGTTCTTTTGTGTGTATATGGAGGGAGGAGTTGGATTGCTAATTAATTTGTGTAATTATGAATTAGGAGCTGGCACACCTGGTTCTTTGAGTACACACCAAGAAAGAACACAATGGCAGTGGGAGTAAGGCTTCAATCACACTTTAATAAGGCACAGAGTGTTCAGGGTGGGAATGGCAAAGAAAGTCCAAAGATGAGTGATGAAAAGAGGGGGTACAGAGGCAGACTCCATGGAGATAGAGATGGGTTAGTGGAGAAAAGCATTCATTGTTAGAATGGGAAGGGAAAAGTCATAGAGAGAAACTTATGTAGCTATAGATTACATTTGGGTGCACTCAGTATGATGGCCAATGAAGACAGAGGAATGCTCAGAGGGAAGGAATATAGTGTCTCATTTTTAGAGTTTTGGTGGGGAAAAGACTAACTCTGATCTAGGCCCCTATAGGCTTAGTTAACAAATCCAAATACTCTCAATTCCTTTGGTAAAACTTTAAAATTAACGTATCCACCTCTTCTCAAAAATATCAATACCATTTGATGTTCTGGTCTTATTGAGGATGTCAGGAAATTTATCAAAGATTTATATACCATAGAGCCAAAAGACCCTGTCAGCAGATCCTAGATGATTTCCTTTATTTTGGCCCAGATTATCAGGATGTGATTTTTGTTTAATATTGCTTTTTCATTTAGGGAATATGAATCTAATGAGATATGATTGGAATTATAAGCATTATCAAGTATTTTTATGTTCTAAATTAAGAACTCAAAATGTCAATTCAAGTTGATTTTAAATTAAGTACCAACACTATTCCTGATGTTTTACAGTAAAGGCAAGAAGTAAAAAAAAAGCAAACATTTTCTTCTGTCATAAGTTTACGTTCTTCTGAGGCATACAAGTTACAGATAACTAAATAAAAGTAATTTGAGAGACTAGGAGAAACTTAAGAATTAGCTTCCGATAGGAGGTACCATGTGAGTTTAGCCTTCAAGGAAGCTGGGAATTCAAAGATGAAGAGATAAAGGCCAGTGAAACTCATTAATGGGGTTTGAGTTCACATCACAAGTTTTCAATTAACCATGTATACATTTGATAGTACGTCTTGAAGTCCTTTGTACAGCTGTTCTTCAGCTACTATGACATGAGTACCTCAGGATCAACCTAATATCAGTGGAATATGTTCTGGCCCTTAAAAGGGGGAGGGGCAAAGTAAGTACTAGAATGAAAAAAGACATCTTCCTGGGTTCAGCTTTCAGGAACTAGAGTTTTGTTGAGTAAACATATGCATGTGAAAACATTTTAAAAGATCCTGGATATATTTAAGCAAAACTAGAGTCCTCAATGGGAAGAATAGGAAAATTTAGAAATCTAGATACTTGTTAATTAATCATTCACAAATCCCTTCAGGACCTGCCAACAAGATTGAGGAAAAGGACAGAATATGATCAGAAAGTCAGTTGTTGAGGGTGGGAAGAGGGAAAGTCTCCATAGCTATTTGAATTTACAGGTCCAAACTTTTAATAATGAGAAGAACCTTAGAGATTTTCCAGTGAAATCCCTCCATTTTGAAGAAAAGGAGACTGACTGACCTAGAGAGGAAACCAACTATGTTGTTTACATGAGACACACTTAAAAAAGGAAGACACACCCAAAAAGTTAAAATAAAGCCGTGTATTACAATCTATTATGCTTTAGCTAAAAAAAGGCAGGGGAAATAATCATAATCTCAGACAGAGAAAAAGCAAAAATAGACCTAAATGAAAAAGAGAAACTATATTTTGCTTAAAGGTACCAAAGAAAACAAAATAATATTTTGAAAAAATTATAGGAAGGTTCTCTGATAAAGTTCTCATTTCTCAAGTTATATAAGGAATTGAGCAAAATATCTCAAAATTCGAACCATTCTCCAGCTGACAAATGATCAAAGGATATGAACAAGTACACCTCAACATAGTGATGCCATTTGGTCTTCTTTGAATAGAAAGGAGAGTGACATCTTTTTTTGTGGAGGGAGGGTGGTGAACACATTATTTCTGCCTATTTCAATGCCAAATTCTACAGTCTTTAAATGGATAATTTGTGAATCAGGTTGAAAGCCCATTTGATGTTCAAGAGCAATGGAAGTTTATGTACAACCTCAAACTCTTAGAGTAATTTGAAAATTATCATACAGAAAAAGTGGTAAAAATGGTTGGCTGTTTCTTTGTTTTGATCTATCTCAACATTATATATGCCTAGTGAAAGAGAGTAAAGGAAGAGTCCCTGGAATATACTTCATACAATTCTGCTCTAAGGATAAGAAGAGAGACTTTCAGGCTAATATGGCCACAGAGTAGAAGCAAGAGTCTTCTTCTCCTCACCACTGACTGATATAAAACATCTCATAAGGTTTTAAAACAAAAATCAGATGGGCGAAGGGGCTCTACTGTAGGGCACAACCTTGAATAGTGAATGTGGGGCAAACTCTAGATTCTCAAGGGCTGGCTTAGGGCACCACAGACTTACCCTTGAGAGCAGTGAGACTTGGGACCCCAGGAGACTGAGGAATGCAGAGCTTGGGCACAGAGATAGGGCAGAGAGGGGATGCCCGTAGCAGATGTGGCAGAGACTTAAAAATAGCCTCAGGTCAAAAACCACTCTGTAGCTTGAAACACAGAGACCTGCCTACCCTCCTCACTCAGATTTCGAACTGGGAAGGGAAGAAAAAACAACATTCAAGAACTACAATCTATAACCACCACCCCCCCAAAAAAAAGAAAAAGAAAAAACTTTAACCCTGGATAAATTCTACGAAGAAAAACAACAATCTACAGAGGAGACGGCAGAAGGCATCAAACAAGCAAAGACATCCAAATTTTCCCAAAAAAATGAAAATTGCTCACAAGCCCTCTAGGAAATCAGAATGGAAGTGCTTGGCAAGAAAAGTGGGAAGTAGTTCAGAAAGAAAATAATATTTTTTTTCATATGACTGTATAACTTTGATTTCTTCTTTTGAAAAGTACTTATTCATATCCTTTGACCATTTGTCAGCCAGATAATGGTTCTTATTTTGAGAAATTTTGCTCAATTCTTTATATACTTGAGAAATGATACCTTTTATCAGGGAACCTTCTAATAATTTTTTAGAAACATTATTTTGTTTTCTTTGGTACCTTTTAGAAAAATATAGTTTCTCTGACTATCAAATGAAATGATAAATTGGAGACCAGAATTGACCTTCCAGAAGCCATGAAAAGCAGGATAGACCACACTAAAAAGGAAAATCAAAAGATAATAGCTGAAAACCAGTCTTTAAAGACTAGAATTTGGCAAGTAGAAGCTAATGATCTCACAAGAGAGCGAGAATTAATAAAGCAAAGTCAAAAGAATGACAAATTAGAAGGAAACATGAAATATCCCAATGAGAATATGGTTGGCTTGCAAAATAGGTCCAGGAGAGACAATTTGAGAATCATAACCCTACCTGAAAATCTAGACATAAACAGAAATCTTGACATCATATTACAAGAAATTATCCAAGAAAACTGTTCTGATATTCTTAAACAAGAGGGCAAAGACAAGACATTGTCAGACAAGGCAAGGCATTGAAAGAGTCCATAGATCACCCTCTGCATTATATCCTCAAAAGACAACTCCCCAGGAATGTAATTGTCAAATTCAAGAGCTTCCAAGCTAAGGAAAAATTATTGCAAGAAGCCAGAAAGAAACAAATAGGATATCAAGGAGCACCAATCAGGATTACACAGCATCTGGCAGCCTCCACACTATTGGACCTCAAGGCTTAGGATATGGTATTCTAAGGATAAGAAGAAATATTTTTCTAGAAGTTAAAACAAGCATTTGATAAGTATCCAATGATTCAGTGATTCTGTAATGATTCAAAAGCTGCTAGAAATAGCTAGATGGAACAATGAACTGAGCTCTTGACCTAAAGTTCAGTAAGCCTAAATTTAGATCAAGCCTCAGGTATTAACTATGTGATTCTGAATAAATCACTTCAATGCCTCCTGCCTCCACTTCCTCATCTATAAATTGAAATAATGATATAACCTTCTTAAGGATTTTGTGAATATAAAATGAGATTATTTGTAATGTGTTATACCATGGAAATGCTAGCTATTAAAAATTATAATAATGTAAAAATAAGTCATCATGAAAACCAAAATCAGTAATCATGAAAACCAATATCAGTAATATAAAATCCTTAATCAATCATTGATAATTATGAGAAAAATTTTAGCATAATCAATAATCCCTGACTTGGTCACATTTGCAATTCAGTCACACACATGACCAGATATGAATTATTTAGATGACTGAAGAGTTTTCTCAGTTCTCTAAATGGATATTTGATATCCTATATATCATAAAAGTTAAGGGATACACAATGATGTTTTATTTCAAACTTTAAAACCTTTTTCATCTCATTTAAATTCCTTTACAGTCTTATCCTTAACAATGCCACCATGGGTTTTAATCACTTTCCTAGGGGAAAAAAATCAAGTGTTTCAAAGAACCAAATTATCGAGAAATAAAAGTAAGCCAAGATCTAACAGTTTTATAATATCATTATAAAGTTATATTTTCTCTAATATACTTGACAAGTTACTGATACTTCTAGATAAAGGATCATAATGGAAAATTTTCAATATGGATACATTCTCAATATGTCATCATACCGTATAATTGACAATTCAACCAAATAATGTCCATTAGGTAAAAATAGACTAATATCAAAACTTATAAATAGAGGAAAAGCTTTGGTCCTTTTTATACATTAAGAGTCCCATATCTTGATGTTTTATAATAGTACCATTTGATGCCAAATGAAGTACCTTCATTTCAGGTTCAAGGCAGGCTACTGAACTATAAAAATGTAAAAAGCAGCAATAAGTTTTTAAAATGTACCATTGTCTATTGTGAAAGGGAATTCTTTTTTCTCTGTCTATTTTGCGTTAATACTTGTAAAAGGGAACCCTTTGTTCTTTTTGTCTATTTTGAGTTAAACTTCGTTAAGACTAACCTAAATACCCCTACTTAGTACCTCACCAGACACTAAGTAAAAGTGTTTGCAAGTCATTTGCTAAAGTGGGTAACAACTCAATCAGTCAGGAAATTGTGAATCCTTTTGATAAGAGTTTACACCTCCAGAGAATGAAAAGTGGATCCCACAAGACACTACCCCCCGGGCAGCACTAGACAATTTGAAAACTGTAATTGGCTCTTATGAAGAGGGGAGGGACAAGAAGTCAGTATGAAAGTCCTGAATTTCTGGGGCTAGAGATTGGCTTCAGGAGTCATCTTCAACAGGTTGTTGTCTTCAGCTCGAATTGCCTCTTGGAGGGAACTTGGGTGAGTGAAAAGCTGGTTTTCCTTTCCTGAGTTCTGGAGATTAATTCTGGTCAAGGGTTAACAAGTCATGCCAGGTTTAGTTGAGCACTGGAGCAATATTTAGTGTGATAGGCTAAATATCTTCTCTACTCTCTTTTTGTATTTCTCAATTTTCACTCTCTCCACCTATTTTGTAAAAAAAACTATCCAAAGTCATTTTGACTTGAGCTATAATATTTTAAATTAGTGACCACCAAATTATTTACAATTTTTATATGTTTTAGTCAACCCTTGATTTTAATTCCTTATACTATATCAGTAAATTCACTATAACAATGAGAAGGCTTTTTAGTTTTATTTTATGGATTGAATAAACTTCACAGAATATATTTTTCTCCAATAATTCTCATGTTAAAAACCAGATGAATGACTATATTTTTAGAGCTTAACTCCAACCCAATCCAATAAATACTTATTTAGCACCAATTATGTGTCAGGCACTATGATAAACAATGGAGATAGAATTAGCAAAAAGAAAAGCAGTAACTAGCCTCAAGGAGCTTACAGTGTAATTGGGAGAGGGAACAAAGTACAAAAGAAGGTAATAAAGGGGAAGGAGTGAATGGGACTCCAGAGGATATCATTTTCCAGGCAGAGAAGCAGATACAAAGTGGAAAGAGCTAAGCAAATCTAATTTTTGCTCTCTACATGCACTAGGAGAAGTTTGGTATTCCAGCTTCTAATCTGAGTTCAATATATTTTTCACATGCCCTTTAAATACATAAATCCAAACTTGAAACAAGGCAAAAAACATAATCCAGTGATTAATTATTTGTGTTTGGTCTTCAGCATTTCTGAAAGACAGGTCTGCCTTGTTTGTTATTGGCAAAGCCTAGGGTAGAGGAGTAAAAGGAAGAAAAGAGATATCACTCAAATTATATCAAAGTAATGATAGAAACACAATTGTTTGAATATATTGAAGCTATAGGCTTAAGATTTCCTGGAGACAAATCAATAAATTAAATATTTATTATTTTCTAAACCCCAGTTCAGAAAATTGTTTGGCTTTTAAGTTATGCTACAATAATCAATGTTTAGTTCTTTTGTATAGATTTTGTAATAGGAGGAAATTGTATGTAACTCACAAAATTTATTTAGTTTTACAATATAACATTTTCATCTGAAATTTTAAAATCAAAAACCAATTTTCTAATTTGCATATTTTAGAGAATCAAGAATTTCTGTTAAATATCATTGTATTTGTTTCCTATTTAATTTTTTAGCTATCAGCTTAGTCTCCTCCATTCCTCTCCCACAGAGGCAGTCCATAGCTCAAGGTCTAGCACAACCTAAGCAATAATTTCAAGAGAAAATGAGCTATGTTTTAACTAAATGAGGACCCCACAGGTTTTTCTATTGACTTTGTGTCAAATATATAGGCTCTAATGAGTGAAATGACCTTTTAGATAATATAAAACAAAGACTGATGGCAAATATTGCTCTAATATCTCAAGGGTTTTAGTCACCCAGAATAAGTATTATACTAGGGTGTTACATTGTCTGGACTAAAACCCTTATCTTTTCAAAGCTAGATGTATTTTTCTGCCATCTATAATTTGAACCTAAATTCAAAATGGATTTAAAAAAACAATATCAATGCTCTAAATTCCCCTACCTTATTGATTTATAAAAAGAATGGATTTTTTTAATATTAGCATAGACTCATATTGCTATAACATCAAAACTGCACACTTTCCTATTCCAAACTCAAGCATTTTCATAATAGCTTTCAAATCATTCTGACACCTCTGCAGTTTTACATTTTTAAAGGGAAAATTTAAAAAAATTCAATCACAAACTTCTTCATTTATATTACAAAAATCCCATTATATACAACCTAACCTTAGGCCAGCCTCAACTACTCAATTCAATCTCATTGATTGAAGATATCCCTCAAGGAATGCAGATTAAAATGTTTTCCTGCCTAATTATCCTGAGCAGCTCTTGACTAAGTCCTCCTCAAAGTTGCCCATAGATGCTATAAGATTCTATTGTTTCATTTCAACATTGTGACGGTACCAATGGAGTACTGGTTTGGGGCTTCCTTTGATGAAGTTCTCTTTTCTTCTAGTCATATAATTCCTTTAGGACAATTTTTACTCCTATTTTTCTTTGCTCTTTCTCACTAGTTCAATGTTGGCACCTGTTCACACTCACCATTGTCCCTTATATGATGTTGATCTTTAGTTCTTCCAAATCAATAGTGTTTTGGATCTCACTCTCATACAACAATACAAGGAAAATACTTTAAATAATAACAATAATTAATAACAATAATAACATTTGTATACCAGTTAAACATTTGTAAAGCATTTTACAAATTAAAAAAAAACATTTCTTTAGCACCTACTATGTGCCAGGCACTATGATTCATCTAGGAATACAAAAAGAAGCAAAAATCCTTGACCTCAAAGAGTTTTCAAGTTTAAAAGGGAAACAATATGCAAGCATATATATTCAAAAGCAAGCTAAAAATAGCTGTGTGTCTCTGAGCAAGTCACTTATCCTTGTTGGCCTCAGTTTCCTCATCTATAAAATAAACCGGAGAAGGAAATGTCAAAATACTCCAGTAACTTTCTCAAGAAAACTGCAAATAAGGTCACATAAGACATGACTATAAAAGCTGAACAACAAAAATAACAACAGAGTTACATATAGGATAGAAAGGAAATAAAGGTAAAGCTCTGTAATTAAGAGAAGCTTAGGAAGACATACTGTAAAGATAGGATTTCAGATGACTTAAAAGAAGCCAGGGAGCTCATTAGCCAGAATGAAGGAGAGAGGATACCAAGCATGGGAGACAGTTAGATAAAATGGAGTATCTTGTTTGGGAAACAGCCAGAAGGTCAAAAAGTACAAAGTGGAGAGTAAGGCATAAGAAACCTGGAAAGGTGGGAGGAGACATGGTTTTGAATACCAAATTGAGTGTTTTATATTCGATCCTGGAAGCTATAATCACTGGAGGTTATTGAGTAGATGAGAGACATGATAGGGCTTGAATTTTAGGGAATGGTTGAATGGAGGGTATATTAGGTAGGAAGGGAGGTTAGGCAGGCAGATGCACCAGTTATCCACTATAGGAATTCAGGTATGAGGTGATGAGGGCTAGCACTAGAGCACTGACAGTGTCAAAGAAGGGAAGGGTGTATATTTGAGAAATGTAAGATGAAACCAATGAGCCTTAGCAACAGATTACATAGGAAGGATAAAAGAGTGAGGAGGTGAGGATGACTTCTAGGACTGTGAATCTGAATATCTTGAAAGAAGTCCTCATTTGATTCTGCTATCTTCACTAAATAGCATCCTACAACTATTTTGTCCTTTGTAGCTAAAATCCTCGAAAAGTCCAGATATAATAGGAGGCTCCACTTTCTCTCCTCTCACTCTCTTCTTATCCTTTTACCCTTATCATCCCATCCAAACTCCTCTCTTCCAAGTTAACCACGATTTCTGAGTTGCCAAATCCAGTGCCCTTTTCTCTATCGTGATTCTCTTGTTCTCTCTGTTCCAAATGCCTAAGAGGATGATATGACCCTCCATAATCACAGGAATATAGGAGATTGGAAGGTGGGGCAGATTTAGGAAAAAAGATAATAAATCTCATTTAGGAAATACTGAGTTTATGATGTCTATTGATGGCATGGAAAAGAAATGAGGGGTAAAGGGACTAAAGGTTATGGTGCAGATGAAGATTAGAATTTGTTACATTAGAGTTAGAAGGGAGAGAAAGGTGAAAAGGCAATAGGTAATAGTCAGGTAAGGGGGTCTCATTTCTTGAAAATAGGGGTTGAACATTTGTGGGTGGTGGCAAAATCAAGGATATAAACATCTTTGTAAATGGCTGAGGTGGGGTGGAAGAGTAGATCATGGAAAGTAAAGAGGTAGAGGAACCAAATAGTAATGGTAAAGGTGTAGCTAGTATTGGAAATGCTTAGAGAGATTGTGTCATCAGGGAGAAGCCAGATTTCAGTAATAGTAGATAGCTGGAATGAGAGGAAAAGATTTGGAACAGACATTCTGTAGGGCACAGTAGAAGTGGTATTTGGTAGAAACTTCAGGGTTTCAGGCTTAGGAGAATAGAAATGAAGAATGAGGGTGGTGTGATAGAGAATGGCATTTGGATAATGATTCATAATGAATCAGAATCATAGGGATGTGAAAGGTATGATCAGGTGTAAGACTGATCAGCATTGATTAGATGGCACCACTCCTCTTCCTAATAGAGTTTGGAGTTTGGGGCTGGAAGCAGATGTCAAATGAAATGGAAAGCACATGTTCAGATGGTCAGACTCCTCTTTCCTCCACAGGTTGAAGAAATGCAAAGCAGGAGAAAGAATTCTTGTTCCGAACCAACTTTATTATTCCTCTTCCCTCAACAATGGATGAAAGGCCTTAAAGTCAAAAGGTAAGGTCACTCCTCTTTGCACTTTAGGGTCTCTACATCCTGGTTGGGTGATTAGACTGGCAATAGAAAGTAGAGATTGTCTTATGCTGACGAAGATGGAAGTTGTTGCCTGGGTCAGATAGTACATATTAGGGCTAGTTCCTTTCAGTCTTCCCTCTGGGAATACTCTGAGCCCAGCAGAATATGGGAACCATAAGGCACCCATCCTAAATAATCTCTAACTGACAAACATCTACTACTTATAATATTGGCTAAAAAGAAGACTCCTCTTCTTACCCTTAGGAGCCTGGCAAATAGTTTTGTCAACACAACCCTGGAAGATAAATCAGGCTAATATTTCCATTTTATAGATGGGGAAACTAAGACAGAAATGTCAAAAAAGGCAAGGCATGATTTACCCTTGAATTAATTAAACAAGCTACTGAAAATGAAAAAAATGGGAAAGGTTTTCAATAAAAATATTATAGATAGGCACTATTATCATCCATCCAGAATTTAAACCAAAGTGAATGAATTGCTACAAAAGAACCTTGAAAGAGCCTTAGTAAATATTGACTTACTATCAAAATGAGATGATCGATAAACATGATGAACACTAAACATGAACATTTTAAGACTCAAAAACACAATTTTTTCCCATGGAAAGTTGGACACATTAGACTAACTTAAATGAAAACTTATAAACCATTCCTTCATCAAGATGAAGAACAGAAAGGACCATTAATTTGCTTCTAGTAAACAAGGTTACTGTCTCCTGTTTTAGGAAAACTTCTTACACAATTAAAACATTCCATCATTCTACTTCAATCCAAAGTATTTTACTTATCCTCAGGAAATAAATAAATCAACACTATGCCTAGCTCACAGGAGATAATTAGTGAAACTTCTAAATTCTATCATTTTGACCTCTGGAATGATTAAATGATAGAAAAGAAATGTTCATAAAGAATGAGTAAATTTCATCCTTTTTTCCCCTTTACAATTTCACAGTCCATAGTCAATTCATTCAGAAGCTCAATGCATATAAAACAATAGCATGTTTAGAAACATGCTTTACTTTTCTTAGTTATTTTCTGTTCACGAAACAGCCACAATTATATGTGATAAAGACAGTTTTTATTGTTGTAGTAGTAGTAGTGGTATTTTGTGTGACACCTCAGACCCCTTCCCCTCTCTCTGAATTCTCATTTTCTACTCTTGTTACCCCATCAGCCAAACTCAGAATGAAAAGAAGATTAAGAGCTTCTCACAACCGAGCATTAAAACCTAGAAGTTTGGAACTCTTGAAATGCCTTCTAATGGAAGAACATTTGCTCCTTGTAAAATTGACTGAAGCAAAATTAATTGATTTTTACAAGCCACATGGACATAAGCAAATGCAAAGACCATACTTTCCACACACCCACACCCTTCTTTTTTCCCCTCTATTCTCTAGCAAAGACATGACTAGAGTGACAAAAGGAAGCCTTTTTCCTCCACAGTGAGGAAGCCAAGATAAGAAAGATGTTTTCTTCAGTTAGGGCTCCAATTCAATTAAGAGCTTTTTTCATCTCATATAAACAGATAAAGATAAAACAAAAGAAACACTTTCCCAGATAAACACACATACACACACTCACACATTCAGGAAAGAGAAGAAATATTTTCTTAGCTTCATATGCAGGCTCAAATAGTTAGCAAAACAAATCCAAATTAAAGTCAGTTTCTGGGTTTTTTGTTCATTTTCCCCCCTTTTTCCTTTAATGAATGATCATACCAACTAAGTTTTGAGAGAATAAAACATTCAGGTGCTGATTTTTCTCTTACTGAAATTTGTTTAAACATTCCTGTCCCCTCCAAATACCTAGCACTCATATCCATGAAGTTGGGGATCCAGCCCTAATCTTATCTGTACCTACCACAGGTAGAAAAATTTACCTGAGCTGGAAGGTTGGGGGAGAATCCTAGAGAAATTAAATGGATAAATAGATAGGTAATTTATTAAGTATTATGCCAGGCACTATGCAAAGGGACAGGGATGAAAATTATAGCCAAAAGGATGTTCTTTACCTTCAATGAACTGTCATCCTGACAGGGGAAAGGAACACATAAAGGTGGGGAATTTGGTGTATGGCATGACATAGAAATGACCTAGAAATGTGGAGAGTTGGATCCGAGAAAATAAAGCCCAAATTGGCCTATCATACCTCAGGGTGTTTCTGAGGGCAGAGTGCTAGTTTCTGGTGCAGAGGAGGTTTATATGATAGCTTAATTGGAGGCTGTGATAATTAGATTAAGTCTACACTGACCATCTTTAAATTTAATCACCAAAGGTGAGAGCACCTCCAATTCTGGGAGGTCCTAACTTATGTGTGCTAGAGAGAATGATGAATCAGAATCATGTCTATTGTGATTGGACATGCAGATTAGGAGGGAAGCACAGAAAGTGACACATAAGTGACCCCTTTAAAAGGAGAAGGTCCTCAGTCAGCCGAGAATTTCTGGTGAAGAGGGCTGCTGATGAAGGAGCTCTTCTGGTCCATGAAGGAGTGCTGAGACCTTGGTGAGACTGCTTTAAATATCTTCTTTGAATTCCACGTGGTGAGTTTAAAGACTGCCTGAATCTTCCTGAACTTCTCTTAAGAAATTTCTTTTAGTAGACTCTGTGAATGAACTTTTGCTCCATTCACCTCCAGGCCTCTGGCACTCTAACTCTCGGTTAAGAGTTAAGATCTAGGGGCAGCTGGGTAGCTCAGTGGAGTGAGAGTCAGGCCTAGAGACAGGAGGTCCTAGGTTGAAACCCAGCCTCAGCCACTTCCCAGCTGTGTGACCCTGGGCAAGTCACTTGACCCCCATTGCCCACCCTTACCAATCTTCCACCTATGAGACAATACACCGAAGTACAAGGGTTTAAAAAAAAAGAGTTAAGATCTACCCAGATTAATTAGAAGATCATAATAAATTATCTGGGTTAGATTCTTATTTCCTTATTTCTTTTCTCTCTTCTTAATTGTAAATAAACTTCCATGAAAGTCAATTTTGAATTGAGATTATTCTTACTTGAGGATTGATAATAGTTCAATCCTCTGGCGACCATCTTTTAATATATCGAACCCATAAAACCCCTTTTCCCCCCTTATAAGACCATATAATGTAGAGATGGTCATGAATTTCAGAAAGACAAAGAAATCCAGAAAGAGGAATCAATAAACCAAAAATCCCATTTTCACTGGAAAGCCTGCATCAGCTTTCCAACCTAAAAGAAACATGAAGACACTATCTGAAGATAGATGCATATTTAAACATATCAGTTCTCCCACAAAATTAATGGAAACAATAAAGCAGATTCTCTTTTATGGGATCCTAAGCTATTGCCAGCATAGAGCAAAAAGAACAGAACTTGAATATAACAGGAATGAATGTTTTGACTGTTCAGAAAGATATAATACAAACGAGAAGTTCAAGCCTTGAAAGCTATGTGGAATCTATGTCTAAAAACTTTCCTGAGCTCCCTAATAGAAATTTAAAAATTTCTCATTTATCTCAAAACTTGCATAGGCTGAGAACCAAGGAAATGGAGAGAACAGTAGATACCCTTCTCTCTGTGACAAGATTCCTTTATGGCAACCAAAACTGTCTTGGAAAGGAAATTCAGGGTATAGAGCCAAGATGGTGGAGGAAATACAAGAATTCTTTTGACCTCTATAAAATTACTTTATAAAACACTATGATATAACACTTCAAAATGAATTCTGGTATAGAATAAACCACAAAAAGATAAGGTAAAGTAATATTTCAACCCAAAACTATCTAGTAGGCCAGCATGAAGGATCTAGGGCACCAGAAGTGAATTGAAACAAAGAACCACAGGGTTCCAACATATCAACATAGCAACAAGTCTTTGGTACAGCTGACGCAGCAGATAAGGCTTCCAGAGCTCTTGGCTGAAGAAGATGAAGGGGCTCAGACAATGGCTCAGAAGGAGTTTTAGAGGTTCTTTTGCTGGCTCTGGGTGCAAAAATTTTGTCACATTGTCTCTATGCAGAGTCAGGTCATATTTTGAGGGCTTGGTCTCAGGATGAGGAGGAGCACTAGAAGATACCACTGCTTTCAGTCACAGGGAGCAGGAGAGACTGGTCACCGATACAAAGGGATTATTCACAGATTAGAGCATAGGCCAAGAGAGTGTTAAATACACCTCTCATTTCATCTTGCCACATTGTAAGAACTAAAAGCATATAGAATCCCAAAGCCAACTCTGTAAAGCAGTTGTGAAAAGATCCTGAAGCTTGAAACAGTTCCCTTCACCACAGTTATAAAGCCCAACTTAAGCAGTTTTTTTCTAATTAAAAGAAAATAAAAAGGTTGGGAAAAAAGAGCAAATAGAAAGGCAATAATACAGAAAGTTATTTTGGTGACAGGGAAGACAAAAATGAAAAGTCAGAAGAAAACAGTCTAATACTGCTGCATCCAAAATCTCTAAGAAAAATATAAATTTCTCTCAGGCTTGAAAAGAATTAATCAAAGAGCTCAAAAATGGATTTTAAAAATCAAATAAAAGAGGTAGAAAAAAATTGGGAAAAGAAATGAGAGTTACACAGGGAAATTATGAAAAAAGAGTTAACAGCTTGGTAAAGGAGACACACACACACACACACACACACACACACACACACACACACACACANTGGTAAAGGACACACACACACACACACACACACACACACACACACACACACACACACCAAAAATGCCTTAAAAAACAGAATAGGATAATTGGTAAAAGAGGTACAAAAATATTATGAAGAGAACTTCTTAGAAAGTAGAATTGGCTAATACAAAAATTCACTGAAGAAAAGAACTTCTTTCAAGGTAGAATTAGCCCTATGAAAAAGAGGTACAAAACCTTACTAAGGAAAAGAATTTTATGGAAAAGGAAATACAAAAGTTCACTGTAGAGAGCCATTGAAGAAATAGGGTCAAATTTAGGGCCTGTTATCTGGATTCCCTACGTGACCAATCCAGGCTGAGGCAGTCTTTGTGTTTGGTCCTGGTCACCTGAGCCCTGAAAAGCTCTGGTACCAGCAGGTAGATTAATCCAAAAACAACTTGACCCCTCCAAGAGGCTATTAGGAGTCATTTAGTGAAATAGAGTCTGTAATAGATGTTTTATCTGGATCCCATTACAAAATCATTGGCAAGTAAAACTGTGTGTATGATTTTTCTGCCCTGCATGTCAGATACAGATAGAATGGGCCATTTAAGGTAAAAATCTAAGTCTCCTCTTTTGACTCATTTTCAGATCCCCACCTTTTCTCAATATTCTTATTGGAAAGCTTTGAGTCCTTAATCAGACCAGCAGCTACGGAGTTAACAATTTCTCTCCTTGATAATTAAGAGGCCTGAATCCTAAAAAAATATTACTTAGATAAGCTGGAGCCGGACTTTATCTGACTGGGTGCAGTCCTGTAAATCAAGGCAGAATACAATTAGTAAACATCTCTATGAAATATGTTTCTGCTCCCAGAATTAACCCCTACTAATTGGTGGTTGGAATTTGGCCCTTGTCCTTGTACCTATATCTCTACTTTTTAGACTTTAATGGGTTATGTATGATTTGTAACTCCTTCACAGCTGTGACTCTTTCTTTGTGTTCTTTGTTTGAAACCAGTATAAAATAAACTCCAAAGCCCATTGAGGTTAGATCAGCTATAGCTAACCACTAGTCTGGCTGTTCTCAGTTTCTGTTTCCTGTCTTTTCAATCCGATGCCACTAAACGCCACTCAGGACCCCCCAAAATATATAGAGCTGGCTCTCTATAGTTCACTAAAAAAATACCCTAAAAATCAGAATTGGGCAGATGGAAGCTAATGATTCCATGAAATATCAAGAAACAAATTCAAGAGAATGGAAAAAAAATAGAAGAAAATATGAAATCTCATTGGAAAAATAACTGACCTGGAAAATCAATCCAGGAGAGATAATTTAAGAATTACTGGAATACCTGAAAGCCATGATCAAAAAAGAACTTAGACATTATCTTTCAAGAAATAATCAAAGAATACTGCTCTGATATTCTAGAACCAGAAGGCAAAATAAAAATTGAAAGAATCCACCAATCACCTCTTGAAAGAACTCCCCAAAGGATAACTCCCAGGAATATTATAACCAAATTCCAAAACTCCCAGCAATCAAGGAGAAAATATTGCAAGCAGCCAAAAAGGAACTATGCAAACATCATGGAGGCACAGTCATGGTAACACAAAGTTTAGCAGCTTTTACATTGAAGGATCAGAGATCCTAGAATATGATATTCCAAAGTGCAAAGGGGATAAGACTTCAACCAAGAATAACTTACCCAGCAAAAATGAACTTAATCCGTCGGAAGAATAAATGAGTATTGAATGAAATAAAACTTCCAAACATTCCTGATGAAAAAATCAGAGCTTAATGGAAACTTTGACTCTTGATACAAGACTCAAGAAAATCATAAAAAGATAAACTGGAACAAGAAATAAAAATTTCCTCAATAAGGTTAAACATCCCCATATTGGGAGATAATTTTTGTACCTTAAAAGAACTTTTCATTATTAGGGAAGTCAAAAGGAGTACACACCTTTTGCATACATAGATTGTGGGCAAAGGTGTGAATTAAATATGATGGAATGATATAAAAAGTAAAATTAAGGTGTGAAAAAGAGGAAAGCATTGGGAGAAGAGGGAACAGAAAAATAGAATAAAGTAACATAGCACAAAAAAGAGGCATGAAAGAGCTTTGACAGAGGAGGGAAAGATGGAGTGGGGTGGGGAGCAGAGCATATGAACTGTACTCTCATTGGAATTGACTCAGTGAGGAAAGAACATAATCAATTGGGGATAGAAAGCTTTCTCACCTTACAGGAAAGTAGTAGGGGAAAGCAATAAGAGAAGATGGGGGGAGGCTGATAGAAAAGAGGCCAAACTGGCATAATGGGAGGTCAAAAATAAAGAGAAAAAGGAGGGGGAAATATGATGGAGAATAATACACAATAATTATAATGGTGCAAAAAAAGATTTATAAGTCTTTCTAATAAAGGCCTCATTTCTCAAATATATAGGGAAAATTTTGAATCTATATTAAATATTAGTATATTATATTATACTATTAAATAAATTCATTAAAATGTTTAAATTACATGTATTTATATGTTTATAATATAAGTATGTATCCACATGGTATACATATGTGTCCACATATATATGTATTGTTAACTTCAAAGTATTATTCTGGGAAGGGTTCCATCTGCTTCACCAAACTACCTAAGAAGTCTGCACTCACATACAAGAAGATTAAGAACTCCTGATCTAAAGTGAGGAGAGAAAAAATACATATGCATAGCACACTTTCTGATGAATATAAAAGACATCGGTGCCCATTCTAATATTTTTTTTCTCCTTTGAGGCTGCCTGAGTCATACTTGCTCTTTCAACAGTTCCACTTGACACTGCTGGGATGGTCCTCCATATAGATTCCTGTTCCACAATTTTCTTGACCACCCACTTGCAGTTATGTATTTCTTTATGGTCTATCTGTGTCACCTTTAGCTTGATTTTTCAAATTAAATGGAGCTCATTTTCCCTATCTCTACTCTAGTAGTTTGAAAAACCCCCATTAAAACCCCAGGTAGCTACCTAATTAAATCAAATGCTGAACCTTTATGAGTTCACTGCCAAATACCTCCAGAGCTTTCTACCGAAACAACAAAAGGGGCTTTTAAGGTATTTTTCCATTAAGAAACATTCTTTAGAGTAGAATTTCTTAAGCTGGGATATGAGAACATTTAAAAAATATTTTGATGATTTGTTTAAATATAATTGGTTCCCTTTGAAATTTTAAACATTTTGTTTTATGTGCTTATAGAAAGGGATTATATGCTTCATCAGACTGTCACAGGGGTTCATCACACACTTATATACATATACACATATACACACAAATAACAATCCTGGCTATCCAGTGAGGCCAGATTCTGAAATGGTACAGCATTCTCAATGAATTTCTGGTACTATTCTCATATGTTGGAAGAAATCTCTGATGAAAATGTGGAATATAAACCCATAAGTGAAACATCTATAGATAGAAAGCATCCTGAAAAGCCAGTTGTGCAATTCTCCTGTTGTGTAAATATCTTGTTTCTTAAAAAAACTATTATAAAGTCAAGCATTCCTTGGGACTGAATCTAAAAAAGATGAGCATTCCTAAATTCCCTAGAATTATCTTTCACAGGCTAGCCTAACATTGAACCCAGCAGCCATATAGGGAGCCATGTTTGAATAAAGTTCATTTCTATTTATTTCAGCATGACTTTAGCTTGTGAACAGTATCTTTCCCTAAGATGACATGGAAAAAAGCCAGTCATGAATTTCACTTCCTGCTGTTGACAGTAATATCCCATTTACAAAGTCAAGGTGAATGAGTTGGAGAAGATGTCATTATCCTCTATATATTACAGACAGATGCTTTGGGAAATTCTTTCTGTACTCTAAGCTTTACTATGAGCCTCTAATTGAGACTACAAGATCAAAAGATCACCAGGGAACAAACCAGGTTGCACAGTCTCATGGAGAGAGGGATTCTGCTGGAAAGTGTTTGCCATTAGTTATGAGAGATTAGAATGCCAAATATTCTAATAGGGTAGTTTTGGGAAAGGAGAAAAGACCAAAGAATATCTCTAGTGACCTACTTCTTTTCAGTTCCCAAATACTGCAGGGAAATTATAAGAATAATGGGAAGAATTTTTATGCGCAATCATAGATTAGATGAATAAGAGTTGAAACCAAATATCTACTAATAAAAATATATGAAAAGGAATCTGGAGGGGAAATGTCAGAAATTTTAATTGGCAGTTGAAAAGAAAAGTCAAAAGATTAATGTGATACAGGAACAAAACTATCACAAGGGCAAAATAAACAATTGAACATCAATCAAAAACTATACTATAGAGGTTTGTAAAGCAAAGATAATTTGAGAAGCAAAATAAAAGGAAGATATGGAACATTTCTAGTTTATCTGTATGATCAATAGAGCTCTAAAATAACAAAAAAAAATTAGATCAAAAGAGAAACATAAAGTTTGCATGATATTAACATGATGGATGACCAAAGAAGTGACATCAAGAGGTGGTAGAAACTCTAGCTTCTCTGCATAACAGGGAAGTGTCAGGGCCAGAAAAGACTCAGAATTAGAGGCTCTAAAATTTCACCAGAGTAAATCTAAAGCCCTTTGCCAGTTATCTTTCCAGTATAAATGTGATCCTATACTTAGTTTTTAATCAGAAAGCATTTTGTGTATATGTGTGTACACACACAATGGGAATATCGGTTACTTTTCTAAATAATGACCAATTACCAACGGGGCAGCTAGATGGCACAATGGTTAGAATTCAGGGCCGGAAGTCACGAAGATTCATTTTTCTGAGTTCAAATCCAGTCTTAGAAACTAAGTAGCTTTGTCACCTGTAAGAGGGAGATTTTAGGTATTTTATAGATATATATTTAAAATGTGGCCACCAGGAATCAATAATTCAGATTGATTCCATAATTAAAATAGACCCAAGTCACGATCAGGTTTAAGGTAGTTTATTTACAATTAGGAAGGGAAATAGAGAGAGGGAGAGGCCAGTCTAGGCCTGCAGAGGCCTGGACAGAGAGAGAGGGTTAAAAGGCTAATTAAACTAGGCTACAAGCCTCAAGACTTTAGCAATCAGAGAGTCCATAAGCCTACTTAAGGCAGAGTTTGGAAATGCCAAGGTAGGCCAAGGAAGTCAGCCTAACTTACCCACGTGACAATTCAGAGTGGAAGCAGTCTGAGGTCTTAGCCAAGAACCTTCAACACCAAGTTCAAAGCTTGAACTGCCCCAACAGGAAGTGACCAACATACTTGAAGAGATAGTGTCTCTCATCACTTCCTGTGGGTCCACCTCTAATTCAAATGGACAAATGGCAGCCTCTACACTGATTTGGACTGCCCAAAGGGCAGTCCCTTGTTCTTGATTTGTTACTTATAGTCACGTGTGGGTAACTCATCTCCCCTCCCACTAAGGGAGGTGGGGATGACATCATCTAGATGCCTAGGGTAAGTAGAGTTTTGACTATGAATGGGCTAGAGCTAATTCCATTTACACACACCCTAAGTAAGTCATTTAACCCTGTTTGCCTCAGTTTCTCATGTACACAGAGCTAGAAAATAAAATGGCAAAATACTTCCCATAAAGGATTTACAGCTTGGTTCATAAAATCAAACAAAAAAAGCCTCTAAAATTTACAAGAAAATAACATATAAAATGAGAAAATAAAAGAGTCTCATGGACATCATTGAGAACTACTACAGTCCCTTATTAGACCATACATAATTCTGGATAGGTATACATAGCGGTCTGTTTAGTTTAACAACTAGCTCTCCAAAACTTACATACATAAACATGTAATTGCATATATGTGCTCATTTAGCTATACATACATATACTCATGATACCCTCTTAATTATATTCTACGTTATTAACATTGTCTCTATCACCTAAATCTCAGTAATTATCAATATAATGAATCAAGTCTAAATTTGTAGCATTTATCAATTTCCAAGGTGTAAATATTCACACTGAAATTTAACAGTTGGCTCTCATGAACCAGGTCAAGCTGATTCCATCACACCCTCTGATTATAGAATACCTTATTCAAAATAAATGGTAGATAATAGGCAGTTGTGTAGGGTGGGCAAGGGTAGGTGACTTAGGTTATCATCACCTTTAAGAAAAGATATTCCTGGCTTTTCACATTGGTTCCGGGTTAAGATGGCGGCAGAGTAAGAAGCAGCTCTTAACCTCTCCTGACCGAAACACACAAAACTCCTCAAGGGGACATAAAAACAAGTCCAGACGAACGGAGGAACCCCACAACACGGCACAACGTGGAAGGTACATGGAATCGAGGCATTTCCATGCTATAAAGGGGTGAAACAGCTCTCACTAAATCGCGGGCTGAGCAACCACACCACTCCCACACCCTCCACACACAACATCTATAGTGCCGAAGCCAGCTAAAAAGAAATAGAGCAAGTTTGGGGCACCCA
>NC_058135.1:5615535-5657963 GCF_016433145.1 Gracilinanus agilis | reverse complement strand
TAATTAAGAAGATCATCCACCATGATCAGGTGGGATTTATACCAGGAATGCAAGGTTGGTTCAACATTAGGAAAACCATCCACATAATTGACCATATCAACAGTCTAACAAACAAAAATCACATGATCATCTCAATAGATGCTGAAAAGGCCTTTGACAAAATACGGCATCCATTCCTATTGAAAAAACTGAAAAGTATAGGAATAGAAGGACCTTTCCTAAAAATAATAAATAGTATATACCTAAAACCATCAACAAACATCATATGCAATGGGGATAAATTAGAAGCCTTCCCAATAAGATCAGGAGTAAAACAACGATGCCCATTATCACCTCTATTATTCAACATAGTACTAGAAACACTAGCAGTTGCAATTAGAGAAGAAAAAGAAATTGAAGGTATCAAAATCGGCAAGGAGGAGACTAAGCTATCACTCTTTGCAGATGATATGATGGTATACTTAAAAAATCCTAGAGAATCAACTAAGAAGCTTGTAGAAATAATCAACAACTTTAGCAAAGTTGCAGGATACAAAATAAATGCACATAAATCATCAGCATTTCCATACATTTCCAACACACTGGAGCAGCAAGAGGTAGAAAGAGAAACACAATTTAAAATCACCCTAGACAATATAAAATACTTGGGAATCTATCTTCCAAAACAAACACAGCAATTATAAGAAAACAACTACAAAACACTTTCCAAACAAATAAAACTGGATCTAAACAATTGGAAAGCCATCGATTGCTCATGGGTAGGTCGAGCTAACATAATAAAAATGACCATCCTACCCAAATTAATTTACCTATTTAGCACCATACCTATCAAGCTACCAAAAAACTTCTTTACTGAATTAGAAAAAACTATAACAAATTTCATTTGGAATAACAAAAGATCAAGAATATCAAGGGAAATAATGAAAAAAAATGTGAAGGAAGGGGGCCTAGCAGTACCAGATATTAAACTATACTATAAAACAGCAGTCATCAAAACAGTGTGGTACTGGCTAAGAGACAGAGAAGAGGATCAATGGAACAGACTTGGAGTAAATGACATCAGCAAGACAGTGTATGATAAACCCAAAGAGCCCAACTTTTGGGACATGAATCCACTATTTGACAAAAACTGCTGGGAAATTTGGAAAACAATATGGGAGAGATTAGGTTTAGATCAACATCTCACACCCTACACCAAGATAAATTCAAAATGAGTGAAGGACTTGAATATAAAGAGGGAAACTATAAACAAGTTAAGTGAACACAGAATAGTATACTTGTCAGATCTCTGGGAAAGGAAAGATTTTAAAACCTAGCAAGAGTTAGAAAAAAATTACAAAATGTAAATTAAATGGTTTTGATTATATTAAACTAAAAAGTTTTTGTACAAACAAAAACAATGTAGTCAAAATCAGGAGGGAAACAACAAATTGGGAAAAAATCTTTATAACGAAAAACTCTGACAGGGGTCTAATTACTCAAATATACAAGGAGTTAAAGCAATTGTATAAAAAATCAAGCCATTCCCCAATTGATAAATGGGCAAGAGACATGAATAGGCAATTTTCAGGTAAAGAAATCAAAAGTATCAATAAGTACATGAGAAAGTATTCCAAATCTCTAATAATTAGAGAAATGCAAATCAAAACAACTCTGAAGTATCACCTCACACCTAGCAGATTGGCTAAAATGAAAGAAGGGGAGAGTAATGAATGTTGGAGGGGATATGGCAAAATTGGGACATTAATGCATTGCTGGTGGAGTTGTGAACTGATCCAGCCATTCTGGCTGGCAATTTGGAATCATGCTCAAAGGGCTATAAAAGACTGCCTGCCCTTTGATCCAGCCATACCATTGCTGGGTTTGTACCCCAAAGGGATCATAGATAAACATACTTGTACGAAAATATTTATAGCTGCACTTTTTGTGGTGGCAACAAACTGGAAAAGGAGGGGATGTCCTTCAATTGGGGAATGGCTGAACAAACTGTGGTATATGCGGGTGATGGAATACTATTGTGCTAAAAGGAATAACAAACTAGAGAAGTTCCAGGCGAACTGGAGAGACCTCCAGGAAGTGATGCAGAGCGAAAGGAGCAGAGCTAGAAGAACGTTGTACACAGAGACTGATATACTGTGGTAAAATCGAATGTAATGGGCCTCTGTACCAGCAACAATGCAATGACCCAGGACAGCTCTGAGGGATTTATGGTAAAGATGCTACCCACATTCAGAGGAAGGACTGCAGGAGAGGAAACATATAAGAAAAGCAACTGCTTGAACGTATGGGTCGGGGTGGACGTGATTGGGGATGTGGACTCGAAATTACCACACCAATGCAACCACCAACAATTTGGAAATAGGTCTTGATCAAGGACACATGACAAAACCAGTGGAAATGTGCATTGGCCATGGGTGGGGGGAGTGCGGGGGGTGAAGGGGAAAGTAGGAGCATGAATCATGTAACCATGTTAAAAATGATTATTAATATATGTTAAAAAAAAAAGATATTCCTATAAGGAATTCCAAGAATCAGAAGGGAAAAACATGATCTCTCTATTTGGGTGAGGGTCACAGAAGTTATGTTGTTGCTGTAACATACAATAAAGATCCTGAATAGAAAGATTAAATAAATTACATCACAAGTCTACAGAGGCTTGATTTGGTAATGTGAAAGACCACAATTAGCCAGACATCTGATGGTTTTCCTCTCTGCCAAAATGCTCAGCTTAATAAATATTTAGAGATCATTTAGGAGAAAGTGAAGGATCAAAGCAAGGACAAGTCATTTACTTGAGTCCATGGGATGGATCACTGTTGTCAGAGAGAAGGCAGAGATGATCAGTTCACTCAATCATTATATTACAAGAAGAGGCATAGCCACTTCCCTCAAGGAGTTTGATTTAACACAACTCTTATTTTGTTACTGTTTGTAGAGGAGAATGAATTTTACACTGGAAGTGAGAGAATGAAAATGACTAGGGGGTGGTTATCTCTATGGTAAATGAAGATATAATTAGAGGGCACCTAGTTTCCCTTAATGAATTCAAGATACTTTGCACAGATCAATTTTATCTTCAAATCATAAAAGAGCTAAATACCATTGTTTAACAAATGTCAATAATATTTGAAAGATGATGGAAAATAATAGAGGTAACAAAGATTGAAATGGGGAAGGGTTAAAAAAAGTTATTTTAATTTTCAGAAAAGGAAAGGGATAAATTACTAAATGTCTAAAAGCTTGCTTTGACTCCTGGGAAAATTCTAGAAAGGTGTATTGAAGAGAGGGTTGGCAAATACATCTAGATAGGGAATGAGTGCTTAGAAAGGGCAAGCATAGGTACAGCTAGGTGACTCAATGTATTAAAATCCAAACCCAGAGATGAGAGGTCCTGAGTTCAAATCTGGCCTTGACACCATTGCTAACTGGACCCATTTTTACACTAGCTGTGTAAGCCTGAGCAAGTCCTTTAACACCAATTGCCTAGCCCAGCATTGTCACAGGAGGGGCCTGTTCCATTTCCCCTCTTCCCAGTGCCCTAAGACATTTTTTGCATGCCCTGCCCCTCTGTCCAACTGCCCAAAAGGATTATTTCCTCCCTCTGCTCTTTGGGGTAATGCAGGGTGGTGGGATTGGAGGAAGGCCTCACAGGCAGCTTGAAGTTGAAGTTTGGGCACTTCAACTTGAAAACATTCACCAACACTGGCCTAACCCTGACTTCACTTCTGTTTTGGAATCACTACTTATTATTGATTCTAAGATAAAAGTAGGGTTTTATTAAAAAAAATAAATCAGAGAGTAAGCTTGTCTTTATAAAGGTCATACCAAAATAACAAAAGAAGAAAAGCAACCCTGAAAAGTGCTCAGTGAGCCCTCATACCAGACATCCTAATTTTCCCTGAACACCCAATATAGGGAAGACCATCTGGGAACTGAGGTGAGAGGGGAGCAGAGCTGGCAGGACGCATAGCATCAAGTGAAGAGCAAGCCAAAAACAAACCACATACCCCCAATGTCCCACACATCTGCTCTTATAGGTTCTGAACTTAGGCCCAAGCAAAGTCAGGTCCTGAGATCCTACCAGGCAAATAGTGGTCCAAACCAACTAACACCCCTTGAAATTGCAAACCTGTGGAGAAGTCTGGAGTCCCAGACCAAGGCAATCTTGCCTGAAAGGGGGCTGAGTGACCCACATGGATCTACAGTAAAACCAAGAATCCCAGTCCGGTCTTGAGGTGAGAACACAGTTCTCAGGGGAAGGCACTCAGGAGATCGTTTTGCCCAAAACTGAGGGTGGTATTCCAGGACAGGGCAATCAAGGGTGTGCCTAACTGAATCAAGAATACCTTGAGCCCCAAAATATGAAACTAAGCCTTGGACTAGAATTTGATCAGCACCTGACCTGACCAAGTTCAGACTGAGATCAAAAACTTACACCCAAGGCTGAGGAAAGTCTTTAAGCTATCAGCATCTCAAGGGTCAACTGAATCAGCAGGTGGAGGAGACTCTCAGAGTTCTCACCCTAAGACCATCTGTTTAGCTAGTAACAACCCAAAAAATAAACCAAAAATAACATCAAGGCACCCCAACTCCCCAGAAAATAGAACCAACCTATAATTAGATAGGG
Source organism: Gracilinanus agilis (assembly GCF_016433145.1). Lineage (NCBI taxonomy): Eukaryota > Metazoa > Chordata > Mammalia > Didelphimorphia > Didelphidae > Gracilinanus > Gracilinanus agilis. Next base: position 5,653,336 of record NC_058135.1, on the reverse strand, counting down.
AAAATGAGCAAACAATCAAAAAAGCACCTAAAATTAAAGACATTTTGTGGAGACAAAGAGCAAGGTGCAGACACAGAAGGGGACAGTGAAAACAAAGGAAACACATCCAAAGACCAAAAGAAAAATATGGATTGGACACAGATCCTAGAAGAGCTCAAAAGAGTTCAAAAGCAAATTATTAGAATGAGAGGAAAAATGGGGAAGAGAAATGAAAGTGATGCAAGAAGAAACGGGCCAATTGAAAAAGGAGAACCAAAAACTGACAGAGGAAAAGCAGTTCTTTAAAATCAGAATTGACCATGTAGAAACTAATGATTTCATGAGAAATAAAAAAACAATAAAGCAGAATCAAAGGAATGAAAAAACAGAGGAAAACATCAAATATCTTATTGAAAAAACAACTGACCTCAAAAACAGGTCTAGGAGAGACAATCTGAGAATTATTGGACGTCCTAAAAGCCATGATGAAGAAAAACTTTTGGATATCACTCTACAAGAAATTATCAAAGAAAACTGCCCAGAGAGCATTGAACAAGAAAATAAAGTTGAAAAATTCATAGATTGTCTCCAGAAAGAAATCTTTAATTGACAACTTCTAGGAATATAATAGCCAAATTCAAAAATCACCAAGCCAAGGAAAAAATACTTCAAAGAGCTAGAAAAACACCATTCAAATACCATGGAGCTACAATCAGGATCACTCAGGACCTAGTGACTTCTACATTAAAGGATGAAAGGGCATGGAATATGATATTCAGAAAGGCAAAAGATTTGGGTTTACAACCCAGAGTCACCTATCCAGCTAAACTGAATATATTCTTTCAGGGGAAAAAATGGTCATTCAATAAGATAAAAGATTTCCAAGCATTACTGAAGAATAAATCAAGCCTAAACAAAAAATTTGAAGGCCAAATATGAGACACAAGAGAAGCCCAGAAAGGCAAATAAGAAAGAGAAAATTTAAGGGACTCATTAAGATAAAAATGTTTATATGTCTACATGGAAAAAGGATTTCTATAATTCTCAAAAATTACTCTTAGTAGTAGAGAATATAGAAGGAATTTACTTAGAAAGAGGGTAGAAAAGTAAGCTGATTATAATAATATGTTTTATATGATGATATGATGTATATGTGAATGTAATGATATGGAATGATATGATATGTATGCATATGAATGACATGTAAAAAATCAATTAAGGGCTGAGAGGGTTGCACTGAGAGAAAACGGAAGGGAGAGATAGAATGCGATAAACTATATAATGTAAAGAGGTGAGAAATACAGAGAGAGGAAGATAAGGGTGATGACGGGCAGTGCTTGAACTTTACGCTCATTGTACCTGGCTCAAAGAGGGGAAAATGAGTATACTTAGTGGGGCATAGAATTCTATCTTACCCTACAGAGAAGTAGAAGAAGAAGAAGACAAGGGAAGTGGGGGGTAATAGAAGGGAGGGGGAATTAGGGGGGTGACAAAAAGCAAAATACTGGTGAGAAGGAATACAGTGAATGGAAATAGAGCAGGATCTGAAGGGGATAATAGGATATAGGGCAATATAGAGTTAGTAATCATAACACTGAATGTGAATGGGATGAAGTCAGCAATTAAACAGAAGCAGATAGCAGAGTGGATTAAAAACCAGAATCCTATTATGTGTTGTTTACAAGAAACACATTTGAGATAGGGTGGCACACAGATTAAAGGCAAAAGGCTGGAGCAGAATATGTTATGTATATTCTAAAGTAAAAAATTAGGAGTAGCAATCATCATGATACCAGACAAATCCAAAGTGGAAATTGATCTGATTAAAAGAGATAAGGAAGGAAATTACATTTTGCTAAAAGGTACTACAAACGATGAAGTAATATCATTACTAAACATTTATGTAAGAAATGGCATAGCATCTAGATTTCTAAAGAAAAAATTGAAGGAGCTTAAGGAAGAAATAGATAGTAAGACCATACTAGTCAGGGATCTTAACCTTCTCCTTTCAGAACTAGATAAAATGAACCAAAAACCAAATAAGAAAGAAGCAAGGGAAGTAAATGAAATAATTAGAATTAATAATTAGAATAATTAGAATTAATAGATATCTGGAGAAAACTGAATAGGGTTAAAAAGGAATTTACCTTCCTCTCAGCAGTACACGGTACATATACAAAAACTGAGCATGTACTAGGGCATACAAATGCAGAAATGCAGGAATAATAAATACCACTTTTTCACATAATACTGTGGTAAAAATTATAAAACAAGGGTCCATGGAAAGGCAAAGTTAAAGTTAATTGGAAATTAAATGATCTAATTCTTCCAAACAGGTGGGTCAAAGAAGAAATCATAAAAGCAATTACAGACTTCTTTAAAGAGCATGACAATGAGAAGACATCATACCAAAACCTATGGGATACAGTCAAAGCAGTATTCAGGGGAAATTTTATGTTGCTGAGTGCCTATGCCAACAAAATAGAGAAGGTAGAGATAAATAAATTGTACTTGCAACTTAAAAAATTAGGAAAAGAAGAAATTAAAAATCTCCAGGTATAAACTAAATTGGAAATCCTAAAAATTAAAGGAGAAATTAATCAAACTGAAAGTAAAAGAACTATTGAACTAATAAAGAAAACTAGGAGCTGGTACTTTGAAAAAACAAATAAAATAGATAAAGTACTAGTGTTGGAAGATAGACCCGTACCCCTTTTTACTTGATTGGATTTTAGTGATAGTGATAGGTTTAAGATAATGAATATTGTTGTTCTAAAGTGATTAGTATAATCCCATTGTAATCTTAATTACAATTAGTAGGATTCATGATTTTATAAGGATCTCTAACTAAAGCATAAAACTACTTCTTAAGGGCACTTTCAACCCCTCCATAAGTCATACTTCCCTGTATTATGAGATGCTGACCATCTGAGTTTCATGTCCTAGTGTGCTGCATCATGTCCCAATGTAGTGCGAATATGCACTCTCTTTTTTATTGGGAAATAACCATCTTTCCCATTTGATCAGATGAGCCCTGAGGTAGTGGAAATCAGTATTTCTTAATAAGGGTATTGTCTTGTGATTTGACCTTAAGACTAATATGTGTTTTCCTAAATGAACTAAACAATCAGCTTTGTAGTTGGGTAACAGTTTCTAAAAAAGATCTATATGATGCTATGTCTTAGGATATATGTCATAATCCTTGTTTGGAAATATTCATTCTATTACTGTCCTAGTACATAAATGAGGTCTCTGCTCCCTGACTTTGTCTCTCACTGGGGTCCAACTATGTAACATATATGAGATTCTGGGTTTATATGGAAAATTTTGTCCTCTTCCAATAAACTCTAAAATTCCACTTTGACTTGGAGAAATTTGGCTTTTTGACTTTATTTACCTAAATTGTTTAAATTGGGGTGGTAGGATAAAAATTTCCATAACACTAGTCAATCTAAGAAAAAGAAAATCAAATTAAAAATATCAAAGATAAAAGGGGCAATCTCACCTCTAATGAAGAGGAAATTGAGGCAATTATTAAGAACTTTTTTGCTCAATTATATGGCAATAAATATGACAGTCTAGATGAAATGTGTGAATATTTACAAAAAATATAAATTGCCTAGATTAACAAAATAGGAAATAGAATTCTTAAAAAATCCCATCTCAGAAAAAGAAATTGAACAAGCCATCAAGGAACTTCCTAAGAAAAAATTCCAAGGGCCAAATGGTTTCACAAGTTAATTCTATCAAACCTTTGTGAAGGGTTAAATTTTGGGTAGGGGGTTTGACAAATGTGAGGAGAGCAGTTTGTTAAAACACAAAACACTTAGCTTATTTAAGAAGAAGTTCAGATAGGAAAGAGGAAGGAGGAAAGTGAGAATATTACTTTAATATCTTATAACTAGGCCTAAAACTCTAACGCTAACTAAAATTTCTAAGAAAACCCTAATCTAATTGCCTTCAAGGGCAGTTGCTTCTGCCTGGACTAGGCCCGACCTACCTTAACTACACTGTGTGCCAAAGATTATATTCACTACCTAACTATCTACCTAAGACAATCAATGAGCATTAATCAAACTCTAACCTTCATTAATCTGTTTTCTTTACCTCAACTGTCAGTTGGAAACTCCAACTGTGAATCTGACTGAGACCAAGACCAATGGAGCTCCTGCACTCTAGAAACCACCAGAGACAAAAAAACCTGTCAAATTGTTCTTTTATTTATCTCCTTCTCCGTCTCCTAGGTAATGGATTAACTCACAGAGGCTGTCAGTTCTGTCAGTTAACTAACTCTTACTGAGAAATCTCTCCTTAAAAGGACAGAGAGAGATTTAAGAAAACCTCTCTAATATATTTTAAAAACAACTAATCCCAATATTATATAAATTATTTGACAAAATAAGCAAAAAAGGAGTTTTACCAAATCCCTTTAATGACACAAATATGATATTGATTTCAAAACCAGGCAGACTAAAAACCGAGAAAGAATACTACAGACCAATCACTTTAATGAACATAGATGCAAAAATCTTAAATAGAATACTAGCAAAAAGACTGCAGCAAGTGATCAAGAGGATTATTCACTATGATCAGGTGGGATTTATACCAGGAAGGCAAGGATGGTTTAATATTAGGAAAACCATCCACATAGTTGACCATATCAATAATCAAACCAACAGAAATCACATGATTATCTCAATAGATGCAGAAAAAGCCTTTGACAAAATACAACATGCATTACTAATTGAAAACACTAAAAATGTATTGGAATAGAGTGAACATTTCTGATAATAATAAACAGTATATATTTAAAACCATCAACAAATATCATCTGCAAAAGGGACAAGTTAGAAGCCATTCCAATAAGATCAGGAATGAAGCAAGGATGCCCATTAAAATTTCTTTTATTCAATATTGTACTAGAAATGCTAGCAGTAGTCATTAGAGAAGAAAAAGAAATTGAAGGGATTAAAGTAGGCAGTGAAGAGACTAAACTATTATTCTTTTCAGATGAAATGATGGTATGCTTAAAGAACCCTAGAAAATCAAATGAAAGGTTAATGGAAATAATTAACAACTTCAGTAAAGTTGTAAACTACAAAATAAACCCACATAAATCAACAGCATTTCAATATATTTCCAACAAAACTCAGTAGCAAGAGTTAGAAAGAGAAATGCCATTTAAAATTACTCTACAATATAAAATATTTAGGAATATATCTGCCAAAACAAAAACAGGAATTATATGAACACAACTACAAAACACTTTTCACACATTTAAAACTAGATCTAAACAATTGGAAAGTCATTAACTGCTCCTGGGTAGGACAAGATAACATAATAAAAATGACAATCCACCCAAATTAATCTACTTATTCAGTTCCATACCTATCAAACTACCAAAAAACTTTTTTATAGAATTAGAAAAATTATAACACAGTTCATCTGGAAAAACAAAAAATCAAGAATATCAAGGGAAATAATAATAAAAAATGTGAATGGTGGTGTCTAGCAATTACAGATCTTAAACTGTACTATAAAGCAGTGGTCATTAAAACAATATGACACTGGCTAAAAGACAAAAGGGTGGATCAATGGAATAGACTAGGGATAAATGACCTCAGTAAGCTAGTGTATGATAAACCCAAAGACTCCCGGCTTTTGGGACAAGAACTCACTCTTTGACAAAAACTGTTTGGAAAATTGGAAAACCATATGGGAGAGAGTAGATGTAGATCAACATCTCACACAATACACCAAGATAAATTCAGAATGGGTGAATGACTTCAATATAAAGAAGGAAACTATAAGTAAATCAAGTGAACATAGAATACTATACCTATCATATCTGTGGGAAAGAAAGGAATTTAAGAGCAAGCAATAAAGAGAGAACATTGCAAAATGTAAAATGAATGACTTTGATTATATTAAATTAAAAAGGTTTTGTACAAAGAAAATCAATGAAACCAAAATTAGAAGGAAAGCAACAAACTCAGAGAACATTTTTATTATAACAAAACTCTCTGACAAAGGTTTTAATTCCCAAATATAAAATTTACAAAAAATCAAGCCATTCCCCAATGAACAAATGGTCAAGAGACGTGAATAAGCAGTTTTCACAGGATGAAATCAAAACTATCAATAAGCACATGAAAAAGTGTTCTAAATCCATCCTGATTAGAGAAATGCAAATTAAAACAATTCTGGGGTACCACCTCACATGTAGTAGTTTGGCCAATATGACAGCAAAGGAAAGCAATAAATGTTGGAGGGGATGTGGCAAAACTGGGACACTAATACACTGCTGGTGGAGTTATTAACTAGTATAATCATTCTGGAGGGCAACTTGGAACTATGCACAAAGGGCTTTAAATGAATGTCTATCCTTTGATCCAGCCATTCCACTGCTGGGTTTGTACCCCAAAGAGATAATAAAGAAAAAGACCTGTATAAAAATATTCATAGTAATGCTCTTTGTGGTAGCAAAAAATTGGAAAATGAGGGAATATCCATTTATTGGGGAGTGGCTGAATAAATTGTGGTATAAGATTTTGATGGAATATTACTGTGCTGAAAGGAATAATGAACTGGAGGAATTTCATGTTAACTGGAACAACCTCCAGAAATTGATGCAGAGTGAAAGGAGAAGAACCAGGATAACATTGTACGTAGAGACTGATACATTATGGCACAATCAAATGTAATGAACTTTTCTACCTGTAGTAATGAAATGACCCAGGAAAATCCAGAGGGACTTAGGAGAAAGAATGCTATTCACATCCAAAGAAAGAATTGTGGAACCAGAAATGCATTAGAAAAATATATGATTAACCACATAATGTGATAGGGATGTGATTAGGGTTTTGATGTTAAAAGATCACTCTACTACAAATATGAATAACATAGAAATTTTTTAACAATGATACATACATAACCAGTGGAACTGCTTGTCACCTTTGGGGGGGGGGACTAAAAGAAGGGGGAAGGAGGGATCATGAATCATGTAACCATGGAAAAATATTCTAAATAAAAATTTTTAGAAAAGAACAATATCTCATCCAAAAGTCCCTGCAGTAATCACTATGCAAGACTGAAAGATTTGAAAATCTAATCCAGAAGCTATAGAAGGCTTTTGTGCTACTATGATTCCTTTAAATTTAAATCAACAAAATTGATCAATTTAAATAAATCAATGTATTCATTTATTAAATAGATTGTCCATCTTATAATAATGCTAACTGTCTTTACCTTGGTTTCTTAATCTGAAAAAAAATGAGAGGATTAGACAATATCATTTCAATGGACTCTTTTAGGTCAAAAATTCTATGCTTTTCACATCTTTTTAATAAGTCGATAGACTTATCTTAGCCTTAAGTAGCACCTTATAAATATGATTAACCCATGCTGAATATCATGGTTCAGAAAGAAATCCTCAGAATTTGCCAGGTGAAATTGAAATAGTTTAATTATATTTCTCTTATTTTGAAAAAAAATCCTTCATATTCTCTTTTGGCCAATTCTGGGTATCCCATTAGTCCAGATGTCAATTCACAGCATGAATTTCCAGTGAAGAATTCATCATCTATAGTTTTTGTTCAGTTCCTTGCATAAAACCTTCTGAAATACCACAGTTCTCAAGTTGGTTGCCTATGAATGTCAGAGGATCCTCAACAAATGGTTAAGCATTCTAACCAGAAATAATTATATATACTTTAAACTGCAGGCTCCATCTGTCTCAAACCATGTGTTCACAGTTCTTTTCTGTCTGTATTCCTGGCTGTCCTATGGGATGATATTTCAATATTTTTCCATATTTATATTCCTAAATGCTTTAGTGGGATACATAAAATATTAAACGCAACAGAATGCAGCCTCTGAAAATGATGAAGACATCCTTTATAGGTGAGTTTTATGAGAGGTAAGAAGGGAGGCATGGAAAGAGGGAGGGAGCAAGGAAGGAAGGAAGGTAAGAAGGAAAGAGTAGGAGAGATGGGGGGCCAGTGCTCTATCAGTTGTACCACCTACCAGAATGGATAAGAAATCCACAAGATGAAGACTAGATTGGTTTGCAACCTGCAGTAGTGAAAGGATTGTCTAAAACTAGAGTTCAAAGTCTATCAATTGAAGGAAAGAAAGAAATGTTAATAGGGACTACAATTTGGTTCAACATTTATTTAGGTCTTAGAATATGTAAAATTCTGTGTTAGCTGCTGGGGATACAAGAGAAAAGAAAGACAATTCTTTCTCTCTGGAAGCTTGGATTGTCCTGGGAGCACAGACAAATATTAAAAATAAACTTAGTTTCAAGGGGAAAGAGAATGCTAACTATTGAGGAGGAAAGTCTTGGAAGGCTTCCAGGAGGAAATGACCTCTAAGCAGTGAAAGAAAATTAGAGATTCTATGTGGTAGAAAAGTACCTATGTAATGCTTATCAAATTGGCCTAAATTAAGACTTTTAAATAAGTAACTCTATGCCCATATATAGACATCTTTGGATTGCATAAATTTTGAGATAATGAAATTATTCTTTTCTATTTTGAATTGAAAAGATAAACTTTCAGAAGTCTGACAATTCAGGGCTGTTATTACTTTTTTAAAAAATTAAGTTGTATTTTACTGTTTCCTTTATGTAAACTGATTCCTGTCAACAGAAGAGTGACATAATTTCCTTTTTTCACTGTCCATTGTTCAGATCTGGCAGTGAGGAAGGCAAGAGGAAAAATCTCTTTATTTACATAGCCAGCTTTAGTCAGTGAGATGTTGTCTTCTGCCTTCTGAATTCCTCCTCCCCCCCACCTTACCCCACCCCCACACACAAACACCAATTTTCACATGCAATGCTTTATGCACAAAATAATTCCACTCAGGGGTTGAGAATTGACAGAAAAACAAGACACTCATGATGTGTGTCTTTCAGTTTGTGGATGCATTTTTTACTTCCTTCCACTTCACTACTCCCAGACTTCTTTGTTTTCCTTTTTTTGATTTTTCAAAGGACATGTCACCTCCTCTTGGGAGCCTAAATTCCAAACTGATTTTATTAATGGCAGCCAGAGAAGGAAAAAGAGAAAAGGGAAGATCAGACATATTTTCTAACAGCCTTCTAAAACTGAAGGGTTTTAAGATTTCAAAATTTTATTCTTAGTTTCAATCCAGTTAAAATGGAAAAGGATTAATGTTGAGATGAATTTCAAATGTGTAGAAAGAGTAGTCTTCCCTCCTCCTCATCTAACCTAAAAACCTAGGAGTACCAGGTAGGAGAGGTTACACTATAGGGACTTTCTCTAGGAAAAACTGGGATCCCCTTGATATTTGCAGAGATCCACTGGAGAGCTTCTCCATCTACAGCTTTTCTTTTTGTATACTATAATTTTGCAGGGATTGACTAGGGAAAAAAGCTTATGTTTTTCTTTTTCTTTTAAGGTTATAAACTGTTTTCAGATATATTTTCTTTACAAGTTAATTCTGTTTTTTTGAGGTAACATTTGTGGTTTGAGGCTTAGTTATTTTCTCTACTATTACTATTCACATTACAAATATGGAAGGTGTTAGGAGCAGTGAAGATGTTGCATCTTTAGAATAGTGATACCTAGTAATTGGCCTAGAGCTGATTGAAGGAGCTCATCCATATTAATGTTTTCTCTCTCACTTCTGAACATAATGCTTGGCTTATTGTGACATGAGTCCAGGCTGATTGTCTGAGAGCTTTATGGATTATAGGTTCATGGAATATGATTTGCCTCTTGGGCCTAAAAACCCTGAGTAAACAATCCGTGTATTTGATCCACTTTGGGCTGAATCCTTGGTGTCTCTTTCGAGTGTTTGCTTTCTTTTTATGTTAGCTTGCTTGTCCTCTTGGGAGGTAAATTTGGATTTCCACTTAAAATGCCCTTATGTGTTGTTGCAGAAACCCTTGGGAAAATGTTGGAATCTTTGGCAAAATACCAGATTCCATATGTGCTGCAGGAACTCTAAGGAATGTTTACTCAGGACAATTTTGTCTCTTACCTGAAGGTGAGGGGCTGGGTGGGAAGAGGGTCACTTCCAGTCAACACCCAATTCCTCTGGTCAAGTTTTTCCATGTTACAAAAGGGTTATCCAAAATTGGAGCTGGAAAACTACACCTAAAAGAACCCAAGATGATTTTCTTGAGAATGTTTAACAGGAGAGAAATTGTGGGAGAAGAAATGGCCCTTGGACAAGGCCCAGCCTAGATTACAATCAGAGAAAGTAAAAGCAGATTATGAAGTTTTAAACTGTGTTGAGATGTGTATTATCCATGCATGCCTTACACATTGTGAAGATGATTCTTGATTGATTTGCAAAAGGTAACTGCCATTGGCTAGCGAAAGAATCTTAGCTAGTCTTTTACCTTCTATCTTAGAAGTGATATTGAATATCAGTTCCAAAGCAGAAGAAAAGGGCTAGCCAATTGAGGTTAATGACTTACCCAGGGTCACACAGGAAGTGTCTGAGGTCACATTGGAACCTGGGACCTCCCTTCTCCAGGCCTGGCTTTCAAGCCACTGTGTCACTTAACTGTACCCTTCCTCCTCACATTACTCTTTGAAAATCTAGCTTTCCCATTCGGTATCCAAATGAACAGGAGGCAGGTCTGCACCCCCACCAGAGGGTAGCCATGGAAGGGTCGTTTCTCACTTCTCCCCTTCCCTACCATTGGCCATGGGATCTTGTGGAGAAACAACACAAAGTGTGATTAGCTAGAGGGGATGGCAGATTCTAAGGAGGATTTTCTTTTAAGAGGAGGATAGTCATGTCTATTGTTAGAGGAGCTAAATAGTATAGTGAATAGAATTATGGGCTTGGAGTCAGGAAGATCTGAATTCTAATGTGGCCTAAGACATATACTAGGTGTGTGACCTTTGGCAAATAACTTTATTTATCTCTGCCTCAGTTTCTTCCACTGTAAAGTGGTCATTGTAATAAGCACCTACCTTACAGAGTTATGAGCCTCAAATGGAATAATATTTATAAAGCACTTAGCACAGTGTCTGGCACATAGTAGTCTTCTATACAAATGCTTATTTTCTTCTCTTGATAACAGGGATAGAATGTATAAATAGGGAAAAAACAAAAGTTAGAGAGGGAGGTAGGATGACAAAGGCAATTATGTCAGAGGCATATGAGATAAGAAGAGAAGAGATAGTTATGGCAGATTATCTCAATTTTTAAAATGAAGTATATAGCCAAAGCTTCAATCCAAAGGGTAATGGGAGAGAATGCCGTGGGAAGCTTGAGTTCTCAATCTTCCAAGAACAATGACTGGACATCTCTGGGAAAGAGGTTTATCTCTACATCCTTCATTCCTGCTAGGGAGGGAGATAGGTTTTTTCTAGGGAAACTAGAATTGTATTTCTTGATTAGGGTGTGCTTCCCAAAGTAACAGCACCTGGGAACCCCAAGGGTGAAGATCTCACTGATTTAGGACTAGAAAGGACATATATTAACTGGTTGTTATCCAGGGAGAACTAAAAATCCTGAAGTACTATACCGCAGCAGTGACTTTGTCTTCTAGAGGCAGTTTTGCCAAAATAGTTGTCTTGTCTTTACCTTCATCTCTTTCCATCCATCCTCTACTGGCCTGAACCCCTGTTTATTTGCCCTGTTCCACTGCCTGCATCCCTACTTTCCTACTTTACCACCCTTAACAATAATAGAATTCTTAATGGCATAGCTAGTGGAAGATTAGAGACACAAGAGACTCAGAAACCTAATTTTCTGGTTAATTGAGGAGAGAAAGCACCATCCCCTGTAAGCAACTTGCCCCTAGATAAATATCTTCTCCTTGAAAATAAGCCCTACCTGATCTACTCTGACATGTTTCCTGTTAACACTAGCCTTTGTTTATATTTTCCTAAGCCCCATGGCAATGGTATTATGAGGGCATAAATATATGATATACAGGCTTGCCGTATCAGGTCCAGTTGATTATGACCATCACAGAACAGGGAAAGGCTCATAAAATGTTGTCAAGAACACAACTATTTTCAATCTGGCAATACAGTACAGTAGAATTTCTAAATCTAAAACCTCATGCTGTCCACGACATATTCTGATGCATGAGACTGCCCCAGAAATACAAACACTGAAAACATGGGGTGGAGGAGACAAGAAGAAATTCCTGTGCTAAAAAAGAATTTTGATTTTTCTTGCATGACCTCCTATCAAGGAAGTCATCCTTTCAGTCATAGAAAAAAAACGAATCAAGGAAATCTTGTCTAGGTTGGTCCCCTATTGAATACAAAACAGAATATGACCTACACTCATTATGGTGAACCTGTGGCACATGTGTCAAAAAAGGCACACAGAACAGTCGCCTGCCAGAGTTCATTACTAGAAAGCCAGAGGGACTTGGGGTGGAGCTGCTCCTTTCCCCCTTTCCATGTATCTGAGGACTTTCCTCACTTCTCCGACCCTCTGCTCAATAGTCTAATGGGAACACTTCGTCCCTCCCCTATCTGGGGTAAGTGGGGTGGGACTCACATGCCATGTGAGGGTGTGGTGCAGATGGCAACCTCTTGAGTCTATGGTGAAGTCTATGCTGGAGAAGGATAGGAGCTAGGTTTGAAGAGAGCATAGTTCATAGAGTGGCACATAGCAGGAAGGGAGCAGAAGGCTTGGGCCACTCTCTTCCTCTTCCCCCTCTCCACACAGGTGGGGGTCAGGGAGCAAGGTGGGAGGGGCATGGCATGGCATTCAGTCTGAGGGATGGGGTGGTGGTGAGCCTGGTAGTCTGTCTCTCAAAGGTTTGCCATCACTGACCCAGACTCTCCACTGGCTGCCAACACCATCCCCATAATATCTTCCAGGTAATGTATTGAATGGGGACCAGTTGCTGTTGCCCTCCACTGCCAAACCAGGTTGGAAAGAAACTGACCTCTGAATTCTCTCCTTTTTTGAACACAAGACAAAAACTATAATTTGGATCCTCTTTTCAAAGCCTACATTATATCCTTCAGATCTCCATAACTATATCCAATTGAATTTCAGGGAGTTTTTGCTTTTACTTTTTTTTTAAACCCTTAACTTCTGTGTATTAGTTCCTTGATGGAAGATTGGTAAGGGTAGGCAATGGGGGTCAAGTGACTTGCCCAGGGTCACACAGCTGGGAAGTGTCTGAGGCCCGATTTGAACCTAGGACCTCCTGTCTCTAGGCCTGGCTCTCACTCCACTGAGCTACCCAGCTGCCCCCTCAGGGAGTTTTTGGTTAGATGTTTGTTGTGCTCCCACCCCCACCCCCAATAATTATTGTCTTATAACTATTATGGATAGGTTATCCACAGGACAGAGAGAATTGACTTCTTGAATGTGTTCCCTTGTTGAATATGAGACAGAAGTTATGCTCTGGGTCCTCCTTGCCCTTCTCAGTTTTCCTCTCCAAATCCTTGCCATGCCCCTGGTGACTGTTTAGTGTTTGGATCCTTGTGTGCCTCCTTGTCTGATGGAGAAAAATTGGTTTCCTGAATCCCTTTTCCTCTTAAAACAGAACAAAGAATTTACACAGTTGAAGTACTTTACATCCCTGTAGTTTCTCCTAGGATTTGCTAGTTTGTTCCAGAACCTTCATTATAATGGCCATGTCAACATGAAATCTGGATGCCTCAATTTTCCCCTGCCCTTTGAGAAACCCCAGTGCCAGGCACATCTGTTTTGGGGTGAACTATAGACCTTAAACTATTCGGGGACCCATAGTGTGGGTGGGATCTGTGGACATAGTCCCAATGAGAAGTGCCTTTATTTGTTTTAGAAACTTCTCCCATCTTATCACAATCCTCTCTCAGGAAGCTCAGTTCTTAGTTTGACCCTTTCCTTTGTAATTGTTAGAGTTGACTGCTCCCTGATACCCTTGAGGCTGGCTGCAGGCCTCTTTGCAGCCTGCTTGCAGTTTGTCTAAGCAGGCTTGCTGTACCAAGTTCTCAAGAGGGTATAAAAGATCCCCAAGTTCTATCCCTCTTTGGAGTTGTCAATCTAGCATGGTTGGCTCTCCCAGGAGTCAGCGACCAGAGCAACCAGAGTCCTGAATTTCAGGGCTCTGCATGGGTGTGTAGTGCGCAGTTCTGCATGGAGGCATAATTTAGCATTGAACCCCTTTCCTTAATTAAAGAGTGGCTTTTCTGACTATTTAATAGTTCTGTGTTTTTTTTCCAAGTTAACAGCAGAGGCAGTTGGATGGTGTATTGGGCAAAGAGCCTGACCTGGAAACAGGAAGACTTGAGTTCAGAAATAGCTTCAGACACTTATTAGCTGTGTGACTAAGTGTAAGTCACTTAACTTAAGTCTGCCTCAGTTTCTTCTAGTTTAAAATGGGGATAATAATACCACCTACTTTTGGGTTATTGTGAAGATCAAAATAGATATTTGTAAAAAGTACTGTGGCACATAGTAGACACCTAAATGCTCATTGCCTCTTCTCTTCACTTAATGTAACATGGACTCAAGACTATGGGGTCGATTTATACCATGGAGCATGATTTCATGGTAATTTTGACCTCAGAAGGGTAGGAATGAAATGATTTGTGCTTATAGTGACTGGGGAGTAGAGCTCCCAGCTCATTCAGAAAAATCTCTAATGAAGGGTTATGATACTGTGGCTTCCATTTTGCCTTCATGCTGCAATCAAAGGGATACCTAGCAACATAAGGGAGGGGCTGAACACAGACTTTCATAAAAAATAACATAAAATATGGGAAAAGAATTTTTTAAAAGAACTTGAGAAAAACATAAGCAAAATAAGCCTGGGAAAGGGTAGGCTATGCCTATTGTTCCTCTGAAATCCTGCTTATAAATGAGCTATGACAAAACACAGTCACAGGCACTCCACATATTACCCAAAGATATGGAGGTGGCTTGTCATAGTCTTAACAGAAGAAAACTCCAGATGTTACCTGGACCAGTTGCTGCTGCTTTAGTCTCATACCCTTGTCATGAAGTAACTGCAGCCTTTCCCTTCTCTCCTCATCTTTCTCAGGACTCCATGACTTCCATAGCCATGCAGAAAAAAACATCTCCTCTGTCCATTTGAGGGATGATACGTTAGTTTCCTCTCCTCCCCAACAGGGAAGAACTGCAGACCCTTTAGGTTTCGGGAGCCAACTCAGCCTTTACCAGTTGTTGCTTGTCCTTCATTTTCAAAGAGAACCAATAATGACACAGTGCAAATTTCTGACTTGGGAGTGAATTGGATTTAAGTGAGGCAGAACCACAGTCTTCAACTTCACTCTCTCTTCCAGAGTCATTGAAGTCCAGTGGCAAGACAAAAGTCAGTCACATCAAGGACACTCAGGCCACCGTGTTTTCATTCCTCTCCAGGATGCATTCAGACTTCTACCCTGCCTTGGTACCCCCTCAGTTCCCACCTTTTCTACTTACTGTTATATCTGCAATATAAATTTCCTGAGGGGCAAGGACTTATCCTTCTTTCTACTTGTATTGTATTCCCAGGATTTAACAGAAAGCCTTGCACAGAGGAAGGGTTTAACAGACCTTGCTTGAGTTGACCTCAGGCTCTAGGTCTCTTTGCTTTATCTATTGCCTACAGACAGTCTAGCCTCAGTGGGGAGAAAGGCCGGCGTCCTTATTATGGGTATTGGCAACAGCAAGCCTTTGACAAATGGAAGCCAATTTGGCTTCTCCTGCCAACCACTACAAATCAGCTTACCTTCTGGGCCTCCTCTGAATGTGTGAACCTTGGGAAACCCTTAGCACTTTCCTAGCATGCCTATCTGGTTATCTGTCTGTGCCTCTCTCAAAGGAAGACAAAATGAATGGCCGGCCAAAATGGAAAACAAAGGGAGATATTCAGCACTGCAGGCTTGGCTCTGCATTCCAATTGGCTCTACTCCAGCGAGATGGTAGAAACCACAGGGGGCCACTGATTAATCCTGGGCTTGCCTGCTGGTTCCAGTCTGAAAGACCAAACTCTTGACAACCCCTGAAGCCTGAGCTCCCGGCTTTTGTGGGTCCAAACCCAGTGGCCACTTTCCTTCCTGCTTTACAGTCAGTGGTGGTCAGGACCCATACCGGGTACGTTGCTGCCTCAGGGTTCTAATCCCTATCTCCCTGCAGCCAGTTCACAGCATGGCCAGGTGGGAAATCTTTGTTCATCTCTCAACCTCTCTTGCAGGGAATCTAGTGACAGATCGCTTTCCCCTCTCTTCAACCCTGCGAACTAATCCTGCTGGCCTATCTTTTCTTTTTCCTTTTGCACATTAGGTATACTGCAAAGGCTGAGTTTACAGCTGCCACTCTCCCCACCCCCCCACCCCAAGAGGCTCGTATTCACAAATTAACCAAAAGGCCTTTCTTTTCCTCTAGATATCTACAAGCTGTGCAAAAGCAAAGGCAATCAGTGGTTCCCACAGTGGGCTGGGCAAGGGAGGAGGGAAGCCAAGTGAATGATCAGGGAGGCAAGAGGAAGGTTCCTTGGGGCTGCCCAATTAAGGAGTCAACTAGATCTTAAAATGTCAAATATTTCCTATATGGTAAAAATAATCTATCCTCCTCCAAAGAAATCAAAACAAAAACAACCTCTTTGTCTGAAAGAGGACGGGAATAAAGCCAGCCCGAGGATCCCTGGCTAAATGCCCCTGTATTTGAGAGTCTATCGGAATAAATAATTTTAAAGGAGACAGAACAGAACCCAAGTAAGAGAGGGAAACATCAAACTTCCATTGCCTTCACTTGGTACCGCAGTCTCTAGTACAAGGAAAGCCATGGGATCCTCAGAAGTTTCCTTAATCTAATGCTGAGTTTTTAAGAGGATGCCCAAAAGCTTATTCTAGGCATACTTAGACTTTGATTCCAAGACTTCTCCTCCAAAAAGGGAAAGATTTCACAATTAGCTACAGTCCAATAGGAAGAAATATGTAATCGTGGGAACAAGAGGATACATTTTTTAGCTCTCAAATTCTGCCTCTACGGACTAAAAAAAAAAAAAAAAACACAATAGTGTCTGGTACCATAAGACAAAAGCATTTGGCCTCTTTACATGTTTTACAAATAAAAGAACACTTGGATTTTAGGGATGAAGAAGTAACAGCTGCACATTTGCATCATGTCCTGCATGCTATATTATACCATGACCAGGATTTCTCTCATTCGGTGAGAAATTCTACCAATCTACCCTCCAGTTCAGTCTGTCTAATAGGACTTCACTCCTCAGAGGTCTCTCCTCCTCCACCACCCACAAATGCAGTAATTTAAATGCTACTGTAAGGGTTCAGTAAGTTTGAAATCTGCCTCTGATGAGAAAAACACAGAGACAGAGACAGAGGGATAAAAGAGAGAGAGAGAAACCGAGGACTGAAA
Source organism: Gracilinanus agilis (assembly GCF_016433145.1). Taxonomy (NCBI): domain Eukaryota; kingdom Metazoa; phylum Chordata; class Mammalia; order Didelphimorphia; family Didelphidae; genus Gracilinanus; species Gracilinanus agilis. Next base: position 5,636,029 of record NC_058135.1, on the reverse strand, counting down.
AATGAGATCCAAAACAAAGTTATGATTATAACTGCAAAATCCCCAGAATATTGTCACCTGTTGTAAATGAATGCATAATTACATCAGATACGAGTAACAGCTGGTTCATGATCAATATGGATAACTGGTGTGAATATTGGGATTTGTTTCATTTAAATGGTGTAGGGTAAGGATAGCACTAGCTAAGGTGTATATGGAATACTACATTTGGAGTCAGGTAGATTTGAATTGAAATCTTGCTTCAGATACTCACCAGCTATATGGCCCTGAGCAAGCCTCTGTTTCCTAATGGGAAATGGACTTGATAACTTCTATTTTCTTCTAGTTCTAAATCTATGATTATATAATCCTTCTGAGTCTCAGAGGGGAAACTCTTCTCTGAGTTTCTTCATCTGTAAAATCAGGGAATTGGATTAATCTTGAAGTTCTTTTTCAACTTTGAAGTCCTAGGATTCTAATATAGGTTTTCCTGTCTTGAACTCCTTCCAAAACTCCAGCTTCTTCCACAAGGCCTGTACAGATGACTTCTCTTCTCAGGCTCTCCACTGATGGCCAGTGTGTCCTGGTTAAATTGAATAGACTGAAAATAGGAAAGGGGAAAAAAAGGGTTTCTTCAGGCCTTAAAGCAGGGGTCAGCAACATATGGCTCTCAAGCCATATCTGGCTCCACCTCCTGACCAGCCAGTCTGGGCAGAGCCCCAGGATGTGCCCCAGGGGGCCCTTCAGCCCCTGCCCCATATTCAAGCACCTTCCACCTCCATCCTCCTCCTTACGCAGGTGTTTATGGCTCTCAAGGACAAAAAGGTTGCCAACCATTGCCCTAAAGAATCTCTGAAAATGGCCCATCAGTCCCGTAATGTTAGTCTTCATGCTACCCTTTCAGCAAATAAAAAAGAGGGCCCAGAATCATAATGGGTCAAGGAGAGAAGAGATAGAGAAGGGAACTCTTGGACACTTTCCTTTACTCTTAACATATGATTCTCTTCAGTATTTCTCATAATTATTGCCTTCTCTCTACTACCACCATGGCCACCTTCATTCAGGCCCTTATTATCTCTCACCTGAACAATTAGAATAGCTACCTAATAGCTTTCCTTGCCTAAATTCTCTCCTCCTTCCAATCCATCCTCCATCCAATTGACCAGTTGACATATTTATGTCACCTTCTATTCAAGAAGATTCAATAACTCCCTAGTGCCTGTCGGTTAAAAAAAATTTTAAGTCCTCTGATTGGCATTTCAAACCTTTCACAATCTGCCTCTAGTTTCTCTCTCTGGGCTCACTGTAATTGCAACAACTGTCCTAAGTTATGTTCTACCCAACCTGGGCTTCTTGCAATTCACCATAAAGAGCAACTTATCTCCTGCCTCTCTTCCTCTGAGTAAGCTGTCCCTCATGACTGGAATGTTCTCCTTCCTCACCATCACTTCACCCCTAGCTCCTACCAAGAGTCAGCTCAGATACCCACCTCCTCCAAGAAGCTTTCCTCATTCTCTATTTGATAGTGTGAAAGAGAATTTAAAACTCTTTTGCTTATTTTAAGTTAATCAATCAAGAATTTGAAGTTCCCCTCCTATCACATTTACTTAGTAAGAACCTCTTACTAGAAAAAGTTCACGCCCCCAAAGACCACAAGCCCCATCTTCTGGGCAGTGCCAGGCAGATTGGGAGACTGTGATTGGTTCCAATGAAGTGGGAGAGAGACAGGAAGTGACATAGAAAAACTGCTTATAAAAAGTTAGCCCAAGGACTCCCGAGGAGGCATTTTAGGAGGGTTTCGGATGAAGAGGAGGCTTTTTCTGGGATTCATTCTATGAGGTACTTTATGAAGATACATTCAGCAGGCTGAAGAAGCATTCCACAATGCATAGATTCAGCTTCATGACTTGAGCTGAAGGAAGAGCTGAAAGAAGAGGCTTACACTGGTGAGACCATTGTTGAAGAGGCTACCAGACTTCCACTTGGAGGTCAGAATGTCGTTAGGGAGCTAGCTGAATTTCTTTGGATAGGAGCTCTAGGGTGGTAGGCTAGGAGATCTTTTCTACTCCATCATATATTTCCCTCCTTTTACTATATTTATATTAAATTAAATTATTAAGAGCTACTAACAACATTTTGACTTAAGTTAATTTTTATATGGTGACCACAATTATTTTTTAAACATTATTTTTGTCAAACCAAATTTTTAACTATTACATTTGACAACCAAAAGTTTATTTATTACAATAGGATCCCTTGAAATCAATATATTCATGTACTGTGCCCATAGGTGTTTATATAGGGATGGGGTTGAAATAACCTCAATCTACTTTGTCCTGACATTTTATCAAGTGAAAACAACCCCACCTTATTCGCTGAGTTAAAATAAAGTCTAGGAACTCAGTGGGTATTTCAGAAAGTTGGTTCAGGTTATTTGACAGATGTGGTGGTACTCTGCAATCAGTGGAACCAGCGGAAATCGGATATTTGTCCATGTGAAATCGGTAAACTAGGAAATAACATTCTAGTTAGACCTTTGAGAAGGAATCATTTGCAAGTGGGAAGGAGGGTTTATATATAGATTATAAAAAAGGAAGAACAGGACAAGGGATAAAAAACAGCAAATATGATATCAGCCAGGTTCCATAGTCTTGGCCAAAATATCCTGAAAATCATGGGATTGAGAAATCTGGAAATTCAGGGAGGATCACTGGAAACATGGATCCCATCTACCAGATCTCCTAGCACAAGTTGCTTTATCTCATGTACAGGTGGAAGCTTCCTTCATGCCAGGAAACACATTAAAGCAACTAACACAGTTGATTGCTGTCACAGAGGTGGACTGGAGTCAGCTCTAATTGACTCATCAGAGCTCATGATTCCATTTTCAGGGTGAGCATTTACACCTCAGAAATAAGTAACTTATTTTTTGTGGATTGTCTAGACTTGATGGACAAAATGTTACTATTTCAGAATTAACATAAAAGTCTATCCAGTACTACTGTAATAATAGAAGCAAATGGGGCTATATAGAACCGAAACCCATTTTGCCTTTGATCTTTTGTTCATTGGTTGTCAGGATCTATAATTCATTGGCTAGTGCCCAGGCTGCTGTGAGAGCCTTCCCATTCTTAGCTAGATGAATACTAAGAAAATATTCCAGTGAAGCAGAGGAAGAATTCTGTGTTCTTTGTGATATTGTGAATTGGTATTTTGGGCACAGAATTAATTGTCATGAACTGCTGTGCGAAGATTTCTTCAAGGTCACATGAGTCATAAATTTTAGACTTGAGAATTGAGACCAGGTTTTCTAACTTTGATCATATGAATAGAAAGATCACTATTTCTGGAATCAAAGGACCTGAATTCAAATTTCACCCCAAGACTTAAAACCTGTGTTTCTATGTGCAATTGGCTTATCTTCCTTGAATCTCTGTTTCCTCATCTGTAAAATAAGGGTTCTAGACTGAAGACTTCTGAGTTTCTTTCCAGCTCCAGATTTCTGATTCTATGTGTCTTCAATAATGAACTTTTTAGGGGGCAGCTGGGTAGCTCAGTGGCTTGAGAGCTAAGCCTAGAGATGGGAGGTCCTAGGTTCAAATCTGGCCTCAGACACTTCCCAGCCATGTGACCCTGGGCAAGTCACTTGACCCCCATTGCCTACCCTTACCACTCTTCTGCCTTGGAGCCAATACACAGTATTGACTCCAAGATGGAAGGTTAGGGTTTAAAAAAAATAATGAACTTTTTACATCTCTGAATTTTCTGAACATGAAATATTATCTCAAATAGAAACAACAGGTGTCTCTAGATCTTTTTAAAAGTATTTGTTTTTAGCATTTTATAGCCATTATCTTATTAGATTCCTCCCAAGAAGCCTGCAAAGCAGCACTGCAGACATTATTATTCTTAATTACAAATGAAGAAAATAATAATCAGAGAAAGGTAATAATCAGAGAAAGACACCCACCTACTAATTAGCAGAAGTGGCATTTGAACCTAGGGTCTCCCTGACTCTAATTCTAGAAGTCTCTGTACCAAGTCACACAAGAGATCATATCTATTTAAAAAACAAACATCAATTTATTATTATTTTATGCTTAGAATAAAATAAGTATCTCAATAATTAGTTGGTAAATATTGATTTCTATTTCTCCCCTTGTCTTTAACTTCATTTTCTTGAAAAATAATTTTTAAAAGGTTGTCCTTTGATTTTCAGCTGTTTTCCCTCTATGTCTCAGAACCAGCATGTTCTTCTCATGGGAGTTTGCTAAATCTTTGCTCAGTTACTGATGCCAATAATGTGTATTCCAAAACTGGGAACCCATATTTCTTGAAAAGCCTCCACAATTCCCAGCTCTGGGCCAGGACATATGTTCATGAGCAGATGTATGCAGCTGTCTTCTCCAAAGTCCTTTTCCCTTTGGACTGTCTTGTTCATCAGCCCCAGATCAGTTTTTTAAAGACTAGTTAGAGATCCTGTCTTGTAGAGAGTAGAAAAATTAGGTTCATTAAAACACCTCCAGAAATGTATTCACTCTAAAAATCAGAGGACTTGAGATCAAATCCTGATTCAATCACTCTCTAACTGTTGAAGTTGCTTAATTTTTCTTTCTCAAGTATTAAATGAGAGATTTGGACTCAGTGGATTCAGAAATACTTATAAAACTAAATGGAAGCCCTGCTCGAAGAGAAGAGGCAGGCATTCTAAAATGTAAGCATTCTCCATTAAAGTATGCAGAGTTGGCAAACTTCATATGCAAAAAGCAGAAATTGTTCCCAAAGGCTCATTAGAAAATGACCAAAGTTTGACTGAAAGAAACACAGACTACAAGATTCCATTAGGTTGGATACAACAGGATGGGTCTCTGATTTTACCACTGGGGGTTTTTTCCACATCATGATTTTGCTATGGGCTCTAGTGAAAATAGCTTGCTGTGATGGGTTCTTAATCTCATTGGTCACAGAGGAAGGAAAGCAAGAAGGAAGAAAATTACTGTATTGGATCATGCTACACATAGAAATGTGCTACATTCATTACAATCTATAGTTGTCACTGGATATAACCAAGGGTCTTGAGCTTTGTCCTTTTTTGAGACCATTTGATAAAGCCAGAATAGGGGAAATTCACTAGGTAAAACCTGCAAGTTCCCAGCATTATGGTAGGTCCTAGATTAAAAACAAAACAAAACAAACCTCTCCCCCCCAAAAAATCCCACCATTTTGACAAAAGATTAATCAGGTGTTTGTAGTCTGCTTCATGGGAAAATGCAATCATTTGTGTAACTAATCCAATTGATTTTACATACATTGCTCATTAAGACAGCCAGCTGAGTGGGAATTAAAGGAGGGAAAAAAGTTCAAAAGCTACCTGATTTAATGGCTGCAGATGGTAACAGCTCTATCCAGCAAGAAGCACATGCTGAAGTAGGAGTGGCCATCAATAACTGCCTTCTGAAGATAGCCATGATTGCTTGTATTCTCCAGATGTTTGAAGAAGAAAATTTGGAACCAAGATGAAGAAAGGACGAGAAAAAAGTACAGCCAAGAGAAATTTCCTCCAGACATCACTTGAATGAGGTCAGGGGTCAAGAAAAATGGAAGATTCATGGGTAGACAATAAGAAAAGAGGTCTGGTTTGGGGTGGGTCATAACCTCTGTGTGAGTCATCAATGTAATAATAGTACACAAGAGAGCAATGCAATGATAAATTTTTATAAATGAGACACAGAACTAGGTAGAGGATAATAGTACTTTCCTCTGTCCTTGTTAGACTATATCCAGAGGACTATATTCATTTTGTGGTGTAACACCTCACTTAAGATCATGTATGTTACAGTGGGCCCTACATGTAAGTAACATGAGGTTAAGATGGAGAATGTCCAGTAGAAGTTCACTAGCATAGTAATGCATAGGCAAGGTATCCAGCCTGCACTATGTGTCAATGGTGAGTAAGATGGCAAACAAGCACATGAGCATTAGTTGCAGAACTTATATTCAACTCTGGGTGCCCCAGATTTAAAATGGTATTAATAAGCTGGACAGAATTCAGACAAGGTCAACCAGGACAACTGCTCCATGAGAAGACCGTAAGCTCCTTGACAACAGGGACTTTCTTTTCCCCTTATAAGTTATCCTCAGTGTTTAACAGACTGCTTGGCACATCATAGATGTTTAATAAATGCTTACAGAGTGACTGATCAAAAAGAACTTGATCCCCAACTGATAATTCATCAAAAGATAAGACTAGGCAGTTCTCAGATGAACTACCCATAGTCATATGAAGAAATGCACTAAATCACTTTGACTAGAGAAATGCAAATTAAAACAACTCTGAAAAACTACCTCACACCTATCAGATTGGATAATATGACTAAAAAGGAAAATGACAAATATTAGAAGGGATATGGGAAAATCAGAACACTAATATTTTATTGGTAGTACTGTGTACTGACAGAACAATTCTGGAGAGCAATATGGTGCCATGTCCAAAGGGCTATAAAACTGTGACCCAGCAATACCACTACTGGATTTGCATCCCAAAAAGATCAAAGATAGGTTAAAAGGACCTACTTGTATAAAAATATGTGTAACAACTCTTTTTATACTGACAACAAATTGGAAATTGAGGGAATATCCATCAATTGGGGAATGGAATAATAAGTTGTGGTATATGGTGGTAATGGAATACTGTTGTGCTATAAGAAATGATGAACATGATGATTTAGGAAAAAATCTGGAAAGTATTTTATGAACTGATATAAAGTGAAATGAGTTGAGTCAGAACAGTATATAAAGTAATAAAAATACTATATGATGATCAACTGTGAAGGACTAAACTCTTTTCAGCTAAGCAAGGTTCCAGGACAACCCCAAGTGACTCATGATAAAAAAAAAAAAAACAAATTGTCATCCAGAGTCAAAAGAGGAGTTGTTGGAGTGTGAATGCAAATGAAAGCATTCCATTTTTTACTTTATTTCCTTCATGAATTTTTTCTTGTATGTATAATATGTCTTCTTTCATGAGGAATATGGAAATATGTATATGACAAGGACTGGTACAACTTATAACCTATATCACATTATTTACTGCCTGCAGGAGGTGGAGGGGGGAGGGATGAGAGGGAGAGAATCTGAATTGCAAAATGCAAGATAACTGTTGTTTAAAATTATTTCTACATGTAGTTGAAAAATAAAGATACATAAAATATAACAAGTAGACAAAGAATTCCTTAAGGATCTTGACAGGAGTGATGGACTCTAGCATGTAGCACAGTGCCTGGAACATAGTTGGTGCTTAATAAATGTTTGCTAAGTGACTGATATTCAATGGTGACATTAATAAATTTCATTGTAAATAGTGAACAAGCAAAATGAACTTAAGTGCATTTTATATGAGTCTCAAGACAAGTAACTATATGTTTCGCTTACAGAAAAAGGACTCTGATGGAACATGACAGTCTTCAAGCATCCTAAGGTCTGTCTTGTGGAAGAGGGTTCAGACTTATTCTACTTGGTCCCAGAGGGCTGGACCAGAAAAAATGGGAAGTTTCAAAGGGGTGGATTTAGGACTTGCATAATGGCTAGCCATCACTACTTGGTTAAGGCCACAGGAGTTGGCAATCTGCTCCAGTCCCTGACCTCTACTTGTCATTGTAATTTGACCTGGGATCATTGTTTGATCTTCTGATTGTTTAATTGCATGAATAGGGATAAGACTCCCTAATATGGATTAGATTAGGTATAGTCTCCCTTCTATCCCATATTCCTGAAGGAAGGGGCTAATTATAGAGATAGTTAGGAGCAAAGTTTAGGGTCTTCTCCAGCAATCAGTGACTAATAAGGAGGTACTCAAATTTACCTCTTAAGGCAGGTCTATAGCTCAACTGACAGAGCACTGGGCTTGAAGTCAAGAAGACCTGAGTTCCAATCCAACCTCAGACATTCACTACCTCTGTAGCCTGGAATAAATCACTTAATCTCTATTTGCTTCAGTTTCCTAGATTGTAAAAATGAGAATAATAACAGCATCTATCTCACAGGGTTGTTGTGAGTATAAAATATGTTAAAGTATGTAAAACACATAGAACAGTGCCTGGTACTTAGTAGGTGCTACACAAATGTTTGTTTCCTTACCTGCAAACAAAATATGAATATAAACTTAAGTATGGCTCATGCAATTTGTTTTCACACGGAGAAGGGAATCCTGCGCGATAATCATAGAATATTTAGAACAGAATCCAGGACTTATCACTGGCTTATTAATTTAGTGCTTCAGTTGGGATGCTATTAACCCTCTGGACACAGTTGGTTTGCGAAGTTGTTAATTAGTTATTCTTCATTTTACCTTCCCTGAACCTAGTCCAATTAAATACCAAGTGGATTCTTGTTTCCAGCAGACTGATTTTCTCTCTGATAGCATCTATTTCCTTCCTGCCAGTCCATTCCCTCTGTCACTACATTTATACATACAGAATTGCTTTTGCTTTTCACCAGCTATTTCAGGTCTCCTAGTAACTTTCCACGCTCACAAAAGAGAGGTAAAAACAGGTGCCCCAGGACAAACCTTAGCTAGTTAAATTTCTCCTTCCCATAGGGATTGGCAACCCCTGCTGTCATTATGCTAAGTTAGAGATCTTTCTCCCCCCTTGGTTGAAATCATACATTGCTCTCTAGAAACTAGAAGCAAAGAGGGCCACCACCTAGACACCACTTTATTTTCTACTTAATGTGGAGCTCAATAATATTGTTTTCCTCCTTGTTTAGCAACCAGTTCTGGAGACTCAACCTAATGATGAGTCATAGATAGTTAGAAGCAGGCAGAAGACATCTGTACTAAGCTTCTACTTATTTCCCTGGAGAAACAGAGGAAACATCTACACATAATCCAAGATAGGATCTTTTACAAAGGACTTTCTGACAATTAGAACTCAGTTCCTAACAATTAAGCTCTGCAAACACAGAATGAGCTGCTTCAGAGGTATTCGGGTTCCTCTTCTTGGAGGTCTTCAAACAGCCAAATGGTCACTTTGTCAAGGATGTTATATGGAGGATTACTTTTGCGTATGAGTTAGCTTAGGTTAGATGGCAAGTGAGGTCCTTTCAACCCTCCAGTTCTGTGGTTCTTGTATACAGAGAATGTATATAGAATACATGCAAAGTTGTTTTTTGTTTTGGTTTGGTTTTAAGGGTAAGCCACTAAAGACTCTGGAGACAGTGGAGAGAGGGGCAGCAGGAAAAACTTATTTATCAGGGAGCACTTGGGCTGAGTCTAGAAGAGTAGTGATTTTAAGAAGCAAAAAGTAGAGGAAAAAGAAGGCAGAAAATGGAATATCAAATTCAAAAGACTTCATGTAAGGTAGTTTACCTGAATTGTAGAATTTGTGACTATATGATTACATTCATCCACCAGATTATAAATTCTTAAAAAGACAGGAACTTCCATTGCATCATCCCCTCTCTCCCTCTATTTGATCCTGTCCTATTCTAATCCCATGGTGTGTATAAGGTCTAGTACCTCTGGTGTGAGGTTTTGCCCAGCCCTTTTCAGGTCATACACCTCTGGTGTCTACTTGGCATTCAAATTTCACTTGTAGCATGTGCAATGGCTACAACCCGAGTAAAATTGTTTCAGTAGACAGGCAAAGTCAGGCTGAGAGGAAGTGATGGATCACAAAGCCATCAGTGACTGAGAGGGTTTCTGCCCTAAGCATGTGAAGAATTTGCCCAGTAAAATAGGTGGATGAAAACATTTTTTCCAATGATTATGAAAGTGGTGGTAGTAGGTCCTCTGGAGAACTTAGAGGCTGGTCAGACATTAAAGAAGCCAAGGTCATCCATTGCATCTCTGGTCATCTCCAGTAGACTTGACTTTTGCCTTGTCACTGGGCTTTAATGACTGGAAGAAAGGCTGTGACTGATGACTTTGTGCAACTCTGCCTCATTTTAATTCAATTCATGCACAAGTCAAGACATCCCACAATGTCACTGCTCCTCTTCCAAAAGGAAGGACAAACAACAAAAAAACAAATCATCTCCTACCCAGCCTAGACTATCTCATCCAATTCTATTTCATTCTATAGTGAATCTACTCATTAAGAAAGTTGAAATACCTGGGCTTTTATTCTCCTCTTAACAGAATCATAGCAGTCACTGGTGATTTTATGCAAGATTTAAAGAGACCATTATATGGCAATCTATGAGAAAATTGTCAGTCTAGTGGTAGGAATAGACACAAAGCTTAAAGGGAGCATTTGTTGGGGGTAAGCTTCTCTTACTATGGTCCTATGGCTTATGAATACATTAAAAAAACACAAAGCCCTTTGGATAAAAGATTAAGTCCCAAGAACTTGATTCTCCTAAGTATAGAAAGATAGGAAGGGTCCAGGTTGGGAAGAGCTTTAAATATCAAACAAAGGTCCTTACATTTGATTATCTGAGACAATCGGGAGTCATAAGAGTCTATTGGGGGGGTGGGTAGGGAAAAGAGGTGATAATTCTTGAAGGAAAATCATTTTAGTAGTTGTGTGAAGGGGAGGATTGGAGTGAATAGAGGCTTGAAATAAGATGCTATTGTAATACACTCCAGAAAATAGGTAATGGGGACCTGGATTAAATTCAAATGGAAAGGAAGAGTTATTTTATTAGATACCCAGCAAGGGAATTTGATGTCAGGTTTATCCACCAAGTGATGCTATACTCCAGCAATCATCCAAGATTTTTGCTGAGAATCTCTCAGATTCACATGTGTGATGCTCCTCTTTGGTTTACATCTGCCAGTTTCCTACCTTCCAAGTCACACTGTTTCTGGTGTGTGTGTGTGTTGAGGGGTAGAAGTGAGGGGCACAGGGTTTGAGGTGGGTGACTTAAATTTCTCAAAGTCTAGATTCTAAATTTAGCCAGAGGTGATAAAATATGGTCTAGAGTTACTGTAAAATTATAGAGAAATCAATAGATAATTCCCCTATCCTGAATCTAGAATTTCCTTACTTGATAAGTAACCCCTGTGCACTCAATTGACTGTAGCACAATGGCTTATTAAGTGTAAGAAATATGTGAAAAAAATTATTTAATATTCTAGACATGAGGATCCTCTCCTAACTATCTCTCCCTACTCCCTCTTCCTGCTTGCTTACCAACCTTTTCTTTCTGGGACACTATAAGGATAGTCTTAAAGAACTGACTCTAAAGTTAAATAGGGACTACTAGGGGGATAAATGGAAGGAGGACTAAGCCTGGAAATGGGACATTCTGAGTTCAAATCTGACCTCAGATACTTCCTAACCTGTGTGACTCTGGGCAAATCACTTAACCCCAGATGCCCAGCCCTTACCACCCTTCCGCCTTGAAACTGATCCTTCCTATAAATTCTTTTTAAAAAATTAATTAATTAATTAATTTAGAATATTTTTCTATGGTTACAGGATTCATATTCTTTCCCTCCCCTACTCTCTCCTGCTCCCATAGCCAACAATCAATTCAACTACTCCATATAATTTCTAAGACAAAAGGTAAGAGTTTTTTTTTAATTTTTTTGTTTTTAATAAAGTGAAATGGGAAAGAATGGCATCCAGGGGCTTAACTTGAATAGGGAAAAAAAGAAAATGGGGCAAAGAATAGTTCTCCTTATCCCTGGTTCATTGACTATAAGGTTCACAGTAGCTATCTGTTCACTCCTACTCTTGCACTCTGTAATCCTGGAATCTTATTGACTAAATCTTCAAGCCTGGATTGTACTCTGGCTTGATCCATATCTTTGACCAAAATGTCAATTTTATTTCTACTTATTGACTTTCCTCTGATTCCACTCTTGTCTAAGTGCTACCATATCAGTCCTAGTCAATGCAGATAGAGGAACAGATTATATTTAGCAATAAGTCTACCTATATGTTACACAGGGAGCCACAATCTTAGTTGTTGCCTGATACATGTCCATTTGTTCCCTGTGTCATGGCTCATGAGCCCTAGTTATATATGATGCAGCTGGGGAAGTAAATGGTGCCTAAGGGAACTAGATGATGAATGTAGAAACAGACTGATGTTACCAAAGCTGAACTGCAGAGGTTCTTCATCTTCCTTTTTCTCATTCCTCCATTGTCCCAAATTACTCCATTTCAGAAAACTTTCATCAAGGAGTCAAATGCCTTTGAGCCACAGGTCTTCTAAGCCAAGGTCTTCTAAGATCACTAAATCCTAGGTCACTTTGAGCCATTCCCAGTAAGGCTCCACCTTAGAAGGACTCAAGGTTCTTAAACTAGTCAATGATATGCCAGAAATGAAAGAGATTGGAAGATGCTTCATTTGACACCTCTCTGGAAGCCATGATTATGGAAAAACCTTTGGGGATGTCTGTTGTTTCAAATTATGTAAGGGAGGCTAACTTAGGAAAAAAGAATGATGACTTCTAGTATGCTAGAACACATTTTAATAGGTCTACCAAAGATCATAGAGATGTACTGGCAGCTTTGCAATGTCAGAGGTAATGGGATGGCTCTCATCATGTATGACCAGGACCCCTCATGTATGTATCCTCACATGGCCCCTATAAGCAGTCCTTCATATACATGGTCTACCCAAATATGATCTCAAATGTGGCTATTCCTGCACATATTTCCTATGAAGGCCTGCCCTTCCATTCATGGAAGAATAGGTTCAACTTTTATCAGGGAGAATGTATAAATTAATAAATTAAAACTCCTGCCTTTCTGACAAAAAATGGAAAATACAACAGTGGGAGCTCATGAATTTTGATTTTGGAGATGACTTTAGTTAAAAAAGAAAGGCATATCCTGGAGTAGTTGAGAGTCCATGGGGGTGAGGGGGAGGGGATGTTGGAGGGGACACCCAGTGAGCTATATACTTAAAAGGAAGATGGGTTAATCAGAGATAGCTCCAGACATTATGACTCCTAATCTGCTGAGCTAGGTAGTTGCAAAAGCAGCAACTTCTACTTGAAATTAAATGTCAATGGAACTCATATCCATAGAGGAATGAACTATTGATCTTCAAAGATAAAGAAATATTGGGATGAAAAGGAGGCTCACTGAGCTCAGAGCAGTTCCTCAGTGTAAAACTAAAAGCAATAAAACCATAGGTAGCCTATGGAAGGGTATGTTCACGGTAGATTCTTCCCTAGGTGTCCTTAAGATCAATCTTTTCTATAAGCATGAAGTTATCAATAAATTAGGCATGCATGCTCTCTAATAACAATTAGAGGTCCTTTCACCTGGAACAAAACAGGTAGAGGGGTGGCAGCATAGAAGCTAATGCCACAGTAATAGGAGAGGAAATGTTAATACAAAAAACAAGTGGAGTGGAGTGAGATACACCTTCTGAGAAGATGTTGCATTGATGAAACCTTGGGGATAGCAGCTTGAAATGGAAGAAGGAAACATTGTCATGTTGGGTAACATAAATTGGCAGAGAACCAAGAGGTTCAAATCAAGGGGACAGTGGTCTTTGGAATAGTATAGAGTGAAGCCTTGACCACTAATATTGAGGAGTAATGACGGTTTCTAGGCCCACTAGCTGATAGGCCTAGTTCTGGGGCCTTGGCCAGGCCTTCTCTATCTTACCTGGAACTTTGAGACTCTGAAAGACTGTGCTGAAAAAAATGCTTGGCTGGTTTTTGTTTTTTTATGTGGCATTTGGGAAGCAATTGGTATCTCTGCCATATGGATTTGCTGAGAAGTACTTGGAAGAACAATGCTTGATTCCCTCCAGGAACCCAGAGTACTTTATGGAACTGAGGATGTAGACAAATGTACCAGTTGTTCCTTAGTTAATTTGCTGCAGACAGGAGTTCTGCATCAGGCTTTAAAAGTTGGAAAAGAGAGTTAATTATACTCTCACCCAAAAACTATAACTTCTACTCCATCATCCCCTGGGACTTTCAGGGAAGTGACCCTATAGAGTTGGGCCTTAGATCTACTATTCCACACTGGCAGAAATGACCACTGCTTACCCCTGGCAGAAATGGGCAATCCTGAGCTGGACATTCCTAGACTTGATGGAAGCTTAGAAGTTTGATTGATCAGTACTTCCTTCATCCCTCTGTGGTGAGATAGCCCATAGGAGGAATTTCCTGCACTATAGAGGATGGCCTGGGTATCTAGGTGGCATAGTGGATAAATCACTGGACCTGGACTGAGGAAGTCCTAAGTTCAAATCTCAGTCATTTACTAACTATGTGATCCTAAGCAAATCACTTAACTCTGTTTGCTTTAGTTTCATCATCTGTAAAAAGAGCTGTAGAAGGAAATGGAAAACCACTCTAGTATCTTTGCCAAGAAAATTGTAAGTGGGATCACAAAGAGTCCAATAAGACTAAAATGGCTGAACTATAAAAAAGGATGATCACTGACAAGAAGAGAAACTCAAGCCCTGGTCAGAACATCTAATAACCCTTAGGGCTTCTTAAGACAGCACACATCTATGGTTCCTGATTTGGGGGCAAACCTTGGTGAATAATCTGGGAACGTGGCAATCTGCCATGAAACATCTGACCTGACTAAGGATAGTGGGGGAAAGTTAATTCTCAGCTGTGGCTATACAGGCTCACAGCAATATTTGTTTACTCTAACATGAGAGTATAAAAGTTAGGACCTAGCATTCAGACCCCAATTGAGGAAGTTGTCCTAATGTCACTGATTGGGGGTAGGGGTGATGGTAACACTTACAATAGTTCTCAAATCCTATCCCTCAAAGGCAGCAGTTGACCCTTGCAGAGTAGGTAGTGGAGCAGGTTCCAATATCAATGGAAATGGATCCCAGTGGCAGGGACAGCCCAGTGACAGTATAGTGATCAAAGGCAGAGCACTGAAGAAAAGCACTGCCATGATATGGGTGTATATTTGGAAAATCTGGAACTGCATTGTCAAAAATTCCTTTTGTCTTTCATATATGTGCATCGTTATGCAGTCTGTATATAGTCTGGGTTTGCTCTGCCATGCTCTCTCTCTTCTCACATGGCAGAACAAACCCAAACTATATACAGACCTCTTAATGATGCATGTATATGAAAGGCAAATGGAATTGTGGGTAATACAGAAAGGAATTTGGGGCTATAAAGTTCCAGGGTTTCAAGATTTTCCAACTATACATGGGCTATAGTCATAAAATGAAGAACAGTTTATCAGAGATTACCACAGGGCTTAATGGCAGCAAAATTGGTGAAACAGATAACTGTGAGGACAATAGTGACAATACGAAATCAAATGGAGTTGGAGATGTGGTCCACACTAAGAAAAAACATATACTTGACCAGAAATAATGAAATAGGAATTGGTTCAGGAGACATAGTGGTTTTTCTAATGGAAAAGGCAGACTTCAGTAGCCCTGTTCTTGCCATAATGTAGAACTGATTGGGCCCTCCACATTGATGTCAATAAAACATCTCATAGCCACTGGACGATTCTTCTCCAGGAAGGGTTTGGTGAACCGGGGGCAGTATTTTGAAGATGTGTCTTCCTGTCTAGCAACAAGGAGAGCAACATATCACCTAGCCCTCCAGGGAAGAAGGAACAATTCCTTTAAGGCCTGTAAAAAGGTAACAATTTAGTATTCTCCCACTTTTTGAGTCTCCTTTGGAGAGGGAGGTGTCTCAGCTGGTAGTTCTGGGAACACTAAATGAGAGGCATAGTAAGAAAATTCTCCTTCACTTGTCTTTTGTATTATATTGGTGTCTATACAGGAAATTTAATCATCTCCATTGCAGGCTTCATGTCTGTAGTTTTATTCTTCCTCATGTTCACTTTTTATACAGAATCCTACTGGATATTTCCGAGATTTGGCATGTGAACTAGTTTGAACAGATATAGGAATTGGTCCTTCAGAGCAGATTCTAGAGTCTGAAATATCTCATTATAGCTCTCACATATTTTGTTACACTTTGGAGGCAGGGGGTTGGGAGATGGGAATGTGATTTGTACTGTTTATTTTAGTTTGATTTTGCTAGATTTTTATCTTGGTTTTCTTTTTCTAGTTTAGTGCTACATATTCCAGGATTTTTGAACTCTTGAGGTCAAGGTAGACAAGTAATAAACCTAGTCATTTAAGTAGTAGGAGATCGTCTATGAGACCTGAAGGATCTTACTACCAAATGAAAGTGGAAGCAATATGTGAAGCCCATCTTCATGCAAGTTGGATTAAAGTTATTTATTTCTTTTTTTTTGTTTGTTTTTGGTTTTGAAATTATCATTGAGACAATATCTCATGGGACAAACAAACCTTTTTAATGTGATGGGACAGATGCAAATTGATCTAATCATAGATAGAAGATAAGAAAGAGTCTGAGGTTGAAGATATGTTATTTGCAGAGAGACCTTAGAGCCATGATGATGAAACTATGACACATATGCCAAAGATGGCATGCAGAGACCTCTCTATGTGCATGCCTTCCATTGCCTGCCAGAGGTAGTTATTAGAAAGGCAGAGGGACTCGGTGAAGCCACTTCCTTCCCCCTCCTCCACTGTGCCTTCCCACCCCTCTGGCCAGCAGTCAAATGGAAGCACTTACTCCGTCCCCTGAGTTGAGTGTCTGGGCCATTCCCCTCTTTTTCTTCCTTCCCTGTCTGGGGTAAAGTAGTAGTGGTGCTGAGGCACTCAGTCTGGGGTGGAGTGGAATATGGCATGCAATCTGGTGGTAGGGCATGGCATGTGATCTCTAAAAGGGTTCACCATCACTGCCTTGTAGTATGAAGGCATAAAAATAAAAAAAGAGAAAAAGATGGATTTCAGAACTTAGGCTCTATCTCTTTATACTGTCTCATCGTTTTTTTCTATTAAGGAATAAGTCCATCCTAGCAGAGAAACAGCTTGAAATTAGAGAACCAAAGAAGTCATCCAGCAAATTGATTAGCTTGGATCTCATGTTGTACCCAGTGAAGTATTAATCAAGCATAGCCTGGATCAACTCACTTTTATCAGTAGATTATTAAACAAAAGCTAGGTTCATCAATAAATTTTAGTGAATAGTTCTGGAGATGGAATAAAAACACTGACATTTGGAGTTCTAGAGTTGAGCTATCCCAGACACATTTATTTTTAATTCACAAGATTGATTCTCAAGAGGACTCTTTAAATGTGTACAGTATCTCTTTCTTCTTAATCTCCCTAGATACTTACTGCATTGATAGGAAAGGATAATATAGTTTTAAGGGAGAATTGTGATATATTCATTATTGATGCATTTGCTTTAATATATAAGCACTTGTGATTTTATTTCTTTTTGCCTTATTCATTTTTTTTGTTTCTTAGATCATTGGCAAATTGTGATCTGCCCAAGGTTATAAAGTCAGTAGGTCAGAATTGGGAACCATCACTGAAGCCAGTCCCAGCTCTGTAGCCTATTCTTTGTATATTATGCCATATTGGGTTATTTCTCATTAAAGCTGAATGAAAAGAAAAAAACACAGAAAAAACAAAGGCATATAAATATATACACCCACTTTACTCCCCTATATGTGTCTTGCTAATAGTTTTTCTTTCTTTTCTTTCTTTTTTTTTAAACCCTTAACTTCTGTGTATTGGCTCATAGGTGGAAGAATAGTAAAGGTGGGCAATGGGGATCAAATGACTTGCCCATGGTCACAGCTGGGAAGTGTCTGAGGCCAGAATTGAACCTAGGACCTCCCGTCTCTAGGCTTGGGCTAATAGTTTTTAAAAGCTGTTTTTCTTATAAAGATTGATGGACTTCCCAAAGAGAGTCTTTTCCTAGACTTCCCCTTTGAAGATGACCTCCCTCCCTCCCTCACAGGTGGCCAAGCAGCATCTCAGCAGAGATGAGGTAAAAGATCAGCCTAAAAGGCACTTTTCTGCCAGTCAGTCAGAGATGCCTTTCTGTGCTCAGAATGATTGCCCTGCATGGCAAGGAGTGGGCAGTGTGGCCAAGGAAGCAGCTTTAGTTCCCAATGTCTAAAACCAGGAGCTGTGGGTCACTACCAGAGTGAAATACGAACCATTCAAATTGCCTAATTATGTGAGCAATTTGAGAGCTTTCTTCATTTAATTTGTGGCCAAAAAATGTCTGTGGTGTTCATGGGACACAAATGGTAGTTATTGCATTTAGACTGGTTTGAGGATGTGCCTGTGGGAGGCCTGGGGGAGAAGGCAATTTATTTTTGCAAAGGTCACATCTGCAATCACAGAATCCTTTTCCTTTCCTGCCCTCACAATGCTCCTGTCTCTGACTTTTTCCCTTGGCGCCTTACTCTGTTCATCTGGTTAACCTCAATTAATCAAAATATATCTACCAAGAAGCTTCCATTAAATGGATTTTCTTTTCCAGGATTTGATTCTTAGGGAATTAAGAAAACAAAAAAATATGATAGGAAAAACATATCAGGACTTTATTCTGGGTTCTAGGGTCCTTTCTATGGCCAGTGACTACTTAGCATAATTTCCCATTACATAATGATAGTGATTAAGTTAATGACTGAATCTATGACTTCAATTATATAAGGAACTCCCAGATAAGGAAACTCCCTCTTCAATATAGGGTAAGATCTATATTCTAGTATGGGGTTCCGGGTTAAAATGATGGCAGAGTAATAAGCAGCTGCTTAACCTCTCCTAACCGAAACATGTAGGACTCCCAAAGGGGACATAAAAACAAATCCATACGAATGAAGGGACCCCACAACAGGGCACTGCATTGAAGGTACATGAGATCTGGGCATTTCCATGCTATAAGGGGGTGAAATAGCTCTACTAAAGTGTGAGCTCAGCAACCCCCTCCCCCCACCACCACCTACAGGGCCAAAGCCAGTTCACAAGAGCTAGAGCAAGTTTGGGGCATCCATTAAGTCCTCGACAGCTACCTGGGACCGCCAGGGCCTGTTCCTAACAGCAGCAAGACTTAACACCCCAAGAGGCTAAAGAATGTGTGGACTTTGAACATAGTCCCTGAGCGCAGGCTCGGTCACAGCTGCAGACTCGTATCCTGAGCACAGGCGTGGACCTTGAGTGGGGACCCAGTGCAGAGGGGTTCAAGCCCTGAGACTTTAAAGGATCTTTGGGCAGAGGAACAAGCAAGGGGACCACCAGGAGAATTGACCCTGAGAACAACTACACCTGAGACCTCAGGAGCCCAAAGAGCGCAGACAGACCCTGGGCGTGAGGATGAAGCTGAGAGGGTGCTGGGCTAACAAAGCAAGCCAGAGACAAGAATCCCAGAAGAGAAAGATCAAGAAGAAATCTTTAACACTCGACAACTTTTACACAGAAAAAATCCAGACAACAGAGCAAACAGCAGAGGAGAACAAACAAATAATCATCTCTAAACTTTTTCCCAAAAAATGAAAACTAGCCACAAGCTACTGAAGAGTTCAAATCTGAGATTATGATAAATATGGTGGAGAAATGGCAAGAAAATAACAGCGTAAAAGGCAGAATTTAGAAAGTGAGGCTCAGAAATTAAATGAATTGATAAGCAAATTAAAGACCAGAAATGACCAACTGGAAGCCTTGAAGAACCAAATAGAACATATTCAAAAGGAAAACCAAAAGATTATAGCCAAAAACAGTCTCTAAAGGCTAGAATTGGGCAATTAGAAAAAGATGCCCCCAAATCAAAAGAATTAATAAGCAAATTGGAGACCAAAATCAAACAGCTGGAAAACAGTATAGACCAAATTGAAAAGGAAAATCAAAAGAATATAGCAGAAAACCAGTCTCTAAAGACAAGAATTGGGCAAGTAGAAGCCAATGATCTCTCAAGACAACAAGAACAAATAAAGCAAAGTAAAAAGACTGATAAAATAGAAGAAAACATGAAATATCTCACTGAGAAATTGACAGACCAAGAAAACAGGTCTAGAAGAGATAATCTGAGAATCATTGCTCTTCCTGAAAAAGCAGAAATTAATAGAAATTTGGACTCCATACAAAAGGAAATTATTAACCAAAATAGCCCTGAAGTTCAACAAGAGGGCAATATAGACATTGAAAGGATCCATAGATCAACCTCTACATGATCCTGAAAATACAACCCCCAGGAATATAATAGCTAAATTCAAGAGCTTCCAAATAAAAGAAAAAATTTTACAAGAAGCCAGAAAGAGACAATTCAGATATCAAGGAGCATCAATCAGGATCACACAGGATCTGGCAGCTTCCACACTACAAAACCACAAGGCTTAAAATATGATATTCAGAAAGGCAAGAGAACTGGGTCTACAACCAAGGATCACCTACCCATCAAAACTGACTATATATTTCCAGGGGAAAGTATGGGCATTCAACAAGATAGAAGATTTCCAAGTATTTGCACAGAAAAGGACTAAATGGAAAATTAATATCCAACCACAAAAACCAAGAGAAACATGAAAAGTTAAATAAGAAACAGAGGGGAAAGAAAGAAAACTCTTATTTTTAAATTTGCCTCTTTAAGGGCTTCAATAAGATCTAATTATTTGTATTCCTATATGGAGAAATGTTATGTGTAATGCTCAGTAGTGAACTCTATTCACTATTATAATATCCACTATTATAGTAATTAGAAGAATTATTCACAGGG
>NC_058135.1:5588890-5615175 GCF_016433145.1 Gracilinanus agilis | reverse complement strand
GATCCAACCATTCTGGATGGCAATTTGGAACTATGCTCAAAGGGCTATAAAAGATTGCCTGCCCTTTGATCCAGCCATACCATTGTTGGGTCTGTACCCCAAAGAGATCACAGATAAACAGACTTGTACGAAAATATTTATAATCGCAATTTTTGTGGTGGCAAAACACTGGAAAATGAGGGTATGCCTTTCTATTGGGGAATGACTGAACAAACTGTGGTATATGCTGGTGATGGAATATTATTACGCTGAAAGGAATAATAAACTGGAGGAATTCCATGTGAACTGGAAAGACCTCCAGGAATTGATGCAGAGGGAAAGGAGCAGAGCCAAAAGAACATTGTACACAGAGACCAATAAACTGTGGTAAAATAGAATGTAATGGACTTCTGTACTAGCAGCAATGCATTGATCCATAACAATTCTGAGGGACTTATGGAAAAGAACCCTACCCACTTTCAGAGGAAGAACTACAGGAGAAAAAACACAGAAGAAAAGCAACTCCTTGAACACATGGGTTGAGGCGGACATGATTGGGGATGTAGACTCGAAACTACCACAACTATGCAACTGTCAACAATTTGGAAATGTCTTTATCGATGACACATGTTAAAACTATGTGGGGGAGGTCAGGGGGTGAAGGGGAAAGTAAGAACATGAATCATGTAACCATGATAACTTTTCTAAAAAAATTAAAATTATTAAATATTTAACAAAAAAATATAGGGTAAGATCTTCTCTCTAACTTATTAGTCTAAGGGTTGCCTTTTTTTTGAATACTGATAGTTTAAGTGATTTCCTTAGATCAGTAGGTGTCAAAGGCAGAACTCAGCTATAGGTGTTCTTGTTTCCAAGGCCAGTTCATGATACATCATGCCATGTTGCCTCATAATGGTAATGATATCTGACAGTATAGTGCTTTGTAGGTTGCAAAATGTTCTACATAGTATTATGTCCTCTGATCAACTTACTCCAGATCTGTTACCCATCAGCAATTGATATGGCAACTCATGACACTGAGATTTTAAGTATCCAATGGAAAAAAATGACAAAATGCTTTTCTTTACTTAAAGAAGCCAGAAAACACAGAATTTCTTAAGAGAATGAGAATTTAGTCCAGCCTATATCTGATCAAGATATCTGTCAATGTGCCAATATGGACAAGAGACGGAAAGAAGTGATTTGTTCAAGGTGAAAAGGTCACTCAGGTAAAGAGTGAGAAATACAGTCTTAAAACCAGAGAGTTGAGCTCAGAAGCCATCTAAACCAATCTGTATCTAAATAGTGATCACTTATCCTCAAACTGGTCACACAGTATCTCTGGAAGACCTGAAAGCCCCCTAAAGCAGTACTGATCACTAGAAGGTTTCCCTATGCAATTCTGTAAACTCAACAGCAAACAGTCTTATTTCTTATCTTTTTGTTCCCAGGGACTAGCATAGTGTCATCAGGTGCTAAGAACTTTATAGATGCATCTCAGTCAGTTGACTTCTCCTTACATTGATATGTGGGACTAAGGTAGCCATCTTTTTCTTCTACATGATAGTTCTTGAAATACATTCTGACTAAATTGGTCTTTTCCACATTAGCGTACCCATGCATAGCATTGTAACTTTTCCATTCTCTGTGCCTTTATCCTATCATTGTAATCTCTCCTTTCTCACCTTTGCTTCTTGGAATTGATCCCTTGTGCAAGTCTAATTTCTTATGTAAGAGCTTTCCTGATGCCCAGTTAGTTAAGTGCACACTCCCACATGAAATTGCTTTGTATTTGTGTGTATACATATTATACTTATTTGTATAAGTACGTAGATTTATGTAAGTATGTAGATTGGCACCAACTCTGCTGCATATGGTTGAAGAGAGTTGCAAAGAGTAATTAGAGGAAACTTAGAAAGTCTCATAGGACACTGAGAGGTTAAATCAAGTCAACTCAACAGTAGTAGTTGTTGTTGTTGTTGTAGTCATTTATTGAGTCACATACTTTTTGTGACCCCACAGACCACAGCACATGAAGCCCTTCTGTCCTCCACTATTGTCCATAGGGTTTTCTGTGCAAAGATACTGGGGTGTTTTGTCATTTCCTTCTCCAATAGATGATCTTTTTGTCAGAACTCTCCCCTCGGAGCTGTTCTTTTTGGGAAATCCTGAATGAAATAGCTCATAGCTTCATTGAGCTATACATGGTCTTCTCTCAAGACAAAGCAGAGATCCATGAGGGGAGCTCAACATTTATTGAGTGCCTATTATATGGTCTACACCAGTGATGGGCAAACTTTTTAAAGAGGAGGCCAAAGGAAAGGAAATGCTCATCTGTTAGTCTGTTTCTAAGGCAACTCTTTCAAGGTTTCATTGTATTGTATCCTACTCATTGTATTCGTCAAATTAGGAATAATGCTCAGGGGCCAGATGGAACATTTCAGGGCCCCCCCATCTGGCCCATGGGCTGTAGTTTGCCTATCACTGGTCTACACTATGATTAGCACTGGGGCAAAATAAATAAATAAATAACAACCTTGCACATATGCACACAGAAAACCTCTCATTATCTAGAAAGATTTCCTCTCCCATTAGGAAAAGAGAGATTTGTTAGATGTCTTCCCATACTATGGTGAACACTTTTATGGAATGGAAGTCTCCATGTTTTATGTTTTTTGTCCTACATGTCATCCTCAACTCTTCATTCTCTGTCATAGCTTGTTTATTCAATTGTTTGGATGTTGTTTTCCCACTAATACATAAGCTCCTTGATAATGAATTGTCTTTTTCCTTTCTTTGTATCTAGTGTTTAATACAGTACTTGGCACATAATAAGCACTTAGTAAATGTTTACTTAGTGAATGATTTGGAGAACTGATATTGCCTCCAGGAAAACCTAGGTTCAAGTCCTGCCCACACACTGACTGTTTAAGTCTAGGTGAGTCACTTTAACTCTCAATGCTCTTAGAGGACTTTTTTTTGAGGTTTTTTTGTTTTTGTTTTTGCTAAAAATCAGTTTTTATAGTGGTATTCGATAGATGTACATTGTTTGAAAGTTTCAAGTTAGGTAAACAGGAAAAAGTAGGGAACATGAAGCTAAGCCTTAACTCTTATCCTTGTGGCCATATGTGACTTCCTTTTTTCCTTCTGAGGCCTTGGGCAAATCATTCCAAACCTTTTTGAGATCCAGTTTCCTTGGACTTTGTTTCTGTATCTGTCACTTGGCAAAGGAAGATGCCATCTCCAGGATGTTTAATGTCATCTATTTCATACATATATGATGATGCTGTTACAAGTGTGGTCCTGTCATTACTGAAGACAAGTAATGTTATGCTAGTGGGATACCAATGGTATTTGGTGTCAAAATCAAATAGAAACAATTTTTCAAGGCTGCACATTGACCTGAAAAACCACAAATGAACATTAACTATGTTGTAGTGCGTTTTTATTTATTTTGTTAAACATTTTCCAAATATCCTTTAATCTATTGTGGACTCTATGCTCTGAAGTTTTGAAGGTTTTAGTCTGGATTTTGAATCTCTTCTCTAGCTAAGTTGCTAAGCTCCTGAGTTCCAGAAAGTTGCCAGCTTGCATTGGTAGAGGGAATTTTCTCACTCAGGAGTTCTTTATGTTCATCAATGAAAACAACACTCCATTAACCTTTAATAATAAACAGTGAACCATCAAACCCAGTGATACCTTTTGTTTCAAAATGAAGAATTTTACAAGGTGTTCTCATGTATGGAAGACATTTTGTTTAAATTAACATAAGACATTTTCAAATAAATAAAAAATCTAGATTTCATAGTTTCATATACAATCTTTTTATATTTGAATTTTGATTGGCACTATTTATAGTAATTAAATAAACATTTTAAAATAATTTATTATGGAGGTTCAGTCTTGTCTCAGACCATATATGAGTAACTTAGAGAAAAGTCCTGCCCAGGAGGGAGATGAAACATTCTTAGATTAATTTAAAATGCATGCCTAAAAACCAAACAAACAGGGAAATTTACGAATCAATTTGCACTTTTTGCATTACTCCTAGACAGAGGCGTTCAATCAGTTCAGAGATGACTGACTGTAACAAAGTTCTAGAGAAAGCATATTTCAATACAAAGAGGTCAGAAGGGCTCAGTTCAATAGAAATGTAAAATCAAGGTACATTCCATGCCTGAAAAACTGGGAAAAAAATGAAAGTAGGCCATTAAAGATTGGGGTATGAGGGGACAGTAAGACAAGAGACATAATTGAGCTATTAGAGGTAAATCAGGTTTGACTAATCCTTATAGCTGAATTTAGTAAACTATTTCCTGTGTTGTTAAGCTGAAAAAAAATCTAAGCTACTGAATTCAGAGACTTCAATGTTTTTAAATGCATTCCCATTTCATAAACATGAGTTAAGTTTGAATTTTGGAGAAATGTAAATAGAACAAAATCCTCTGGAAAGCATGTCATTTTCTCCACTCAAAGACTACAACTTCAAATACTTCCCTAATCCAACAGAAAGATCCATTTAACTCCACTTCAGTATATAAAAATATGCTTCCCTGAAACCCCAAACCTTTTCCCCCAGATCATTGCAGTCATGCAAGGATTCCATTCCATTTTGCAATAAATATAATTTTAGCATCATCAGTCTCATGTCAAGATAATGCCCAAGTAGCTGCCTAGAGAGAACACAGCATAGTGGAGAGTGGGCTGGCTCCAAAGCAGGATGGCCTAATTTCCAGTCCTGCCTCTGATCCATACTGACTGTGTAACCCTGAGCAATTACCTGTCAATGCTCAAGACAAGTCTGTTAGACTAAAAATTGTGGAGAAAATTCTGAACTACATTGAGAGAGAGAATTCATCTCCAGAGAGTTCCTTCTACCAAAGAAATTATAGGTCTTTGGGATAATCCCAACTCTCTATTCACATAACTCTTAAAATGAGGGGACTTTTTAGTTTATAATGAAATATTAAATCATCAAATGAAATCAGTAAATACACATTAAGTGTCCCCTTTGTACAGAACTCTCTGACAGGCATGGTTTGATTTGGTGGGTCCCTCTATCTGTTTGATGATTTACAGGATATGGACTTCTTTTAGACTAAAGCATCTCCCATAGAGCTGAGCATGTACTGAGGGCATCTTGCTGGTAGAATATGGTGTGCTCCTCTGATCTATCCCCATTGACTGTGGCTCCTACTAATTGATTGGCTGAGACCAAAAGGAAGGACTCTGAGATTAACCATTTTCTCTCTCAACCTATAGAAAATTTGAGGTTAAGTATAGAAAATATCTGAAAATGGCCACAGAATAAACAATGATAAGAAACTCTAAAAGAATCCTCCTTTCTTTCTGGAATTGCACTCCCAGTGTCCTGACCTGTACCAAACAAACAAACAAACAAACAAACAAATAAATGGCCAGAAAGATGAGAAAGGAGTAGAATGGTCAAACTAGAAGAGCCAGAAGCAATTTAGGAAAACTGAGAAGTGGGTTGAAGTAAGAAGATTAAGGTAAACAGCTTCAATCAGTAACTAGAGCCAGAGCTAGTAGATGGGAGAAGAGAAAGGAAACCTGTCCAAACTCCAACAAAGGGATTGGAAGACAGTCAACACTGTAAATAATTTAACTCTTTGTAAAATTATTTTTCTGAAGTCATCCCTGGGGTTAAAACCAGAACAATTAGCTCACTGAACAGGGAGTAAGGGCCTAGTAGAGTAGTCCTTGGGGTACTAGGAGTCTTGGAAGGAAGTATGACCAACTCAACAATAAGGCACTGTGCCACAGGAGTGCTGAGACCACCTTTATCTCCAATATTCAACTAAGACACATTAGGGACATAGCTATACTCAATTAGATTGTGCAAAAAGAAGAAAGAAGGAAAAGTCTAGACTCATAATGGGACAATAGGAAACTGTGCCAAAGTCAGAAATGGAAGCAGAGGTTGAGGCTGAATACTAACCCCTCAATCTAGACTGCCAGAAGCAGTGGTATGGGACTTGTCCAAATCAGGCCTATCCAGCCCTTCAAGAGTACCAGAAGAGTACCAGAAGAGAACCCATGCACGAAATCTCAACCCAAAGGCAAAAGCTAAAAATGCCATTAGACAAAAGAAAACACTGAAAACAATTGAGGAATTATCTGGATTCTCCTTCCTTGATTTTCTAGAAGTTCACTATACATCTCAGCATACATTCATGTGAAAAATTTTCCTAGAAATCTATCAAGGCCATTGGCCTATAGTTTATAGAATTTATCTTCATACTCTTACTTATTTAATTTGGATATTTATCTTTCTCCAATCTTGGAGTGCTTCACCTTTTGTTCATAATCTCTTGAATATCACTGACAATGACTTAGCAGTTCCATTTTTAGTTCTTTTAGCATCTTAGTTCATCTGGGTGACTTGAGTTCACCTAGGGCAGTGATGGTGAACCTTTTAGAGAAGAAGTACTAGGTGTCATGCCCTCCGCCTCCCATCCCCAGACTGTATGCTGTGTACCTCCCCACACCAAGTTCTGGGCATGCCCGACCCCTCCCTTTACCCCACATAGGGGAGGGAGGAGGCACTCCCATTGGGCTGCTGGGTGGAGGGGTGGGTGATGTGAAAAAATGTCATTAGACATGGTGGAGAGGGGGAGGGAAGTAGCTCCACCAGAATCCCATTGCTTTTCTAGTGAAATATGTAAATAATATAGATGGAAAGTTTTGTAGACTTCTTCTTGGTATACAGCCGAGTGACTAGGCTTGATAGGCCTAAGTAGGCCTGAGTATCAGTTTGTAGGCCAAAACACTATCTGACTCTCTTAAACCTTGGTTAAAAACAGTAACTGAGGTTTATTGTATATCCAAGTAAAAGAGGAAGGAGGAGAACCAAGGAAAAAGGAGTCCCTAATCTTAAAATCTAGATTCTCCACCCAACTCCTATGGGCTCCTCACAGAACTGTCTTCAAAGGTCTTCAAGCTACATTTCACTACACTCAGTAACTAAAATTCCCACACTATATAATCTACCCTGACCTACTGGTCATCAAAATTAATTGTAGACACGGTAAAAGTTCATCAGAGTAGAAAGGGTTTGAAATCTTGATGAGATCAGCCTATTAGGCAGAGGCCCAAGATGGCTGCAAGCCTCTTCTTCACAGACAGGTTTCTCTGGGTACTGGCTCTCTATCACACACATGGTCAGGATACTCTCAAGAATGAGGAACTTACAGGATCACAGGGAAATGGGAAATTGGAGACAGGGATGGACAGGATCTATGGGTCTTCGGATCTCTCCAACACAGGAACCACCAGCTCTCAGGGACAGGTAAGTAAACTTCACTTAGGCCAACCTAGATCTGCCCACAGGAAGTTCTCTCTCTCTGCTCCTCCTAGAGAACAGGAATGACAGATCCCAATAGTCTCTGTGTGTCCCCTTTTAAGCAATCCTCTCATTCCAGAACAGGGTTCACAAAGTTCCGTACATGTGATCAGACCCTCCTTTGGAAACCGTTTGTCTTTGGCCACTTTTTGCAATTTAGTGAAGCCCTGTACATTAGTAACCAAACAGGGTTGGGGGTGGGAGGAGTATGGAGAGGGTGGGGTATGCCTACAGAGGGCGCTCTGTGTGCCATCTTTGGCACCCATGTCATAAGTTCTCCAACACTGACCTAGAGTAACTAGAAACTCTCCCTTGGGCTTCAGTTCCCTGCCAGTAATTTTTACTCTGCCATTTCCAGTATAAAAGTTATTTGCCTTGGCTGAGTAAACAGAAGCAGAATTAAGAATCAAGTCCCATCCTCCTCAAAGCCAAGCTCCTGTCTCTTCTTTGATCCTCCTTTTCCTCCCAGGATAACTAAAACTCTCTTTTTGTGGTCCATATCTTTATTCCCGGGGCAGCTGGGTGGCTCAGTGGATTGAGAGCCAGGCCTAGAGACTGGAGGTCCTAGGTTCAAGTCTGGCCTCAGACACTTCCAGCTGTGTGACCTTGGGCAAGTCATTTGACCCCTATTGCCCACCCTTACCACTCCTGGGCCAAGGACGATCCCTAGCCTGGATGAAAAAGGAGGAGGGTTGGGCGTGGGGCTAGCAACCCCACCCTGTAAAAACTACATCTGCTAAAGAAACTGCAACCTAAAGTAGGGGCAGCTGAGCTAGCTCAGTGGATTGAGAGCCAGGCCTAGAGACAAAAAGTCCTAGGTTCAAATCCGGGCTCAGACACTTCCCAGCTGTGTGACCCATTGCCTACTGGTTGTGGCCCTATGCTCCTAGAATGGAGTCCCAGGATATAAAAAAAAAATCTTTATTCCCTAGTCACAATTTATTTTAAGCTGGACCACATTCATATCTATCCTCTGTTGCTTAGCCTACTTTTATCTTCTTTACATTTCTTTTAAAAATTGAATTTGGGTAGACTTCCTGGTTAAGATGGCAGCAGAGTAAAAAACAGCTGCTTAACCTCTCCTAACCGAAATATACAGGACTCCTCAAGACGACATAAAAACAAATCCAGAGGAATGAAGGGACCCCACAACAGGGCGCAGCATTGGAGGTACATGGAATTGGGGCATTTCCATGCTATAAAGGGGTGAAACAGCTCTCACTAAAATGCGAGCTGAGCAACTCCCTTCCCCACCACACACTACCTACAGTGCCAAAGCCAGTGCATAAGAGTTACAACAAGTTTGGGGCACAAATTAAATCCTTGGCAGCTACCTGGGGTCACCAGGGCCTGCTCCTGATAGCAGCAAGACTTAAGACCCCAAGAGGCTAAAGAACACATGTGGACTTTGAATGCAGATCCTGAGTACAGGAATGTGTGCAGGTGTGGAAGCAAGCCCAGACACGGATCCTGAGTGCAGGAGAGGACTCGGATATTGAGCGTAGGCACGGAGCTTGAGTGGAGACCCAGTGCAGAAGGGGTTCACAACTGTGGAAGCAGCACCCTGAGACTGTTAAAGGAGACTCAAGCAGAGGAACAAGTAAGGGGACCACCAGGAGGCTTGACCCTGAGAACAACTAGACCTAAGACCTCAGGAGCCTAAAGATCGCAGAGCAGACCCTGAGCATGAGGATAAACCTGAGAGGTGTAAGAGGGAAATTTAGGTATTTATAGATATATATTAAATATGTGGCCGCCAGGAATCAACAATTCAGGTTGATTCCGTAATTAAATCAGACCCAAGTCAGCATCGGGTTGAAGAGTTTATTTACAGTCTGGTAGGTAAAAAGTAGGAGTAAAGAGAAAAGGAAAGAGGCTAGTCCAGGTCAAAGGCCCGGACGGAGAGAGAAGAAGGTTATAAAGCTTAATAATGAAGCTGTAAGCCACAAGGCCCAACAGCCAGATAGGCAGAGTTTAGAATTGGCCCAGCTAGGCCAAGGAAGTCAGCCTAACTTACCCACATGTGACAATAAGTAACAAATCAAGAATAAGGGACTGCCCTTTGGGCAGTCCAAATCAATGTAGAAACTGTCATTTGTCCATTTGAATTAGAGGTGGACCACAGGAAGTGATGAAAGACACTATCTCTTTAAGTAAGTTAGTGAACTTCCTGTGGGGGCAGTTGCCGTCTTGAACTGGAAGAAGCATCTCCTGAGACCACAGACAGCTTACACTCAATATTGTCACGTGGGTAAGTTAGGCTGACTTCCTTGGCCTAGCTGGGCCAATTCTAAACTCTGCCTATCTGGCTGTTGGGCCTTGTGGCTTACAGCTTCATTATTAAGCTTTATAACCTTCTTCTCTCTCCGTCCGGGCCTTTGACCTGGACTAGCCTCTTTCCTTTTCTCTTTACTCCTACTTTTTACCTACCAGACTGTAAATAAACTCTTCAACCCGATGCTGACTTGGGTCTGATTTAATTACGGAATCAACCTGAATTGTTGATTCCTGGCGGCCACATATTTAATATATATCTATAAATACCTAAATTTCCCTCTTACAGAGGGCACAGGGCTAACAATGGCAAGACAGAGACAAGAACCCCAAAAGAGAAAGATCATCAATAAGAAATCTGTGACACTCAACAACTTTTACACAGATAAAATCCAGACAAAAGAGCAAACAGCAGAGGAGAACAAAGAAGTAATCATATCCAAACCTTCCCAAAATAATGAAAACTGGCCACAAGCTATTGAAGAGTTCAAATCTGAGATGACGAGAAAGATGGAAGAGATTTGGTGAAAGAAGTGGGAAATAGCTCAAAAGGAACTTAACAGGTTAGAAGACAAAAAACTTCCAATTGGAGAAAGATGCCCAAAAATCAAATGAAATGGTAAGCAAATTGGAAACCAAAATCAGGCAAGAAAATAACAGTTTAAAAGACAGAATTTTGCAATTGGAAAGTGAGGCTCAGAAATCAAATGAACTGATAAGCAAATTGAACACCAGAAATGACCAGATTGAAAAGGAAAACAAAAAGACTGTGACCAAAAACCAGTCCCTAAAGGCTAGAATTGAGCAATTAGAAGCTAATGATCTCTCAAGACAGCAAGAACAAATAAAACAAAGTCAAAAGACTGACAAAATAGAAGGAAACATGAAATATCTCAATGAGAAAGTGAGAGACCAAGAAAACAGGTCTAGAAGATAGAATCTTAGAATCATTGGTCTTCCTGAAAAAGCAGAAATTAACAGAAATTTGGACCCCATACTAAAAGAAATTATTCAGAAAAATTGCCCTGAAGTTCTACAACAAGAGGGCAATATAGACATTGAAAGGATCCACAGATCACCCTCTACACTAGATTCAGAAAAGACAACCCCCAGGAATATAATAGCCAAACTCAAGAGCTTCCAAGTAAAAGAAAAAATTTACAAGAAGCCAGAAAGAGACAATTCAGATATCACAGAGCACCAATCAGGATCACACAGGATCTGGTAGCTTCCACACTAAAAGACCTCAAGGCTTGGAATATGATATTCAGAAAGGCAAGAGAACTGGGTCTACAACCAAGGATCACCTACCCATCAAAACTAACCATATACTTCAAGGGGAAACTTTGGGCATGCAACAAGATAGAAGATCTCCAAGTATTTGCACAGAAAAGACCAGGATTAAATAAAAAATTCAATATCCAACCACAAAAATCAAGAGAAACATGAAAAGGTCTGTGATGGTGAACCTTATAGAAATGGAGTGCCAGGCCCTGCTCCACTTCAGACTGAGTGCCATGCCCACCCTCTCCCAGAGACTGAGTGCTGTGCCCTACTTCCCCAGAGATCAAGTCACATGCCCCATCCCCACCTTTCCTCCCAGATCCCCCTTGTAACATGCATGATCTTAAGTGGGGTGAAACTGCCTCACAGAATTCCACACTATCCCCCAGAACTCCAGGAGAGGGAGCAGTTGGGGCAATTAAGAATGTGGATATAAAAAGCCAGGACACCTAACTTGCAGGACACTCTTTGGGGGATCAAGGGTGGCTGAGAGAGAGGGAAGATTGCTTTTCTTTTTGTTAGCTCATCTTTGACCTCAGGGAGCAGGGTGTTACTTTGCTGTCTATCTTATACAGACTAATCCAGGCTGTGTGCACTGGGAAAATACTTCACATGCAGTATCTCTGAATTTCTGATTCATATAGATCTACAATCAAGATTACCTTCATCATATTAAACTTGAAAACATTAGATTAAGAGAAAGTTAGTTTGTTAGGAAGTTAGAGGTTAAGTTGTTCAAAGGCATTCCCTTTTGGGGAATGCTTTATCTAGCAAATTTCCCGAAGATATTAGGTAGTTTACCTTACCCTTAATTCTAAAACTTCCCTCCTTCCCCTGTTTTCCTGAAATTAATAAATCCTTTTCCTTGTTAAGTTTATGAGCCAGTGTAAAGTTATATTTTAGACCTTACCAACCTTCTATAAATTACCTAGGCAAAATCTCCATCCAGGCAAGCACTGAACCCAGCTGTGGTCTAGAGAACAAGACTGCAGTTTTGAAGATATCCTGGACCTTTATCTATTTTAGGCTTTGAGGAATAATCTAACTGTGGAAGTTTCTAATCTCAGTGGGATTATTTCCTATCTGTCAACTAGTTTAGCCCAGGGAATACCAAGTCTAAATAGCCTTCATTCCTGATCTAAAAGGAAAACCAAGTCTAAAAGCCTCCATTCCTTATCCTGCTGTAACTGCCTCAGGAGGGGGAGAGGAGAAAGAATTATATTGACTCACACCCCTCCCCCTTGCTAGGATAGCCAGCTTCATCCTTGGCTCTGACTCCATTACCAATCATTGCCAATCTGACCCAATTTAACACCCTTTACCCTAGACAGAGGAGGGTGGAAGCACTCCCATTGGGATGCTGGGAAGAGGGATAGATAATGAGAGAAATGTCTTCTGTTCAGGTGAAGAAGGGAAAGGGAGTGGCTCAAGCTCTCTGCTCCCCTCCAGCTCTGCCTCCTATGAGTCACCCACTTTACTCACTGTGCACTCCCATTGGACTGCTAGGCAGAGAGACAGATAATGTGAAAAAATGTCATCAGGCACAGTGGAGAGGGGGAAGGGAGCAGCTCTGCCTGAGTCCCTCTGCCTTTCTAGTAACAAACTGAGGAGGGAAGAGGAGGACAGAGCATGTGCCCACAGAGAGTGTTCTGGGTGCCATCTTTGGCATCCGTGCCCTAGGTTTGCCATCACTGCTTTAGGGTAAGATGGGATTTTATTCTCCAGTGAGTCTTATTGTTATTCCCTCTATGAGCCAATTCTCTTCCTCCCCTCTACTGTAATAGTCTTTTTTCCATATCTCTTTAGGTGATACAATTTGTCCCATTTTACCTCTCTATTCCTTTTTCTCTCAGTGCAATTCTCTTTTTTCAACCCTTGTTTTTTTATGTCATCCTAAACAACTTACTCTCATACTCTCTGTCTATGTATACTTCTTCTAACTACTATGATTGCGATAAAAAATTAAAGAGTTATGTTATAAATATCTTTCCATGTAGGAATATAAACAATTTGACTTTTTAAAAAAATTGAATTTGGCTGGTAATTTCTCACAATATCTATATCCATTTTTTCAGACAAATCCCAATTTTTCTCCTGTCTTGAATTGTTTCACTTTGGGTCTTCAGAATTTCAAGTCTGGTACATCTCATTCCTTTAGGATGACTTTCTCTGTAGACTTTTTGCCCATGGTGCTAATATATCTTTACTCTGAACATTTTGAAACTATTTTGTGAGAATCCAAGGTACATGTTGAATTGCAGTTACTTCCTCTTCTTTTCCATCTTAACTTCCAGGAGAAAGTGGTCACTTTCCCCCAGGGTTACTATTATTTCCATCCCTGCAACAGTTCCCCATCTTTAATGTAATTAGATACAACATAGATGTTCTTTTTATGAATTCTCTTGCCTTTAGAGGGATGAAAAGATCAATATGGCATTTCAAAAAGTTACTAGCTGCCCTCCTTTTGGCATAAAGAGTTCCAGAAGGTGTCTGATTAATTGAAGTCTTCCTTTACCATTTTATCATTTCTCCATCCAAGATATTAGATCCATTTTGAACTCTTCATCTATTGTATCTTTATACTCTGGTGGTCTGTAGTACATTCATATGACAAAATCACCTTTGCTTAACCTCCTTCACTGAAATGTTGTCTGTCTTACTTTCTCCCTCTGAATTTCTTCACATGACATGGTGCTATTCAGAATTCAACCCACCGCTAACCCCAATAAAGCATGAACTGGTTTTATTTTTTTAATAAAATAAGCATTTTATAAATTTAACAAAATAAATTTATTTGTTATGTAACCCATCCCACCCCATGCCCCATATTTTTATTTATTTTAACCACATATATTTATTTATTTTAACCCAACCTCACTCCCTTAAGGTGTACATTTAATATATATAGTTATTTTTTAAAAAGGTGGGTATCTCTTGATACTTGAAAGAAAGGATAGACAGGAAGGTGCTTCTATAAGCTGGGCCTGATAAGCTGGCCCAAGTTCAACAGCCCCTCTGGTTCCTTGGCTTTGGGTTAGGTTAAATGATAAAGATTGGTAATGGGCTAGTTATTGGTATTGGATGGATAATGCTAACTGACTGGGATGCTAGTAATCCCTTTCCCCTTTTTCTATGGCTATTCGCTTGCCCGCTTGGAATAAATGCCAGCCATCACTTGTATCAAGTTTGAAACAGGGTTTAAAGCTTTGGCTCAAAGGGGTTAGGAATCAGGATAAAGAAAGAGGTGTTGGAAATGGCTATGCTATTTCTATAGAGAGTTAAAGAAATCTAAAACAATGAGCATCAGGTTTCTATTTGGCTGGAGATTCTTCTCCCCCTCACGGACCCTGATCAAACCCAGCCATGGACTAGACCAAAGGAAAGGAACAGGTAGTGATGTTATTGATGTCTTACTTGGCAACTGTGCCATTATTATCTCTCAGCTCTATTATATATAGATGAATGAACCCCTAGTAATAATAAGGTATGGATGCTGGATCTGCAGGTCTATTGGCCTACCCACCCATCTCCACCCACTGCTCCCAGAAATTTCCTTCTCCAGACTGAGACCAAGAATGGCTGAGCCCCTAGGCTTTTATAGAGGTGGTCCCAACTGTCTTTTGTCCTTATCTCATGCCCTCTGGGTAAATTCCAAGTTCTATAACTCACATCTGTCACTCAAGCTGTTCTCTGTCTTTTTCCAGAGGTTATCTATCTATCTATCTATCTATCTATCTATCTATCTATCTATCTATCTATCTATCTATCTGTCTATATCTATATCTATATCTATATCTATATCTATATCTATATCTATATCTATATCTATATCTATATCTATATCTATATCTATATCTATATAATTTCCTATCAGAATTACATTCTAATAATGGATTTTATTGCCCCAAGCCTCAAGTTGAAGTCTTCAATGACCTGTAGCTCATTTTACTTATTGCCTAAACTTTAGGCATTTGTAGGTAGATGTTTGAGGCCAAGAATTTCCTTTCTTGATTTTTTTTTCTTCTGTGATCCAGGGGATGTCTCAGCTGTTATACTTCCTCTATTGTACCTATTTGTTAGGGTATGCAATCTGGACATGAATACTTGTATGTTATACATACCCAGACACTTCTCTCCATACTTCCTAGTTTTATTGCTGCTTTTCTCTTTTCATTCTAAAATTCAGAGCTATGACTAGGGTGAGATAATGTTTTTTTTGTTGTTGTCAGATTTTCCTCCCAGGCTAATAAAATTTATAGATAAAGACAGCATTTATGCCCTTTCTGAAATAAGGAATAAGTGAATTTGATACTTAGCTAACAAAAATAATTAGGCAAAACAAGAAAGTACTGATGACACTTCTTCCCCTGTCACAGATGTTCTCAGGATTAGCTCCTCCACTAACTATTCTGCCTTTTTTTCCCATCCCCTGCCATATCCCTCTAAGTGACTTGGCATTGTCTATCCTCCCTTCCCCTCCCCTGCTCAACTCAATTTTCCCCATGCTAAAATTGTTAGTTATGACTTTGCTAAACTGGTCCTTTGGCAGCTACCCTGCCCCCAGCCTCCATTTCCATCTTTCCCCCATTCTGGTTCTCTCTTCAGGGACTAAGTAGAACAATTCTGATCTCTATTGCGTGCGACGAGTTTTATTTAAAAAGAAAAACCTGCATCACTGATGTTCTTATAAATCAGGTGAGTAAGACATCTAACACTGTCCCCTCTCCATACATCAGAAAGGACATTCACAGATCCTTTTACTTTGAAAACTCAACACCAATAGTTACAACTGCTGCCCCTTCTCTAAATGATCTCTGAAAGTATGGAGTGTTGAGAACAGGAAATACCCTGGTGACCAGCAACATTTAGGGAAGATGGGAAGAGTTTTCTTTGCCCTTAAACTGGGAAAGGTCATGTAACTTGGGGATCTCTGGTGACAATGCCTGGATCAATGAGAAGACAAATTCCCTACCCCCTGGGAAGACTAAAAGAAGGAAGGGCAGAGAAATATAATGTGAGTAGCATGAATCATCAGACTGAATAAACTGAGCAGAGGCCTCAGGCCAGTCTTCAAAGGGCTTTGCTCTCCAGGAAAGAATGAACAGGAAAACCTCTGTTGACTTCAGGAGGCCCTAAGGAGAAGAATGGCAGCCAAGAATTTCCCATTACTAGAAAAGATAGAAGATGCTTTACTTTTTGCCTATTCAGAAGGTGCTTAGATTTGAGAAGATAAAATGTTTTCTTGACATTTTCAAAAATGGTATAATAAAATGAGAATGACAATCAAATAAACTTTGGCAAAAAAATGCACATCATTTGATTTTTCCTTTTAAACAGGCTTCAAGGAAGTCCAGCTAGTTAGAGATCTAACCCTGTGGCTACCAAATTAACATTACCAGATTAATTCAGAGATACCACCTGAGCCCTGGGGAGGGCCAACATTTTAGTTGATGACTTGAATCTGTGACTCAGACTCAACCTAAGTCTGAGACTCTTCTGGTGACTATATTTCAAGATAATTGGCTTCCTTTGTCCTTTATGCATTCAAAAATATGATTTGGATGCCAAGGTGATCCTTGATTCAGAAAGGTTAAGATCTCCTGTACTAGAACATCTGGAATAGATTTATAACTGGCAAGAGCTGAAGAAGTTTCTAATCCATCATCTTTGTTTTGCTGATGAAGATACTGAAGCCTTCCAGAAGGCAAGTGACTCAGCCCTAGGTAAAAAAGTAATAAAAGGCATAACTCGGTGGCACAGCAGATAGAATTTTGGACTTAAAGTTAAGAAGACCTGAGTTTGAATCCAAGTTCCATCCAGCTGTGTGACCCTAAACAAGTTACTTAATTGAGCCGCAGTTTTCTTATAAACAGAAAAAAAAGAATGATAATAATACCTACTTCACAGATTATTTAGTCAGTCAATAACCACTGAGTGCCAGGAACTGTGTTAAGTACCATAAATAAGAATTTATATAGTGCCTACTGGTAGTACTATGTGCCAGGAAATGTGCTAAGCACATTTTTTTCTTATAAATATCTTATTTGTAGAATATTCCACAACAACCTTGCTAGATAAATGCTAATTGTCCCATCTTATAGCTGAGGAAACTGAGACAACCAGAGGTTAAGGTCACACAGGATCACATAATCAAGTGTCTGAGGTCAGATTTGAATTCAAGGCTTCCTGACCCTAGACCGAGAGCCACCTAGTTGTCATATGGCTGCCATTCTTCTCCTTAGGGCCTCCTGAAGTCAACAGAGGGTTTTCCCGTTCATTCTTTCCTAAAGAGCAAAGCTCTTTGAAAGTTAGCATGACCCCTCTGATCAGTTTATTCAGTCTGATGATTCATGTCATATGTTATATAAGGACAACTAGATGGCCCAGTGGGTAAAACACTGGGTCTAGGGTCAGGAAGTCGTAAGTTCAAATCTGGTCTCAGAGACTTCCTAGCTTGGTGACCCTGGGCAAGTCACTTATTTAACCCTGTTTGCCTCAGTTTTCTCATCTGTAAAATGAGCTGGTGAAAGTAATGGGGAACCATTCGAGTATCTTTGCCAAGACAACCCCAAATGGCTTCACAAAGAGACAGAAATGACTTAACAACAAATAAATAGTGCAGATGTGTATGTGCATATTCATATATGTGGAAGTATGATGGCTTCAAGTGCAGAAAATATTGTGCTTTGTGAATTTTTTTCCTGTTTTTCTTCTGTTTTTGACCTTGGAATCAATTTATTTAGCTACATCTCCTGCCAGACTCTTTAATCTGGTTTTGCCCTCTATGGCTTCTCTCTCCTTGCAGAAATGCTGTTACTGATAATCTTCCACCATTGTTCCCAGGATCATACAAATAAATTTAGATTCTAGCCTGTCATCATATTTGGCAGTGAAATCCTCTCATTTTGTATCTCTTCAGATGTTTGCTAAAACACATTCTGGTCTCATGACTGTGACATTTAATTTATATTGGTCAAGCTTGCAGATGAAATTTTGTAGTCATTTCCACTGACGATTTCGCATTTTCATTATTTAATTATTTGATTAAACAATTGAGGGTTTAATTATTTTACTTGAATTTTATATCATTTTACCTTTTTTAAACTAATTCTAATCTAAGCTCTGATGAATCAATGTGTGACTGTACTGAGACAGAAGGATCAGGGAAAAAATGACAAGAATGAGTCTTTCTTTCTGTTAGAATAAAATCCATTTTGTTCTTGAAGGTGTAATTGAGTGTTCTAGAACTTGCTTTTTTTAAACAAAGTGTTCATAATATAATGATGTATCAGTCCTTGGACCTCTCTCATTCCTTCTTAGAGAAGCATGCTTTCTCATTTGTTATGCCCCTTCTATACTATTGTTTATACCCTTGCATTAAAGTCACCAAACATCGAGTGCAGGTTGATTTGAAGGGTTTTGTCAAGTTCTTTGCAGAATTTCTCTGGTACTTCATCCTCAGAAACCCATCATGTTGCCTAAGCTACAGTTATGTTCATGGTTATCTTTTTGCAAAGATTTATCATCAGTATGGTGATATAAGAAAAATAGAGAGGCCATGGGGTAGCTAGGTGGTGCCGTGGCTAGAGGGCCATGAGTCAGGAAGTCTCATCTTCCCAAGTTCAAATCTAGCTCCAGACACTTGGTTGGTATGTGACCCTGGGCAAGTCACATAACCCTTTTTGCCTCAGTTTCCTCATCCATAAAATGAATGGAAGAAGGAAATGGCAAACTGCTCCACTATTTTTGCCAAGAAAACCCTAAATGGGTTCATGAATCATTGACTGAAGAAAATGACTGAGGAACAACAGAGTCCATGTGATAATGTTTCTTTTTGTTTCTGCACCTAAAATAAAGCTCATTTTGCTAACTCCACTCCAAGGAGCACCTGTGAGCTTTCCTTCCATTGAGCAAAAACATCTTTCCTGTTTCTGTTTTGAGTTTTATCTGTAGCAAGGATATCAAGATTTCTATGATTCAGTTCCTTCAATAATATGCCCACTTACTGGTCATTGGACAGAGATCTGAAGAGTTTTAATGGTTAAATTGAAGTTTGCTCACTGTTTAAAAATTGTGTCCTTTGTAATGTCCTGTGCCCCGTTCCTGGATATCCTGCTACTCTCCAAGAAGATGTGCTATCCTGCTAGAAAGGATCATGAGGTGGGCCCAGTAAGAGAACAAGTCTATTTTTCTCATAACCAAACCAGGTAATTACAGAGAGGCACCTTACCAATGGGTCAACCACTAGGCAAAGAAGAGTTTTTTTAGACATGGCAAACCATGAAACAAAATGGAAATTTAAAATGGTTTTCAGCTTCTTGCCTCCTTCTACATAGAAACACAGTAGTAATACATACCTCCAAGACAGCCAAGGTGCCACCTCCTATAGTAACACCTATGTCAAAATAATCCCTCCTTCAAATGTGTCATTGCATTTTTTTAAACCCTTACCTTTCATCTTGGAGTCAATACTGTGTATTAGCTCCAAGGGAGAAGAGAGGTAAGGGCTAGGCAATGGGGTCAAGTGACTTGCCCAGGGTTACACAGCTGGGAAGTGTCTGAGGTCAGATTTGAACCTAGGTCCTCCTGTCTCTAGGCCTGGTTCTCAATCCACTGAGTTACCCAGCTGCCCCCTCCCATTGCATTTTGCTTGGATGACTCCAGGCATTTGTTTCATTCACCTTTAGGTCAAACAAACAAATATTTATTGATTCAGTATCTGCTAGGTGTCAGGAACTTTGCTACATGCTGGTGATACAAAAGCTCAAATGTAATAGCCCCTGCCCTCAAAGAGTTTATATTCTGTTGGAGGATGCAGCATATGCACAAATAAATAAAGTACCAACAAAGAGGGTAAGAGCACTAATGACTGAGGGAATCATGAAAAAATTCACAGAGGACCTGTCGCCTAAGCTGACTCCTAAAGAAGATAAGAATTCTGAGAGGTGGGCCTGAAGAGGTACTGAAGTCAAAGTATGCCTATTGCAAAGGAGTGGAGTTAGGAGATAAAATGTTCTTTTCAAGAAAAAATAGCCACTGGGATGGTTTGATTGGAAACACAGAGTTTTTGAAGGAGAATCAGATGTCAGAAAGGAGGAAACAATCTTTATTAAGCATCTACTATATGCCAGGGACTAAACTAAGTACTTTATAATAATTATTATCTTATTTGGGCCTCACAACTATTAGGATCATCATTTTACAGTTAAGGAAAATGAGGCAAAGATTAATTAACTTGCCTATGGTTACACAGCCAGTAAGTGCCTGAGACCAGGTTTGAATGCAGGTCTTCCAGGCTCAGGCCTCTACCAGTGGGTACCACATAGCTTCAGTTGTAGACAAACTATGGAAGATCTTAAACTCCAAACTGAGTAGTTTTCATTTTTATCCTGGAGACAATAGACCTGAGATATTTGTGCAAGGTAGTGTCATGAGCAGACACGTTCTTTAGTCCAACTACTTTGGCAGCTGTACAGAGGATAGACTGCATCAAGGTCAGCCTGGAAGCTCAGAAACCATTTAAGAGGTTATGGCAGCATTCCTGTAAGAATGCTAAGATGTTGGCTGCATGAGTAGAGAGAAATGGAGAAATGCTGTGGAAAGAGAATTTACAAGACTTGGCAACTGATCATCTCTTGATGAGAGAAGAGGAGAAAGTGTTGAAGACAACTTCAGGACTTCAAGCATAAATTTTGTCTCACTCAAATATATGCTGTCTCTCTTTCGCTTTCCCCAATGTCTAGCATGGTGCCTTTTAAATGCTTAAT
Source organism: Gracilinanus agilis (assembly GCF_016433145.1). Taxonomy (NCBI): domain Eukaryota; kingdom Metazoa; phylum Chordata; class Mammalia; order Didelphimorphia; family Didelphidae; genus Gracilinanus; species Gracilinanus agilis. The sequence continues at coordinate 5,594,508 of NC_058135.1, read as the reverse complement.
AATTATTTGTTGAAAATAATTAAATGGATTAAAAAAGACCTTGATGGTACTAACAGCAAAACCAAAGGCACAATTGTTATTGCTACAAAATAAACAAAGTACCAATGATTAATAAATATGTCTCCTTTCTAGGTTATCAAAAAAAAAAAGCAGCAATTTATTTGGCCCCAACATTTTATATGCAAGTAAAAGAAAATTCTTAATCCTAAAGAAGAAGTGAAATCCCTCAGTGAGCTCAATCCACTATTAATACTATTTATAATCCAAATATAGACCCAAAATAAAATGAGGCAATTCTCCCCCAAAGAAAAGTAGGGCCGGGAAGCTACTTTCAGAAGAGTCATAAAATAAAGTGTTCGCATTTTTGTAACTGAAAATCTCCAGGGACAACCAGCCAAGGTGAGGAAATGGAGTTTGGCTGCTCTGGCTAAGTTCCACTTTAGAAATTTCCTTTTTGATTTTCTCTACAATGTCAACCAGCCAGAATATTTCTCTTCCCTCCCAAAGGGAAATAAACAATAATAATCAAAATAATTCTTCACAATAACCTGAAAGGAAGAAATGATTAATTTTGATTCCTTGAATTTCCCATTCCATCTCTCCCCTTTGTTCATTTGCTGAGGATGTATCTCATGCCTAAAATGTACATCCTCTTTAACAATAGCCCTTGTAATGCTTATCTTCCTTCAAGACTCATTTCATATTGATGAATGGGATGATTTGATTGGAAAAGCAGAGTTTTTGAAGGAGAATCAGATGTCAGAAAGGAGGAAACAAACATTTATTAAGCACCTACTATATGCCAGAGACAAAGCTAAATACTTTACAATTATTTGTAATCCATTTCTGATGTCTCTGCTCTTTAGTGATCTATCCTTCCTCAAAGGATCTTCTATATACACAACTGTTTCCATGCTTTATCTGCTAGCAGAACATCAGCTCCCTAAGAACAAAGACTTTCTTTTTTGCATCTGTATCCCCTTTACACACAGTAGATGCTTAATAAATGCTTGCTGAATTAAAATGAATGATCTTGTTTCCAAATCTTTATTTTAGTTAGGATGACCAGAATTTAAGAAATGTCTGTCCCATAAAAGATGATCACATACTGTTTGGGGAAAATATAATGATTTTGGAGCCAGTCACTTTATCTCTTAATATCATCCATCATCATATAATATTAATGATTTGCCAAGAAAAATTAATATTAAAGTATAATAGAGTTCATTTAAAAAAAACTATTTATACATAGTAATGCTAAGGGACAAACATAGAAAACTGAGAAGATTCTGAATTTATCCTCAACCTCTATAATTTCATTTTTGAGTCCTACTCCCTTGTCACTGATAGCTCTATGTAAACCCCTCAAATGTCCAGTATTTTCAGGCTATCTCCACACCTTACAATTAATTCAATTCAGCAAAAATTCCTTAAGCTTATACCATGTGCCAGGAACAGAGCTAGTATAATTTTGGCTGGGGTTAGAAGTCTTCATCTGAAAAGAAAAACTATCTGCTCCCTCTCTTTGACCCCCCCCCACTGATATGGGTGGAGCCACTCCTTCCCATTTAATTTAAAATTAAGTTTTTTCCAGATTCCATTTCAACAACATTTTTAATAATCATTTTCTTACCCCACTTCTTTTTTTTAAGCATCCCTGTGCTGATCAAAGGGGCTGTCTACTGCATGATGGGCATGAGCCCCAGCTCTATCAAAACCCTTTGGATCTTTTCTCATTTTCTGTATTCTTTACTCATCCTTCGTATATCCCCAAACCTCTTGGAGCTCATTTTGTTCAATCCCCTAGTCTTCCTAAAGACTCAGAAGTGACCACACAGCATGATGGGAAGAGTTATGCAATTAGCCTTGGGAGAAGATGGTTTGAACTTGAACCTGCCCCTTATTAGTTTTATATCCTGTTTCCTCCAACCCTCAGTGTCTGCTTCATTAAAATGAGAGGAATATACTGAATGATCTCTGTGATCCCTCTCAGTCCTAAGTCTTATGATCCTATCATCTCCTCAATGAATAAGTCTTTCCAGATTTCTCCGTTATTAGTTTTCAGTCCCTCCTCCTCAAATCATCAGTTTACAGAGACATCTCTGTGGGGGGAGTCCCTGGACTGGAGACAGGAGGTCCTAGATTCAAATCTGGCTTCAGACATTTCCTAGGTGTGTGATTCTGGTAAAGTCTCTTAATCCCAATTGCCTACCCCTTGCCCCTCTTCTGCCTTAGTATTTTATTATCAGTTCTAAGACAGAAGGTTAAGGGTTTTAAAAAAACATTAGTATACAATTAATCTTTTTAAAATTTTTCATTTAGAATTTTTTCCCATGGTTATCTGATTCATGATCTTTCCCACCCCTTTTCCCTCCCCCCTCCCAGAGTTGACAAGCAATTCCACTGGTCTAGTATACAATTAAAAAAAAAAAACAACCAACAAACCCTTACATTCTGCCTTAGAGTCAACTCTACAACAGAAGAGCAGTAAGGGCAAGGTAATAGGGGTTAAGTGCTTTGCCCAGGATCACACAGCTAGAAAGGGTCTAAAGCCAAATTTGAACGTTGGTCCTCCAGATTCCAGACTCCAGATCTGGCACTCTATCCACTGTGCTGTCTAGCTGCCACACTATAATTGTTAATTTTTATATTCTATCTAGAGGTAAATAGATTATAGAAAGATATAACATATAAATTTCAATGACAAAAAACACATAAAATTCGATTCCCTATAACATGTAATTTTCAATTATATATTGCATGTAAGTTTCATGAGCTCTTTGAAATCAGAGATAGCTTTCACTGGATGGTTTGTTTTGTCTTTGTATCTTCATTGCCCAGCATAGAGCCTTATTGAATGAGGCTTTGGATTGTCCTGTGATTTCACTGTCAAAGAGAACTCCTGATGAGGAAATTTTTTTCCATCAGCCCTTTCTCTGAAACTTGTAATTCTAGTTAGATATTTGGGGCACTGAGAGATTCAATGATTAACTTGGAGTTATATTCCCATATATATTAGAGGCCAGACTAGAACCCTAGTCTTCCTGAATCCCAAGCCCGGCTCTTTGCCCACTATGGCATGTTGTCTCTTGTTTTGCACATAGCAATCATCTAGTAAATGTTTCTTGGATTATAATGGGTCAGACCAGAGACCAATAAACTCTGGCCCGCCACCAATTTTTGTATGACCTGGAGATCTAAGAAAAGTGCTGGTCCTTGGGCCATAGTTTGTTGGCCTCTGGCTTAGATAATACAATGACTTATATTTGGAAAGAATTTAGAATTTGGAGCCTTTTTGTTCAATAAATGTTTAGAAATATTATTTGCAAAAAGGAGTTGCAATTGTTACGTATTGTCTTTAAGAAGCTTCCTTGGGTCCTATCCAGTTTTTGAAACAAACCACATGCACACACACACACATAGAGAGAGAGAGAGAGAAAGAAGAGCAGGCCATCTCTCCCAATGCCTATATAAAACAGTTGTGTTTGGATAAAGTTTCATCCAAATGTCCCTTAAGGCTGTGCTGACATAACCAAATCATGTGTAAATGCTACTTGTGGGCATCTCAAAAAGTTTTATGTCAAAAATAGTTGTTGAGATTGTGATTTAATGACATGGGTAGATGCCAGGGAGCAGAAAATGCCAAACCCATTTGGATTCTGAGGTTTCAAAAATCAAACCTATTCACCATCAAGTCTTAGATCAATCCCACCCCTAAGCCATCCAAGAAAATGCCAATGAGGCAGAAACTTAGGGAGCTTAATGACTTAGATACCTCACGAATACTTGCAGTATGAGAGTTTTCAAATTTAAGATATTTTTCATGATGTGGACCAAATATTGCTAAATAGAAGTTTTCTCTAGGCTCCTAAGAAGGAGAAAGAAGAGGAGGGAAGAGAATAAAGAGGAAAGAGGAAGTCAGTACATTCCAAGTTGATGTCTTGTGGAAACATGGTTTCTTGGGCCAGGTGAAGAAGCCATCTAGTTGTTGCTCTTAGGTGAATTTGAACTAACTTTCAATAGCTGGTTGAGGGTCAAATGATTTTTTTCTCATTGCCAAATGTTTAGATTCTCTCCAGTCATCAGGCAATGCTATTAGAAACCACTACCTAGGTGATCTCCAAAGGAGGACATGACCCTAAAATAAGAGCTAGGCTGATATTCTGGCCAATATTTCATTATTTCAAGCCTCCCTACTTTTTCAGTGTGCACTTCTCCAAAGATAGTGGAATTGATTCTTCTTTAGGGCAGAATCCATTTTTAACTGTATCCTCCAAAACCTAGTACAGTGTATGGCAGGTACATCATGGTAGGTGCTTCAAAAATGCCCATTAGGTCCTAGGTAACTGTAAAAGCCTGTGATGCAGTTTAGTCTATTGTTTATGAGAGTTTCAGCAACTGAAAAATTCATCTTTTCTGGCTATCTTGCTGAAGACCTTTGAGTGAGAGAAACTAGTCCTCAGATGACAAAAATACAAGTCATCACTAGCTTTGTACTGGAAGTATTTTTATACTGGTCAGTACTTCCAGGGCTTGTGCCTAACTGTCATAGCCTTTGAGTTCCTAGGTCACACCTCTTAGCCATGAGGAGACATTAGAGCAGTGTTTTCCAAACTTTTTTGGCCTACCGCCCCCTTTCCAAAAAAAAATACTACTTAGCCCCCTAGAAATTAATTTCTTAAAATTTTAATAGAAATTAATAGGAAAGATAAATGCACCTATGGTCATCACCGCCTTCCTGGATTGCTGCAGCACCCAGCAGGGGGCGGTAGCGCCCACTTTGGGAATCACTGCTTTAGACTAATAGATTAATTTAAATTTAAAAAGAGCTAATCTGGTAGCTTGATAGGTATGGTGCTAAATAGGTAAATTAATTTGGGTAGAATTGTCATTTTTATTATGTTAGCTCCTCCTACCCATGAGCAATCAATGGCTTTCCAATTGTTTAAATCCAGTTTTATTTGTTTGGAAAGTGTTTTGTAGTTGTTTTCATATAATTGCTGTGTTTGTTTTGGTAGATAGATTATACCTATCAAGCTACCAAAAAACTTCTTTACTGAATTAGAAAAAACTATAACAAATTTCATTTGGAATAACAAAAGATCAAGAATATCAAGGGAAATATTGAAAAAAAATGTGAAGGAAGGGGGCCTAGCAGTACCAGATATTAAACTATACTATAAAGTAGCAGTCATAAAAACAATATGGTACTGGCTAAGAGACAGAAGGGAGGATCAGTGGAATAGACTTGGGTTTAATCACATCAGCAAGACAGTGTATGATAAACCCAAAGAGCCCAACTTTTGGGACAGGAATCCACTATTTGACAAAAACTGCTGGGAAATTTGGAAAACAATATGGGAGAGATTAGGTCTAGATCAACATCTCACATCCTACACCAAGATAAATTCAGAATGGGTGAATGACTTGAATATAAAGAGGGAAACTATAAATAAGTTAAGTGAACACAGAATAGTATACTTGTCAGATCTCTGGGAAAGGAAAGACTTTAAAACCAAGCAAGAGTTAGAGAAAATTACAAAATATAAATTAAATGGTTTTGATTATATTAAACTAAAAAGTTTTTGTACAAACAAAAACAATGTAGTCAAAATCAG
>NC_058135.1:5535322-5588490 GCF_016433145.1 Gracilinanus agilis | reverse complement strand
AAGCCATTCCCCAATTGATAAATGGGCAAGAGCATGAATAGGCAATTTTCAGGTAAAGAAATCAAAAGTATCAATAAGTACATAAGAAAGTGTTCCAAATCTCTAATAATTAGAGAAATGCAAATCAAAACAACTCTGAGGTATCACCTCACACCTAGCAGATTGGCTAAAATGAAAGAAGGGGAGAGTAATGAATGCTGGAGGGGATGTGGCAAAATTGGGACATTAATGCATTGCTGGTGGAGTTGTGAACTGATCAAGCCATTCTGGCTGGCAATTTGGAATCATGCTCAAAGGGCTATAAAAGAATGCCAGCCCTTTGATCCAGCCATACCATTGTTGGGTTTGTACCCCAAAGAGATCATAGATAAACAGACTTGTATGAAAATATTTATAGCTGCACTTTTTGTGGTGGCAACAAACTGGAAAAGGAGGGGATGTCCTTCAATTGGGGAATGGCTGAACAAACTGTGGTATATGCAGGTGATGGAATACTATTGTGCTAAAAGGAATAATAAACTGGAGGAGTTCCAGGCGAACTGGAGAGACCTCCAGGAACTGATGCAGAGTGAAAGGAGCAGAGCCAGAAGAACATTGTACACAGAGACTGATATACTGTGGTAAAATCGAATGTAATGGGCTTCTGTACCAGCAGCAATGCAATGACCCAGGACAGTTCTAAGGGATTTATGGTAAAGAAAACTACCCACATTCAGAGGAAGGACTGCAGGAGAGGAAACACATAAGAAAAGCAACTGCTTGAACGTATGGGTCGGGGTGGACATGATTGGGGATGTGGACTCGAAATTACCACACTAATGCAACCACCAACAATTTGGAAATAGGTCTTGATCAAGGACACATGACAAAACCAGTGGAAATGTGCATCGGCCATGGGTGGGGGGAGTGCGGGGGGTGAAGGGGAAAGTAGGAGCATGAATCATGTAACCATGTTAAAAATGATTATTAATAAATGTTTAAATTTAAAAAAAGAGCTAATCTGATGCTATCATAGAAACATTCCAAGCATAGGCAATTAATTTGAATAATAATACTTAATTTATATTCATTAAAATAATTAATTTCCAATAATAATACTTAATTTTTAATAATTACAATTATTAATTTCTAATGAAAATATTCATTAATTCTAAACATGGACCTATTAAAAGAAGTGGAGATAGAATATAATGTGAAAGTAACAAAAAATTTGATTTGGCCAAACCATGGAATGTGTGAGAGTGGTGCATTTTAGGCATAGAATGGTAAGTTGGATCCAAATTATGAAGCATTTAAATGCTATCACAGTTGGTATTTTTTCCCTAGAAGTAATAGGGAGTCATTTGAATTCACTAAATAGGGGAGTAACATGGTTACATTTTTGCTTTAGGAAGATCCCTCTGGGAGCTGTGTGGAGGGTAGAATAGAGAGGAGAAAGATCTGAAACAGGGAGACTAATTTGGAAGCTATTAAAATAGTGGAGTCTAAATGGCATGAAAATCTGAGCAAACATATTGATTGAATGGAGAGAAGTGGCTGAATGTGACAAATATTTGGGAGAGAGAAGCTATGAGATTTAATAACTGATTGAATATGTGGGTTGGTCAAGTTTGCAAACCTGTGTGCCTAGAAGATTAGTGACACCCATGACCAAAATAGAGATGGAAGAGGGATGGGTTCAATGGAAAAATGAGGAATTCTCTATTGGACATATTCACTCTATAGCTATAGCTAAGGGGAGAGGCCAGGGATGGAATTATAAATCTGAGAATCATTTGCATTGAAATGATCACTAAACCAAAGGGAGTTGATGAAGTCACAGAAATAAAGTATGGGTATTAGCAACATTAAGCCTGGAGAGACTGGGATTAGGGGTAGTGTTATAAAAGAGTCAAGCAGAGACCAGTAGGGTACAGCCACAGTTAGAGGCAGAATATGCCAAAAAAAAAAAAAGGCAAATAAGAAGTGGCCAACCAGGGAGGAGAACCAAGAGAGAACAGTTATCATATGCAAGTCTATGTGCATACACACGCACACACACACACACACACATACATAAACATACACAAACACAAAATTATACAAGATAGCTCAATAGTACCTGCAGAGATGTTGAGGACAAAAACTGAGAAAAAGACAGCACACTTGACAACTGGAAAAGTCATTGTTTATGTTAGAGAATATAACTTCCATTGTTTGAAGAGTTTGGAAACCAGATTCTGAAGGATTAAGAAATGAGGAATTGGGGACAATGAGTGTAGACTCTTTCCCACCTAGAAATCTGTGAAATGGAGAAAAATTATAATCTTGAACATCTTAAGTAGTCATGTGTTGTTTTTTTGGTTTTGTTTTTAAGGAGTGACATGGGTTTGTAGGTTGACAGCAGAGAAGGTACAAATGAATATGAAAACCTAACAAAAGAAAGGGAACAGGGGGCAGCTGGGTAGCTCAGTGGACTGAGAGCCAGGCCTAGAGACAGGAGGTCCTAGGTTCAAATCCGGCCTCAGACACTTCCCAGCTGTGTGACCCTGGGCAAGTCACTTGACCCCCATTGCCTACCCTTACCACTCTTCCACCTATAAGTCAATACACAGAAGTTAAGGGTTTAAAATAAAAAAAAAAAGAAAGAAAGGGAACAACTATGAAGTTATCTGTGGGATAACACATCAGGAGATGGGATCAAGGCACACTTCTATGAGTCAGCCTTTGCAATGAGTAAGGTCACCTTTTTGTCAGAGACTAAATGAAAAATGATGGTGGGGACTGATATCCAGGAATTTCGAGATATAGAGAAGATGGAACTCATGGCAATGATGATAATTGTGAAACAATGATGATAGCAGCCATCTGCCCATTCAATAAAAAAGTGAGTCAAACTAGCTATGGAATGTCACATACCCCTAGTGGTAGGCAGTATTTTTTTCCACTTGCTTTCTGTGACAGAGTGAGATCTCAATCCCTTCTCTTGCCTTTACAATGGTTTTTTGATTTAGCAGCAGGAAGGGGAGAGAGAGGAGACAAATACTTAGGAAGTTCTAAGGTTTTAGAAAGCAACCCACTGGCAAGTTTGGACTGGCTGCCTTGTAAAGGGATTAAAATAACTCAAGAAACTGGGAATCATATTTTTCCCAGTTCAGAAAAAGAAAAAATGGATATGAAATCAGGAATGAAGGATGGAATTTTTTTCCCCTTATGGCTAGAGTTTTAAGGAAAAGAAGATATAGGAACAGTCAGAGAAACAGAAAGAGACAGAGACAGAGAGGGAGAAATAGAAAGATACACACAGAGAGAGAAAGAGACAAAGGGAATAAGAGACTGAAAGAATCAGAGAGTGAGGGACTGAGAAATGGAGACCAAGAAAGAATGAGAGAAAGACATGGAGAGATAAAATCACAGATGGAGGCAGAGACAGAAACAGGCACAATAGTAAAAGAGTCTGAGAGAGATACAGAAACATAAAGTCAGAGAAATGGAGAGACAGAAATAGAGACAGAGAAAGAGATAGAAGCTGGAAGAGGAACAGAAGACAAAGATAAAGATGGAGAAAGAGACAGAGAGAATGGAGGTCTTTTACCAGACAGGGAGCCACAGTGTGAATGCAACACTATTAGTAAAATCATCTGTTCTGCTCCTCAAATCTGAGGCTGTAAACATTGTAGAGGAGAAAGATAAAAGGATATCAGTTTTCTCCGTATCTATTCCTGCTCCCTCTCCTCCTTTGGTGCTCTGGCCATTTGGGCAAGCATCATTGCTATAAGACAACATTATAACTTGCCTGTTGTTCCTTTAGTTTTCACCACTACCATCCCCTCAAAGTTAAAGGCTTGAAGAGAGTAATCACTGCTGCTGCCACCATGGATGAGGAAACACCACCATCTTTCTTCTCTCTGCATGTCCCCTATCATCTCTTGTGAAAAATTTAAAACCACCACTATAAGGGAATATCTCCCCATAACCAGTTCTGATTTTGATTTAAGTCTTCTCTTCCCAAGCTGAGAAGAAATACAGCTCCCAGGTTCTTTAGGGATTTAAGCCCCTCACAAAAAAGTCAGTCCAAGTCTTATCAGGACTCTTTAGAAATGTATCCAATTCTATTTAATTTATTGAATCACAAAGAGATCATTAAATCATTAAGACCATTAAGAATGGAATGGGCAAAGCCAAATTTCTATATTGTGCACGAAAGTGAGGTTTTTTAAAATTTTCTCAAATCTAAAGATCACATCTCTCTGTCTACTCCAGAGTCTGTCATATGACACAGATTATCCCTTTTATTGATGTTGCCACTATTGGACTTCCAATGGAATAAAAGAAATGATCTGATGATGATGATGCTGGTTGGTACTAGGGCTGTGGTTTTTGGTTTGTTTTTTTTTACACATATTTTTCTTTAACTCATGAGCACAAAGCTTTTCTGTCCATAATAAAGATGATTCTATAGTCTAATATGGGATACTCTGAGGGAAACATTCCTAAAATTTTGAGCAGTCAAGGATATTTACAATGTTTATACAATCTTCTCTCTAAGGCCTTTTTTTGTATTTGGGTAAATGCATAAATAAAGGAAGAAATCTAAGTAAATTGATGGGATGTCATGTAACTGAAAGCTTGGTTACAAATATTAACAAATACTGCACCCAAATTGACCCTTGGTTACCATTTCTGGCAAATTTTCTGCATTTTGAGAACTGAACGGACTGAATAAACAACTTTACTCTTCCTGTCTTGCTTATTCTTTGAGCCTCCAGCTTTTTGTCCCTTCAAGTGCCTAGAAATAAACCAAGTGGATCATGCTCAGATCTATGCTTATTATTTAACAACCAGGTCTCTTTAGGATAAGCATTATTTTAAGTTTAATCTTAGCATTACCAGCATTTTCTTCATCACTTTCTAAAGTTTAGACAATCAACAGGACAATAATTTAAACCTAATTTGTAATGTTAACTAATTTTAAGAAGTAAATATTCATGCTGAAAATTAAACAATTGGCTCTGTCAAACCATTAATAAGAGCTGGCTCCAACATAGTCCTAGATTCTCTTTCAAACAATCCAAAGGACTTATTCACTCTTAGAGAGGAAACATGGTATAGTAGAAAGAGGCCTGATTCTGTATTACAAGGCCTTAGTTGAAATCTCATCTCTGATATTCACTCTTTTTGTAACATGGGAAAAGCAACTCAATTTCTCTGAACCTCGGTTTACTCATCTGCGATCTGGGATGCTGGACTAGATTATCTTTGAGATTCTTTCAGGCTCTGAATCTACATCTTACATCCATGTTCTGTACTAAATCAGTGGTGTTGCTAATTAATCAAATTGTTTCCTGGTCTTAGCATGAATTTCTTTCTTCTTGGACCTCTTCTTCCCTCTCTGATAGGTTATTTTTAGTCTTTTCCCCTCTCAAGCAAAATAGAGACATCTCTGAATATATACCATAAGAGGGTAAGAAGTAATGGGAAGAGATATTAACAGGCTTTATTAAAGAGTACAAAGGTAACAGATTTCTTTTCTTTCTAAGTCCCTGGAATATCCACTATTAGGGCACCTGCCCTGGCTTGCCCTATATTGCTTGAGTGATTCCAGGTGACTTCAATACCACATATGCAGAAATGCTTTTTACATGAAGACAAAACAAACAAGAGAGAATATTTTTACTGAACTCTGGGTCAAAAATCAGAAAGGGCCTGTTCAGAGAGAGGCTGAATATTTTTTTTGAGTGAGGTTGAAGAAGGAAACCTTGCATTTGGTTCAAAACTGGGCAATATAGTAAAGTAAAAAGAATTATGGGCCTAGACCAGTGTTTCTATCATGACTTTGTCACTTCCTACCTTTGTGACTTTGGTTAAATGCCTTTATCTACACTATACAACATAGTAAAGCTCTATGAAGTAAGTAGTGTTGATAGGACTTACAACAGAGAAAGGAGTCCAAAGGGAAATGGGGGGGAAGGTATACTTTAATAGCACTAGTGAATGTAGCCCATTGCTGCTAAGGGGGAGAATTTAGGAAACTCTACTATCAGAACCTACATTGTGCCCTGTGTAGTGCTAAGTATTAGAAATTTTAAAAATAAAAGTGAGATGGTCCTTTCTCTTCAGGGGATGACAGAGAGTATGAGTATAAAACACATCCCTATAAAAAGCAAAAAAACAGAGTGAAGATAAAATAAATACAATGTACTTTATGGGAAGGGGTCAAGACCTGAAAAGTTAGAGAGATCAGGAAATGCCTCTTAAAGGAAAAGGTACTTGAACTCAGTCTTAAAGTCTTAAATATTTTAAGAGGAGGAGATAAGGAAGAAGAACATTCTGGGCATGGAGAATAGCCTAAAGAAAAGGAGAGATATGGAGATGTAATGTCATGCAAGAGAATTTGGCTGAACCATAAATCACATGCTGTGAGAAGTGTGAAGCCAGTCTGTCAATATAGACTGGAACCAGTTTATGAAGTATTTTCAAGACCAAAGAAGCTTGCATGTTTTCCTAGATAAAGTAGGGAGCCAATGGATTTTTGAGCAGAAAACTAACACAAGGCCAGGCTTACCTTTTTAGAATATTAATTTAGCACCTCACTGAAGAATAGATTAGAGAGGAGGAGAAACCTAAGGCAAGGAGACCAATTTGGAATAGTATATGCTAAAAATATAGCAGTACTGATTTAACAAGGTTGTAGTGTCAGTGGAGAGAGGGGATGACCAAATGAGGTGTAATAGTCAGCGCAATGTAGTATTCTTAGAGGCAGAAAAGTCAAGTTTCAAAATCTGCTTACTCTATGACTCTGGGAGAGTCATATCTCTCTCTATTTCTCTCTCTGTTTTCTGTTTCCTTATTGGTAAAAATGAAGAGGTTGAAATTGATGTCCCCTAAGATCCTTTCCAACCTTAAATCTATGATTTTATATTAGACTGTGGCTGGAGACAGCACACCAGAAAGTTGTCTCATTCCACTACAAATGTATGTAAGTGGTTAGCTTCAACCATTACCACAATTTATACTGCAAATGCTTTACCTTTTTCTCATTAACTCTCTATTATACTCTTCACAGAGACTATTCTAGACCTTCTCTTCTCAAGCCTCCTACATGATTCTGGAAAGATGAAATTGATTCTGAGTCATTTTTATTGATCCTATTCATAATTAATTGATTTTTGTCCTGTAATTGCCTAAGTCATGATTCTTTGTCTCTGAATTTAGTGTAGAAATACAGCTGGCTTGAAAAGAGTTAAGTTTCAAAATCTAGTTCTCCTGTGTATCACTGTCCTGTTCTTCCTTCAAGGAATTCTGCTATTGCTGGGAGATGTATATCAACATTAGAAAGTCTATTTCAGAATCTCTACACCAAGAAGCTATCATTCAAGAAGTTCTCATTTGCTATCTGAAGAAGTCTGTCCACTATCTTTTAACCTTGAAGTTGGACTCATACTATGATCACTTCTTAGTCACAGAGGGAAGGAAAGGGCCATTGCTAGCTCCTCATTTTCAAGTTCCAACAAATCATATTTTCTCCTATGCCTCAACTATGTAGCCAGTAATGTCCTCAACTCCATAATGTCACCTAATCTGCTCTATTCTTTGTTGTAACCTCATAAAAATGAGTTAGGTCTTCAACTCAAGGTCTTTGGCATAAATCAAGGTAAGCCAGACTCCTTTATGAATAGGTTTGGCACCCTCTTAATAAACACTTATTTTGCTCAGAAAGAATGTACCTCAGCCTACCTTTGTTAAATTTTATTCATGACATTTATTCTCCTACACTCCTATAACTGAGGACTTCACTTAATATTTTACTGAGAAAATAAAGACCATTCAGCCTGTATTTTTCTTTTTCCCCTTGCTATAATTCACAACTCCTCGTTGTCATTACCCTTTATCTATTCTATTATTTCATTCTCTGATAAAGTAGTCTTTTCTCCCATCCAGATCAAACTCTCTACATGCACCTTGATTCCATCTTCTCCAGCAAATGGCCACCATGATAACTGTAGCATGATGACTAGAATGTTAGACTTAGTATCAGATGACTTGAGTTTGAATCCTGACTGAGATAATTATTACAAATATGACTCTAGTTAAGACCCTCAGACTGGACTTTAGCTCCAAGGTATCTTTGAGCTCTAAGTCTATGATCCTATGATACCTTACTTCCATTTCCTTCACTGTTTAAAAAGGGTCAAAAAAAAGAGTAAAAAGAGAATCAAAAGAAAGCAATGTCACAAAAGCTCAAGGAAGAGAAACTCCCCAAAAAGAACATGATGGCAATGGTATCCAAAGCTACTGAGAAGTCAAATCAGATGAATACAACAACAAAAAAAATGGATTTGGCAATAAGCAATTTCAGCCAAATGGTAAAGAAGGAAGCTAGATGGCAAAGGCCTGAGACACATAAATATATGATAAAACAAAGGGAATTAATTTGGAAAGCTTTTTCTAAACAATGGCAGAGGGATATAGGATAACAGCTTGAGTCAATGGAAATGAATAGCAAGAGTTTTTTAAAATTTCTTGTTCTTTTTTAAGGATAGGGAGATATGACCATGTTTTAAGATAGCGGGGTAAAGGACAATATATTCTAGTATAATAAATAAGGAGAGATTAACACAAAGTTGAGGGGTGGTTAGGAAAAAATTTCATCTGAAAAAGGTTAGGTTGAAGTTTAATATTTCACAATTTTAATATGAGCTAAGTCTAATGTGACAGGAAAAAATACTAATATTTTCTTAGGCTGCATTTCAAGAAGGAGTAGCTAGGTGGTGTAATGAATTTAGCGCCAGGCTCAGAATTAGGAAGACTTGTTTTCATAAATTCAAATCTGGCCTCAACATTTAGGAGTTGTGTGACCCTGGGCAAGTCACTTAACCCTATTGACTTCCATTCCTCATCTGTTAATGAGGTCAAGAAGAAAATGGCAAAACACTCCAGTATCTTTCCCAAGAAAACTCCAAAGGGCCAGACACATCTGAAAAACAACTAAACCACCAATAAGAGCATTACAAGGAGCATAATATCTAAGACAAAGTAATGGTCAGCATATTATTTTATTTGAAGGTCAAGGACTTAAATTCAAGTCCTGGATCAGGCAATTGCTATTTGATTGACATTAGACAAGTCACTTTGTTCCTTTGAGCTTCATTTTCATCTGAAAGATAAAAGATTGAATTGGCTTACATGATCTCTAGGATCTAATCTTATATCCCAAAGATAGTTCTGGTCTGTTCTATCTGGGTCATGCCACATTTGCAACATTGTGCAAGGTCATTGATGAAATATCAAGATAATGATGTAAGATTTGGAAGCAAATTTGGTTCTAAAGTGGAGAAGCATTGATTTAGGGAAAGCATGATGACTATCTTCATGTATTTGAAAACTTTGAATGGGGAATGAGGAATATGTCAGAGTATGACATGGTTACCAAAACTCCTGAAAGGTGCCCTGGCACCAGGCATCGGAACTGAGAGCAATGGGGGAAAATGAAGAGAGGCATACTGAAGATCATGAACTAGAACTATGATTAATGGAATAGGCTGCCTCAGGAGCTAATGGATTCTCCTTCCCTGTGGATCCTCAAATAGAGGTAAGATGACCAATTATTGGATATGTCATAGAGATGATTCTAAGTCAAGTCTTGATTGGAAGTACTGGTCCCTAAGGTCCCTTCCAACTTAGAAGTTCTCTGATTCCTTGACAGTGCAACATAAAAGCAAATGGACACAGATTTCTAAAAGAGAAGCGGAGGGAGATATGGGAGAGACAAAGAGAAAAGATGATTTAAATGGAGGGCATCCACAAGTATAACAAAAGACAGACTCATACTTTTTAGAAAGTACAATTCTTTCTGATTCCATTTTTGTTATATTAGCATATGACGGAATTCTTGGAAAACTGTCATACATGCTTATACAGCTTTAATGTCTGATATTCCACCATGAGATCTCTGAAGTTTTCTTGGTTAATGATTGATTTGCTTTTCCCTTGAAGAGTGTTACATTGTGTCTCAGCTTAATTGATCAATCATGAAAGGGCATGGTTATTTTCTACAGTATTTATAGTGATTAAATATGTTGTTATAAAGCTCTGAATTCAAGGACTGAAAGATACAGTAAAGCAGTGATTCACCAGGACTAATGATTTCTTAGGGGTAGCTCGAGTTTCAGAGAGGTCAACTAATTTGCCCACATCACACAGCTATGATCACACACACATTTGCGGCAAAAACTCAACCTCATTCTGCCTGATTCCCAAAGCAGTTTTCTATCCATTGATGCATTACTTGTCTTTAAAGGACCACAGCCCCAACAAATTAGTGTTAAGAATCATATTATAAGATCATCACTAACTACTAAGCCTCTTTCTTGGAAGTAAAAAGATACCTGAAGATGAAAATCCATTAGCTGAGAATATCAACTACTTCTTTTTCCCCAAATACCTTCCAACGATGTGGCCAGTAAGCAGATTAACTGAGACACTAAGAGAAATCATACCCAGAGGAAATGCTCTGTTTCCTTTGTTGTGTGGAGGTGCTATAAATATATCATGTATTTGTTAAAGCTGTGTTATTACTGAGAGATTGCCTACCTACTTGTTTAATTTTTCCCTGCTACTTGGAGGCAGGGGGTATTTTATAGAGAGAGATATTTGGCATTCCTTGCCTGTCCTCTGCTAATAGGCACCACATGAAGACCAGGAATGTAACCTTGGTATGAGGGATAGATAAGGAAACATTTGGAATGGCTGCAAAGAGAGAGAATCCCACAACATCCCAGAAGTTCATCTAAAATGATGACCTTGATCATGATGTACTAAAATGATCACGTGAGAAGGTCATTTGGAGGCGAGATGCCTTCCCTGGTCTCTATAGCATAAAAGGTCAGATTCGAGAAACTCCATTGAATCAGGGCCAGCCAGATGGACTCTTAATATTTATGTCTGTGCTCAAAGGGACAATCTTGTAATTAAAAGTGTGAATCATTGTGGACAAGGACCAACCATTGGCAACCACAACAAAGCCAAACCATTCTCTCAGGCAGCCAGAGGGCCTGAATTCATCAATAATGGATTCAGAAATGATTTGCTCTGGAATCCCGATCCTACATCTTGTCTCTGCAGAGAGAAAGATCTTTTACATACCCAAACAGTTAGAATAACATTTTTGTAGTCACACAACTGGAAACAGTGAGTGCTGATTAGTTGGGAAATGAATGAACAAAATGATATATAAATGTTATGCAAAGATATGAGGTAAGTATACTAAGAAATTATGAATATGAGGAATTTAGAGAAATATGGGAAGACTTGTATGAAGCAAAGCAAAGAAAGCACAAACAGAAAAACAATGAACATAAAGACTCAAACATTCAGTTCTTTTCAATCACATCTGACTCTCTGTGACTCCATTTGGGGTTTTCTTGGCACAACAGAGTGGTTTGCCATTGTTGTCTCCGGTTTATGTCACAGATGAAGAACTGAGGCCAACAGGGTTAAGTGACTTACCCAGGGACACACAGCAAGTAAGTATACAATTTGAACATAGGAAGATGAGTCTTCTTGACTCCTGGCCCAGCACTCTATCTACTATGCCACCTAGCTGCTCCATAAAGACTACAAAATGGAATAAAGAGGGAGAAAGAGAAGCATTTATTAAGCACCTACTGTGTGTGAGGCCCTGTGCTAAGTACTTTTGTAAATATGATCTCATTTGATCTTCACAACAAACCTGAAAGGTAGATTCTATTATTCCCATTTTACTTTTGAGGAAACGGAGGCAAACAGAGATTAAGAGCACTGCCCAGAGTCATGCAGCTAGTCAGTGTCTAAAGTCAGATTGGAACTCAAGAATTTTTTATTCCAGGGTCAATGCTCTCTCTATCCACTTTGCCTCTCAGCTGCCTCTGATCTCATGCAGAGAAGGCTGTATATTCCATCAGAGTCCCAGATTTTTGAGAGTTGGAAGGGACTCTAGTAATCCTATAGTCCAACTCATACACTAAAAAATTCCCATTATTCTAAACTGAAAAATAAATATGGGTGTGTGTGTGTGAATGACTATAAATAAGGTATAAATAAGGTATCTCTTATAGGGTATCTAACTGGGTTCTTAATTGGTGGTGATGGGCCAAATCACCAGATCTGGGAAAGGATGTTCAGGGAGAGGCTGTTTGGTGACATAACATGGTTTATTTAAAAAAAAAGAGACAGGTTGGGAAGGGAGTGGGATTAACTAATTTAAACAAAACTTGGATTCCTTCCCCCAAGGTCCAACAAAGTGTCCCTACACTGACCACACTAAAATCACGCAGCTGCCTAACTCAAGCCTAACCAGAGTTCCTATGAAGATTTTTAAATAAAGGAAAACTGGAAGGTGAACAGGCCCAGCTGAACAGATTGGGATCTCACTTCTGTTGTCCTCAAACAGGGTCCTTCAGGAATCCAGTTGGTAACAGCCAGTAAAATCCAATTTGGAGAGGGAATAAGTATTTTGAAACACCTGTCCATCAGGGTGTGTCTTACCTATCACTCAACCTAAATCCAGCCAGTGACCTCTTGATGGTTGTTGATTCAACAAAGCTGGATACACAGAGAAAAAGCAGATAGCCCCATCCAAGGGAAAATGCAAGGAGTAACTGACATTTGGCCTGCCACCCACCCAATGTTCTGGAATCTTTTTTTTTCTGTCAGTCACCTTCACTTGCTAATTTCCTATAACAAAGCCCAATTTGTTTACTTCCAGTTACTTTGGTGTTGGTGATCCTGGTAGAGCATGGACACACAATAGATTATGCCAGCGAATAATGATGATATTTTTAATTTGAATATAATGGATTGTATTATACTATTGAAATAACAAATTTTGAAAATACAAAGAAAATAGGGGAAATATGTGAAGAGAAGAAAAAAGAATAAAAGTAATACATACCATGACTACATTTAAAAAATAACAACCACAAATTCAAGAGGAAAAAGTATCTAAGTAAAATACATCTAAAAGGAAGACAAAAGCAGAGGAAAATTAAATTAGCATATTATATATAATTTACATATTTTAAACAAATTATAAATAATTTAGAGTTCGTTGCCTTGCACATAATCTTTTTTATGTATTTGTTTAGTTAAATGTTCTTTGTTGGTGGTAATGGCTACTAATTATATAATAATAATGCAAAACCTTGGAAAAGAGAGAGAGAGGCATGGCTTCAGCAAAGTTCCTCATGCAGTTCTTGACCTTCCTGTGTTACATGTTTTCACTTATGTACATCTCCACTGAGAAATAATCAGATTTTTGAGAGTTTTCTTGAGACATTATAATATTCACCTCCAACATAGTATCTAAGATCATGGACAGTTGTGAAAAAATATATTATAGAATATAATATTCATTAAGATTCAGTTACCATTGGTGACTAGTAAGCACAGAGTAGGTTGAGTTGAAGATACGTTATTAGCACAGCTGTTAAAGAAAGGCAGCAACTATTTATTTTTGGCATTCTTTTATTTTTCTTTTGATAGTGATATTATTAATGCAAATATCAATAAAACATTTTTGTAAGTCTTTTTCTTTTTCTGAAATGAATCTGAGCCAATGGAGATGTCATAAGGCTCTTTTTTCTAAACCCTTACTTTCCATCTTGGAATCAATACCATGTCTTGGTTCTAAGGCAGAAGAATGGTAAGGGCTAGGCAATAGGAGTCAAGCGCCTTTCCAAGGGTTACACAGCTAGGGATTGTCTGAGGTCATATTTGAACCCAGAACCTCCTATCTCTGGACCTGACTCTCAATCCACAGAGCCACTTAGCTGCTCCTTACATTAGCCTTTTAAAGATACTGATCTTTGCTTCTTGTTCTCAGTGCAAATGGCAATAAAACTTTCTTTCAACAATGTCACAAGATGTATTAATAACACTGTGTCCAGAAAACCCTTCATAGGTGTTGTGGACATGAGATATTATGATATTAAAAAATCCAAAATATTATTTTAAAATTCACTAATGTAAATAACTTACCTATTAGCAAAGTCCTGTGATAGGTATTGAGAGAAAAATAATAAAGGTAATGGGGAAACCAAAAATTATAAACAATTCTCTGAAAGCCTTTTCTGTATGAGGAATAGAAGGTGAAGAACAAGTAAATGAATAATTATGAGACAAGGAAGAGTGTAAAAACTGCAAGTAAGTTCAGCTAAGATGAGGTGGGTAAAGGCATCAGGAAGGGCTTAATGGAGGAGGTGGATCTTGAGGTGGGCCTTGAAGGAAGGGAAGAACTTCAGAGGTAGAAGAGGTATGGATGGAGCAGAGCCTGGGCATGGAGAACTATGAGGTAAGGACATGGTGAGAGAAGGTGGTCAATGAAATAAAAAACAAGATGGTAACATTTGGCTGAAACATAGAAACAATGAAGAGGAGGTCAGGTAGTTGGATCTTGGTAACAGATAAGCAGTTGTTGTGAGGAAGATTAGATTAGGTATTGATTAGGAAGTACATAACAGGAAGGAGCTGGAGCTGGGAATTCCAGGTTGGAATGAAGGAGCAGGAAGAGGTGACTTGGCCCAGAGTGAGGACTCCATTAGTGGTGGGCAAAAACTGTTGCCAGCCTGGGAGACCTCAGAGCAAAGGACACCCTGCTTCCTGTTTTCCCCTGGGATCCTGAGTGTGGCATCTAGCAAAGGACAGATCTACAGAGCCAAGGGAGGAGGAGAAGTTTGAGAGCTGGTGGACAGTGCTTCAAGCAAAACCTTCTCTACTTGGTACCTGAGACAACTTTAGCTCCTGGCATCCAGAGATCATCAGAGGATTGCAGTGAGAATCCCAAAGCCATAAAGCCCTAGCTGTACTCAAGCCTGGCAGGTTTCAGGTTTGAGGCAGAAATCTAGAGACTCCATTTACAGCTCCTTGGGCCCTGTTAGTTTAAATCACTTAGATTAGTGTAGTAGAATAAGTCCTTCCCTTTCCCTGTGGAGTTTGTTATTAGGTGTTAAGGGTTTAGAGTAGACATTCCTATCCCTCCTTTTGTTGTTACTAATTAAACCTAGTTTCATCCTGTTACCTTGTCTGTT
This sequence comes from Gracilinanus agilis, assembly GCF_016433145.1. Taxonomy (NCBI): domain Eukaryota; kingdom Metazoa; phylum Chordata; class Mammalia; order Didelphimorphia; family Didelphidae; genus Gracilinanus; species Gracilinanus agilis. Next base: position 5,573,446 of record NC_058135.1, on the reverse strand, counting down.
GAATTAAGGCCTCTGGCCAGAGTGACAGTTGGCTGTTATTTTTCAGTTGGGAGTGGCTTAGCTGTACAAGACTTCAATGTTCAGTTTTAGTCTCTCTTAAATCCCAGAGTGTGTTCCCACAAACCCCTTAGTTAATTTATAATACCCCTGGTGACCCCATTATCTTACTTATATTTCCCACACAGTCAAGTGGTATAGTGGATAGAGTACTGGGTCTTGATTCAGACAGGCCTCATTTTAAAAGTAGCCTTACAAAGAATTAGAGAATGAGAGAATGTCCTTCAATTGGGGAATGGCAGAACAAATTGTGGTATCTGTTGGTGATGGAATACAATTATGCTCAAAGGAATAAAGAACTAGAGGAATTCCATGTGATCTGGAAAGACCTCCAGGAATTGAAGCAGAGTGAAAGGAACGGATCCAGGAGAACATTATACACAGAGACTGATATACTGTGGCACAATCGAACATAGCAGACTTCTCTACTAGCAGCAATGCAAAGGATCCAGAGAAAGGCTGAGGGTCTTATAAGAAATAAAACTAGCCACATTCAGAGGAAGAATTGTGGAAGGAGAAACACAGAAGAAAAACAACTGCTTGACCACATGGGCTGATGGAGATATTATTAGGGATGTAGACATTAAACAATAACTCTAGTCCAACTATCAATAATATGGAATTAGGTCTTGATCAAGAATACATGCAAAACCCAGTGGAATTGTGTGTTGGCTAAGAGGAGTTAGGGGGCCTTGGGGGAGAGGGAAAGAACATGAAATATGTAACTATGGGAAAATATTCAAAATAAAAATAAAATAAAATAAAATAAAAGTAGCCTTAGCTACTTCTTAGCTCTGTGGCACTTGCCAAGTCATTTTACCTCTGTCTGCCTCAGTTTCCTCCCTTAAAAAAAGATAGCTAATGATAACACCTATTTCAAAGGGTTGTTCTGAGGATCAGATGAGATAAAATTTATAAAGAGCTTTGCAAACCTTCAAGTGCTATATAGGCAGTCTTGTGGAAGGCTTTGAATGCCAAATTTAGAAGTTTATACTTTATTTGATAGAGAATGGGAAGCCCCTGAAAGTTTGGTTACTGGGGAGTACATGACCTCAGGAATACAAATTCTCAATACTCTACTGAACAGTGCAGTGTCTTCCCCAGATAGAGGAAACACCACACTGAAATACAAAGCCTTCACCTCATCACTCTTTCCCACTCTTCGGATGTAAAAAGTAAGATATCAAAGCAAATCATGAAGAACAGTCCCTGATGGAATAGTCAATTCATTGATTCTATGACTTACTCATAGCTTTTGAGGAGAGACTCCTGTTATATTTGTGGGAAGCTATAAAATGCCAGTGGTCTGTAGCAATCAGGTCTCACCCACTAACAGGCTTGACTGAAGGGAGGGGTAGGATCTTGCTGACTGCTCCTTCACTTACCCCTCTCCCACTAGGCAGTTGGAAAACAATTGCTGAAAGATGATGGTGGGCAGACTTGTTAACTGCAGGGCCAGGTCAGTAACTTAGGAAAGCCTGAACTCCTAAAGATGATAACCTTCCTCAATCTATTTCCCTAAAGGATTAAATGGGAGAAAATAGGAGAAGCTTGATGTATTGAAGCTTTTAGGCTACGAGGCAGGAGAAACTCAGCCTGAGGAGTTTTATTTCCCTAAATACAGCCAGACCGGGCTCCCAAATGATTAAAGGTTTTATGATATGTGGGGAAGGGAAGGAAGGGAGATCAAACAAGGATAGATAAGGTCTAGGAAGCCTTAAACTGTCATGTCCAAGCAGCCCCTCCCCCCAAAGGGGAAAAGGTAACTTGATTTGCTAATTAGCTCTCTAAACCTATAAATCTTCTATATCTACATAACTAAATAGAGATAGCTGTGATGTTGATTGAAGGTCAAATCAAGGTAAAGCAGGTAGGCAGCTGGGAACTAAAATGACTTTGTTCAAATTCAAGCCTCTAGCCCAGGGGTTGGCAATGTATGGCTCTCGAGCCATATCTGTCTCCACCTCAGGACTGGCCAGTCTGGGCAGAGCCCCAGAATGTGCCCCAGGGGGGCCCTTCAGCCCCTGCTCCATATTCCAGTGCCTTCTGCCTCCATCCTCCTCCTTCTTCAGGCATTTATGGCTCTTACAGCCAAAAAGGTTGCCGAAGGTTCTAGCCCCTCAATAGCAACCAGGAACAGGATCCAGCAAACAGAGTGATCTGCTTACTCCAACCCCAGGAACCAACTGCCCTTAACTGCCTTAAACTTCCCCCTCTCCCAGAGTTCTGAGGGGGGGGGGCTCTGGAATTCTGAGCTGTGGCTTAACCCCCTATCTTGCAGCTGGAATTCCATTTCTTCCATTTCAATGTCACACTCCCCAGTAACCTTGCATCTTAGGGGGAAAGCTGAAACCCAGGACTGGTGGAGAAGTTTCTCTGAAGGATAAATGTGACCAACTCCATAAGCCACCTTGAAATGCCTCTTAGCTGACTGGAAAGGCCAACAGAGGCCACAGTAGCCCTGGGCTACCTCCAGTAGCAAACTTTCAAGATCCATAGGGACTCTGAAGACATAATCAAGGCCCTGGAAGAGAAGATGAAATCCATAAAATGAGACAAGCTGATTTCTAGTAGCAAGCCAAAAATTGACTGGATGCAAACTCCTAAGTGATGACACTACTTTCAAAGAATACAGAACTGACAAGCAGATATCTATCATGTTCATAGAGATAAAACCCAAAGGAGTAGACACTTCAGAACTGTCACCAGCTACCACTCAAGAATTTAATCCTACTCCCACTGTTATAGTGAGTTGATCTTTAGTAACAGCTATGTCAGAAGGTCCACCCTTATTCCCTGCCTCCTTTACTCATTGGAAAGCCCTTTATACTATCACTCAGAAGCCATTGGCTTTTTTCTGTCTAACCTTTGCTGTAAAGACATGGTAGAACGTTGATAATAGCCAGAAGTGACAACAAAGGATAATATGGAGATCCCATAAAAATCAAACAAAGTTAAAATAATAAAAATAATTAGCATTTATACAGTGCTTTAAGCAATTTACAAATATTTCATTTGATCCTCACAATGACCTTGTGGAATAGAATATTATTCTCTTTTTTATAGATGAGGAAATGAAGGCTGATAGAGGTAGGCAATAAGTATCTAAGGAAAGATTTGAACTTATGTCTTCCTGACTCCAAATCCAGTTCCCTCTCCACTAAGTCATTAAGTTATCCCCCAAGTTTAACCATGTAGTTTAGAGATAAGCCACCCTATTGTGGATTTTAAAATTAATACACAAAATACAAAATATTATATTTATAAATTTTTCATGATAATAAATTAACAAAGAAAACTAACTAAAAGGATACTTACTATCCAGTTTGCTCATCAGAGAAAAATAGGAAGAGGGAGGAGTTACAGCCAACTATAAAACAATAACATGGCCAAGCAATCATGAAGGCACAGGAGGGATTAAAGGGAATTTAGGGAAATACTAAGGCACTTATGGGGATGCAGTCCAAAGTTTAAAATCCCCATTTATACTCTATATACCTCAGTCATTTTCTAAGTAAAGTAATAACTGACATTCATCATTATTGCCCTCAATTGTAATATGCTGTCAGGAATCTGGATAAGAAATGATAATAAATAATAAAATGGTGGACAATGAAATAGATTAGGTATACAATATGCAGAAGTAATGCAGAAAAATGAACACAGTAATCTAGTATTTGATAAACCCAGAGATCCAAACTATTGGGGCAAAAATTCACTGTTTAAAAAAAAACTCAAAGGTATCTATAGTTATATTTTTAAAGTGCTCTAAATCACTAATAACTAGCAAAATCCAAATTCAAACAACTCTGAGGTATCACCTCATGACTCATCAGATTGGCTAACATGACAGAAAAGGAAAGTGATGAATAATGAAGTGGATATGGAAAAATATGTACATTAATGCATTGCCAATGGTGTTGTACACTAGACCAACCATTCTGGAAAACAACTTAGAGCTATTCCAAAGTACTGGAAAATTATACATACATTTTGACCCAGAAATACTACTACTAGGTCTCTATCTCAAAGAGATTAAAGAAAAAAGGCAAAGAACTCATTTGTACAAAAATATTTATAGTAGTTCTTTTATGATGGCAAAGAATTAGAAACAGAGAAAACATCCATTAATTGGAGGATGGCCTTGACAAATTTTGGCATATGATTGTGGTGATATGATAGTGTGCTGTAAAAAGAAAATGACAAAGGAGAGGGTTTCAGAAAAACTTTGAAAAAGTTATGAGCTGATGATAAGTGTAGAGTGCAGAAGTAGTTGAACATTGTACACAGTAGCAGCAATATTATAATGATGATCAATTGTGAAAGACATGGCTACTCTGGTCAGTACAATGATCAGCAATAATTCCAAAGAACTAAAGATTTAAAAAAAATTATTTACTTCTAGAAAGAAAACTGATAAAAATCTGAGTTCATTAGATTGAAGCATTTTCTTTATTTTTTCTGCTTTTTTCTTATAACATAGAAATATGTTTTTGCATGACTTCATATGTATAATGGGTGCAATATTTCTTGCCTTCTCAATATGTTATGGGAGTAGTAGTAGGAAGGAGAGAATCTGGAACTGAAAATGAAAATTTTAAAAATGTAAATGAAAACATTTGGTAATTGTACTTCAATAAAAATAAACATAAGAAATCAGTGACATGTGATACAGTTTTAGAATAACTTCCATCTTAAATAGTTTTTTTAAATTGGTAATTTAAGTAGTGAGGTTCATTTATCTAAAATACTTCCTCATACTAGGTAAGTGAAGCAAGCATTTCTCTACATCTTTTGAGTCTAAAGTCCTACGTTGCCCTTGTTAAACAATTTAACAAATATTGTACCTTTGATGAAGTATTTATATTGTGGAATGTGCATTTGACTCACTGTTAAATTGAATACAAATAAAAATAAATTTTCTTCTAAAAAAAGAGAAATTCAAGGCCCTCATCCTATTTATTCATCACCGCTAGCTGGCATCTTGTGTGAAATGAGTCACTTCCATCTCATGATGCTGCCAGCTATTCACAAGTAAGCAAAGTGCATTTGTCCCATAGTCAACAAGCAGTTCTAAATACGAGGGCTTCCTCCTAGGTATTGTTGTGTGCAGATGCAAAGCATGGAATCCCTGCTCTCCCTGTACCTTTGCAGGGATTCCATGCTTTGCATCTGCACACAACAGTATCAACTTCGGAGTTCTCATATCAATCATATTCTTACAAAACAGGCACTTTGGCTAACCTTAATAAATGAGTATCTTTCCTCAGTGGTGGGTTTACTTAGTGTTTCTCTCACAGTCACTATAATATTTGCCCCCTTTCTACCTGCTTTTTAAACCTTTATCTTCCACCTATTTATTGCTTCCAAGGCAGAAGAACAGAAAGGGCTTGGCCCATGGGGATTAAGTGACTTGCCCAAGGTTATACAGGAGGGAAGTGTCTGAGGCCAAATTTGAACCCAGCGTCTCCCATCTCGAGGCCCGATTCTCAATTGACTGAGCCACCAGTCTTCCCCACCTTCTACTTAATAAAAGTGCCTAAATCAGAAAAAGGGACTTAAGATATATAAAACATTTTATAAACATGAGCACAGAAGCATAAGCTAGTAGTAGTTATAGTAGTCCTAATCAGCATTGGGTAGCTGGAAGAATGGATTTTTTTTCCCTTTTAACCATATTGCTTATTATTTACAAGACATCCTACAACCAGACGTTAATTCCCTTTTAAAAGAAAACTATCAAAAACAACCTTCTGTGAGAACAGAATTTCAGAAGAGCAACCTGATAATGTCATGATCAGAGCAACCTTAAAGGTAACCCTAATAAAGCCACCAAGGGGAAGCCTGACACACTTCTGAAGTTAGCCCTAGAAGCTACTGAAGGAGAATGTGACTGATTTTTTTTAATAGACACACACACACACACACACACACACACACACACACACACACACACACACACAGCTTTGATGCCTAATGGGCTGCAAATATTGTCTATTCTTCAAAATAACAAAATTGACCTAAATCATATAAATACTAGTTTCTCAGCACCACCTTTAACCCATCCACCCCTTTACCCCCATCGACAACAATTTCCCACCCTTCAATTCCAGATCACATCTCACTGTGTGAAGGAATGCATAGGAAACAGTGTTAATGGACTTTTGTGTTAACTGTTTTCCTCCTGCAAAAACCTTAGAGTATTGCAAAGACTGTTAAATTTGTCATGAAAAGCCCTGGGTTTGAATGGCAACTTTACTGCTCTCTTCTGGTATAATTTGGGGCAAATCATTTCACCTCTCTGAGCCTCAGTTTCATGTCAGTAATGGGAAAGAGGGGGAGGGGCAAATGATTTTCAAAGGCTCCTTGTAGTCCTCTGAACTACCTAGTTTGTATGCTCGGGTTCATTTACCCTTAATGAGAGCAATAGCCCAGGCATAGGAAGAACCATACAGGGTGAGTGGGTGAGTTAGTCTGCTCCTCAGGAATTCTTATCAGTGGCTCCGTATGGTGGACCTTTAAGTTTCCTTTCAGCCAAGGGCAAGAAACTACATAGGATCTTTCGATTACCAAGCAGGATGGTTAATTGTCTTCTATCCAGTACTCAGTGTATTGCCTGTTTGTCAACTGCTTAATTGATGATCTAATACATTGATAATGTTCTCTTCTCTACAAGTATCTTTGCTAAAGATGATTTCCCTTTACTCATTTTTCACCCAAATTTCTCCTAAGAGCACATCATGCAGGGCAGCTGAGTAGCTCAGTGGATAGAGAGACAGGTCTAGAGACAGGAGGTCCTGGGTTCAAATTTGACCTCAGACACTTCCTAGCAGTGTGACCCCAGGCAAGTCACTTAATCCCCATGGCTTAGCCCTTACTACTCTTCTGCCTTAGAACCCATACATAGGATTAATTCTAAGATGAAAGGTAAAAGGTTTTGTTTTTTTTTATTGAAAAAGAGTACATCATGATGGGGGAAGAATTTTGGCACCTAATTAAAGAGTATGAATGCTTTTAATCTTTGAATCTCATAAACTGAATACCTACTATGTTTAAGCCACTCTACTAGGTATAATGGATGGGGCAGGAAACAAGTTCTGAGGCAGATTCTTTCTCTGAAAGAATCTACAAGCTAGTTTGGAATATTAAAAAGTTAAAAAGCACTTGAAAATATGAAATATAGAAATGCTCCCATAAGTGAAAGGCCGTAGCATGTCAGTATTCAAGAAAAATATGGTAATATTAAAGATAGGATTCATCTGTCAAGGAATCATGGGATTTAAGCAAGGCTGTGAAGGGCTTGGATTTGGAAACAGTAAATTGAAGCTGGAGGGGCACTGTAAATGGGAAAAACAGCATGAGAAGAATCATGACAGCCAAGAAGCACAAGTCAGAGGGTTGTGGTAGGAAAATAGTAAGAATGGTTACAAAGAAAAGTTTGTTGTATTATAGTTTCCCTATCATGATATCTTCTAATCAAGTGATATTACCAATGAATTATCTTTCTACCCTAAAAGAGTTGCTTCCTACCCACTCCCTCTTCCCATTCAGTTCTCTCTCTCTCTCTCTCCCCTCTCTCCTCTCTCTCCACACATATTTTTCTGTCTATCTCTATCTGTCCTGTCTTTCTGTCTCACTTCACCCTCTCTCATAAAACTCTTCACTTCTCTAGCATACATGAATAGTCTACTTCTAGGGCAAAATTTTCCCTGCTGAAAGAATCTGTTTTTTGTGTTATTAATAATCAGTCAGTGGGCATTTATTGAGTGTCAGCACTGGGCAAAGCACCACATTGGCAATACTACAATATCCACTTACCCAGGAATGGTGGCTATGTGTGAATGTGTATGCAATTTAATGACTTGTCTACCCTTATTTTTTTCTGTGACATTTCTTAGCTCTGCAATAGAAGGGGAGAAAGAGCAGAACATTTAATTTATAGCCATTCTTCTCCTGCTCATCATACAGCCACCATAAATGTCAAATACCTAAATGGGATTCTGCCACCAACCTAGGAAATCAAGTATGAGCTTTGGAGATGGAGAAAGATGTGCAGGAAGGAAAAGTAAGAGAAGGAAGAATAGAAATGTGGTGTGTGTGTGTGTGTGTGTGTGTGTGTGTGTGTGTGTGTGTGTGTGTAAGAATAGAAAGGAGAGAGGAGATGGTAGAAAAGAATGATGAAGAGGTTGGAGAAGAAAGAAAGGGAGAGAGAGAGAGAGAGAGAGAGAGAGAGAGAGAGAGAGAGAGAGAGGGGAAGGAAGNGAGAGAGAGAGAGAGAGAGAGAGAGAGAGAGAGAGAGAGAGAGAGAGAGAAGTAGACTGGATGGAGTTCTTAATAAAGGGAGTCATCTTTTTCTGTTAATTCACAGCCAAACACAAGTTATAACTGGAGCCATAGCTATCTGATAATATCTACAGAGGATAATAATTTCTAATGCAATTTAAGGGCCTATTTTCAGGGCAACAAGGAACATGGCATCTTGTTATCAAGATTGAATTCCCTTTTCACTGTTCATGAAAGTGAATCAGATTATATAGCAAGACAGGAATGAAGGAAAGACAAAATGAGCTTCTCAAGTATTCTGCCTTAGTTTTTTAATCATTTCAAATATCTATATAACCGAGATTTCAACCATGTCTGTGATTATAATTTTTCCTATTCCCCTTTTAAAACTCCACTTCTATTAAATGGCATCTGAACATCAATTAGCCAGTATTATTGATTAGCTAAATGATATCTTTGTACAGAAAGTCTCTACTGGGACTTTAGCTAAGCTTTTGAGGTTTTGTCACCTATTTCCCTACCATAATTTTCTGCTGTCATCATTTGGGTGAGTTGAATTGCTTTTTGAATTTGTTTCCCTCCTCTGCTGCAGTTCTATAATGCCATGGCTCATGGGCCCTTGCTTTGCCATTTACTCACACTGTGACTTCAAACAAGTTCATTGGCTTCTCTAGGACCCAGTTTCATCTTCAAAGTAGAGGAATTAGGTTAGTTGACCTCCAAATATCTTCTCAGTTTAAATTCCATGACACATGTAACAGGTATGTTTATCCCAATTTTCCAGATGCAGAAGCTGAACCTCACACAACTAAGCAATAAAGGAGGCAGGAATAAAACTGAGCCCCTCTGACCACAGCACTTTCCATTAGGCAACACTGCCTTGGGACAGTGGTATGTCTTCAGTTGAGACTTCAGTTATGTATATGGAAACAGCAGTTTTGACTTCAAAGGCTTCAGAGGCATGTGTTACCAATTAACCTCCTCAAACCTAAAGTCCTTCCATCTGGTCCCTGTGGAATAGCTGCATTGAAGGAGGATGGCTAGCATTAGAGAAGCCTGTCACAATGACTTAGCTACAGAACACAGTCCCCAGTAGCTAAATTGTTTGACTTGTTGGATGGGGCTATTGCCCATTGCCCATTTATGGTCAGGGGAATGACTGCCAAGTGCAGAGATTTTTGTTTTAGGATCCTCTCATGCTACGCTGCTCTTTTTGGCAATAATGAATCATAAGATTCAGCTATGCCTAAAAGCTGTACCTGACCTTGAGAAGAGAATCATGCTGTTAGAGTAGACCAGAAGGTATATCTCCATGCTACAGGAGGAAGGGATATCCATTTCCTCTGATACCTGTCCCAAGTCATTTCAGTCAAAGTTGAAAGTAGGGAGGGATTTGAATCCAATGAGAAATTATTCTTTTAGATGTCCAAAAAGCAGGTCTTGCCTACTTAATTTTGCCTCTAGTCTTTTGACATATACTTTAAGGAAACCTGGATAGGCTGAGAGCTTACATTTTGATGCATAGATGTTTCTAGGACCAGAGTCAAATTGGAAAACAATGATAAAGAAAAAAACAAGCAAGTTATGTTTATGTAGATTTAGAGATCTACATTTGGAAAGTATCTCAAAGAACTTCTAGTCCAATTCTCACTTACAGATAGGAAAACTGAGGTTCAGAGAGATGTAGTTACATGCCCAAGGTTACACAGTTAGTAGTCAAATCAAAAAGCATTTTAAAAGTGCCTGATATGGGCCAAGCACTGGGGATACAAAGAAAGAAGTGGAAAAGTAGCTCTTACTCTTAAGGGCTCAACCATCTGAGCACCAGGAATGGTGAATAATCTAGGTCCTCTGACTCTGGAGTCAAGATTTTTTCCACTGTTTCATTCTATATTTTAAGATGTTCTATATCCCATCCACAGGTGAAACTTTTACAAGTGGAATTCCAAGAGCCTGTGAGCCTTCCTTGTAGGCAAAGCATCAACTGAAGTCAGGGAATCTCCAACCTGCCTGAGACTTTATACCTACATTCCTCTCCCAAGAGTTACATTCATATAAAGTCCCTAGTTTTTTCTTCTCTCACTATGTTCCAGATGCTCTACTCTGTCCTTGCTCTATCCTAGTAAGAGCCATAACTGGGATGGGTCACTAGAACCTCATCTTCGATCACTTTGACAGGATTGCCCTCTAGTAGGAAAGGGGAAACAAAATACTTTCTCTCCATGACATCCTTATATTCTTCCACTAGCCAACACAATGTGGCTTGTCCCCACAAACTTCCCCAGTCCTATGAGATTACCCCATTGAAATAAATGTTAATAATATAAATGGAAAGGTTTGTGGACTTGTTCATACAGTAAAGTAGTTATAAATATTAGATTCATAAGGTCTTACCTAAGTAGAAGGTCTGATTGAGATATTCTACTTAGGTAATATCAGAAAACATACAGGGATCAATGTAGAGATTAACATAGTGAGATACAGTACATACTATACATATACATGTACATAGCTTTGTAATATATGTATATTTACTTGTAACATTCTTAGAGGAATATAATTGTAATATAGGGAGTATACACATATGTAAATACATGTTCATATGTGTATATAAATGATGTAATAGTAATAGTATTGAGCATAGAAGTAATTTGTTTTGAATGGCTCAGTTTAGTTTTTTAAAATGCATTTTGCATAAGTTTATTTTTGGTCAGATGGATAGTATTTTTTTGTAAAAGCTTATGCTACATTGTCTTTTATTGTATTTTTTATTTTTCTATTTTATATAGTGCTATAATATTTTTAGATGAGATTGTTTTGTGTATTAAATTAACAGCTTAGTTTTTTTTACAAAAGGTTTTTGCAAAAGTTTTGTAGTTGCATTTTGACTTTTTGAATTTTATTTGTATTCAGAAATTTTCTTGCTTGTTTTGTTTTTGCAAATGTTTGCACTATGTAACAACTTGTTGTAAACCCTTTCCCCTTCCTTTCCTTTGTTCAGATACCTAGAGTAGGGAAGTTAAGATAGGGATTTGGTAGGTAAGTGTAGTAGTTTGTTATTTTGGGGTAAAAATTTAGATTAGGAATACAATCAGGGGAATTGAGTTTGTTTATGCACAGACAACAAAACTAATTTTATCAAAATGAGTTTTGGTCTGCGCAAAGTGGGGAATTTAAGGGAGAATAAAAGAAAAAAGAAAACAGGGTTTTGTAAATTTCAAAAGTGGTCAAAGACAAGGGTTTGCAAAGGAGAATCTAGTCACATGCGCAGAACATTATGGACCCTATTCTGAAATGGGAGGAGTGCTTAAAAGGCAACATACTGAGACTGTTGGGAGCGGTTGTTCCTGTTGATCAGGAGGAGAAGAGGGCTGTGGGCTGAATGGTCTTTACCTAAAGGAAGTTTACTCACCAGTCTCTGAGAGCGGGGGGGTTCCTGTGTTTGAGAAATCTGAAAATCCATAGATTCTGTCCATCCCTGTCTCCAATTTTCCATATCCCTGTGATCCTGTTAGCTAAGAGTTTCCTAAGAGTTTCCCTGACTGTGTGTGAGAGAGAGAACCAGTACCCAGAGGAACCTGTCATTGAAGAAGAAGCTTGCGGCCATCTTGGCCTCTGCCTAATAGATTGAGATCATCAAGATTTCAACCCTTTCTACTCTGATGAACTTCTACTGTGACTATCTTTAATTTGAGGACCAGTCAGCTCACATTAGCTAATTAGTATGGGTTTTTAGAGAGTCAAAGTAGAGAAAGTGTAGCTTGAAGCACTTGAAGATGACTTTGTGAGAAGCCTGTAGAAAGGAAGGAGGAATATCTAGATTTTAGGATTAGGGACTCCTTTTCCCCTGGTCCTCCTCCTTCCTTTTTTACCTGGATATAAAATAAACCTCAGCTACTGTTTTTACCAAGGTTTAAGAGAGTCAGATAGTGTTTTGGCCTACAAGCTGACACTCAGGCCTGTGGAGCCTAGTCACTCAGTTAAATACCAACAACAAGTATACAAACCTTTCCATTTATATTATCCACATTTATTTCACCATTGTCTCATCATCATGGTACTCCTTGTCTAGGGCTCAATAGATGTACATTCTCCAAGGGCACTATAGTTGGACAGTAAAGAAAGCACAATATTTTGCCTGGTGTCCTGCACAGCCTGAAATATGATTCTATGAGATGATCTCAATGTTAGCTATTTTTCCCTTCCAAAACATTAAACAAGAAATTAAATATTATCAAAAACCTTTACCCCTCCGTGAGCATTTTTAGATAAATATTCTCTAGGGCTCCTTAGCTACAATTGTCCTCTCTGTACAACTCTAAAAACTCTGACCCGACCCAACTCTAAAAACTCTCTGTGGAACCAATCCATAAGGGCTGCTGATTGTGGACCTACTATAGAGTAAGGTTTCATTTCATATTTCTGTCCGTGGAAAATGTTCCAACAGCCAAGTTAACTCAAAGGCAAAAACAGTTGGGAGGACCAGAAAAGACTTCCTTTAAAAGGTGGCACTTGAGTTGAATCTTAATGGAAGAAAGGGCCTCTTTGAGGCAGAGGGGAGGGCACATCATGCATTCAAAGCAGCTAGTATGAAGACACAGAGACAGGAAATGGAGAGTTCTAAGTAAGGAACAAGAAGGCCAGATTGTCTTGTTCATAGAGCATAGGAGGGAGGATGATGTTCAATGAGGCCAGAACAGGAGAGATAAAATGCCAATCTAAGGATAACACATAAACGTGGGTATACATGAATCTCTATTGGTCACCTTCAACTGTAATTTTCCAATGTCTCTAGCACATAGAAGCCTTAAAATAAAGCATGCAACCTAAGACAAAGACCTATTTAGCAAAATATATTATCTTTGAAAGCGACATGGGGGGAAAAAATCAAGATTTGGAGTTGGAAGACATAAAAATTCTGATTCTCAAACACATTATTTATGTGATCTTGGACAAGTTCCTTCCCATATCCGTATCTCAGTTTCTTTCTCTATAAAATGGGAGCTAGGATTCGTGGTAGAATAGGTGGTTCTATCTTTATATCCTATATTTCTCTACTTTAGACTCTATTGCACACCCCTCACTGACAAACAAATGGTCAATTTAGGAGATGAATTTTTTTAAAAATCCTCTAAACTGATTAATTGATCTCAGAAAAAAAAAACAGAACAACTTGGAATTCTCATTCCTTTACTTGTTACCACTGTCCCACAAACACAGCTTTAGAAAAAAGTTTCATCACAGACATGGTTTATGGCTACTTCCTTCCTGCTTTTTCTGTAAACTACTAATTTAATTTCTAATCTGTTCAGTCCCTTACAACTTCCTCCTAAATTTATTTACTATTGTCTTAAAATCCATGCCTAGGAAGAAGGAAAGGGTGGGGCTGGGCTTAGCCAATGACTGTATATAGGAACAAGAAACCTCTTAATTAAAGATTAATTCACACTTTGGCCATTTGGTCAAAATTATGAATGGAAGGTCCATTTTTGTTTATTTGTTTCTCTTGGTCTAGGCTTACAGCAGAATAACTGAGATCAGAAAAGCTAAAAAATAGAAGTAAAAAAACTTCAAAATTCATTAAATGATGTATAAACACTTAAAAATTATAATTTCCAAATAATTGGACTGATTAAAATAAAGGATGAAGTAGGATACTCTATTGATCTGTAGCAATCCTGACCAGGTTAATTGATAATCAAGCACCTATAAAACACAAAGTTGGGGGTGGGTACAGCTAGATGGCTCAGTGATTGAGCCCAGACTAGAGACAGGAGGTCTTGGGTTTGTAAGAAGGAAAATTTAGGTATTTATAGATATATATTAAAATATGTGGCCGCCAGGAATCAACAATTCAGGTTGATTCCGTAATTAAATCAGACCCAAGTCAGCATCGGGTTGAGGAGTTTATTTACAATCTGGTAGGTAAAAAGTAGGAATAAAGAAAAGGGAGAGGCTAGTCCAGGCCAAAGGCCTGGACAGAGAGAGAAGAAGGTTATAAGCTTAATAAATGAAGCTGTAAGCCATAAGGCCCAACAGTCAGATAGGCAGAGTTTAGAATTGGCCCACCTAGGCCAAGGAAGTCAGCCTAACTTACCCACGTGACAATATAGAGTGTAAGCTGTCTGTGGTCTCAGGAGATGCTTCTTCCAGTTCAAGACGGCAACTGCCCCCACAGGAAGTTCACTAACTTACTTAAAGAGATCGTGTCTTTCATCACTTCCTGTGGTCCACCTCTAATTCAAATAGACAAATGGCAGTTTCTACATTGATTTGGACTGCTCAAAGGGCAGTCCCTTATTCTTGATTTGTTACTTATTGTCACATGTGGGTAACTCGTCTCCCCTCCCCACTAAGGGAGGTTAGGATTGACATCATTAGCACGCCTAGGTTAAGTAGATTTTGACTATGAATGGGCTTGAGCTAATTCCATTTACACAATCCCCCCTGATGATCATATTGGGTGCCTAGTCACCCCAAGTGATCATGTTACACAAACATCTTATACCACAAAGGTCTTCTAACTACAATAGTTAGAGATCAGAGGGAAATGGAAAAGAGAGAAAGCAAAACCAATGTTTTGCTAAGTGCTTTGACAAGAAACCAATTGGGGGCAGTCCCCTATTGGCATATCATGTACAATTAAAGTAGCTGTTCAAAACCCATCAGTCCATTCATTAGTACCCAAAGTTCATTCTGGATCGCTTAATGCAACAAACCCCATCAGTTCAATCAATTGCAACCCAAAGTTCATTCTGGATCTCTTGATTAAACGTACGTTCTTCAGGCATCTCTCTGCAAACAGTTCATTCTCTGGATTAAGGAATCAGCAAGTTTCTTTCCCTGAGAATTTTTCTCAAACAAAACCAAAAATTAAATCTTGGATATAATAAAAATACAATTAATCTTGGATTTTATAAAAATACAATCCCCCCTGATGTGGGTATTTAGAAAGAAATACCCAGATCAGTTCAATATATATAGTTGAGTCATGGGGTTGTATGAGTACATTCAAAGAAAAAGAAGAAAGAAAAAAATATAAAAATCAAATAGAAGAAAATTGAAGCTTTTGAAAAAGAAAGGCATTAAAATCAAAATCAAAATATCAAAAGTTATGTACATAAAATTTTTTTGAAGGAAACAAAATAAAATTATAATAGGCCCTTGTATTAGGGTCTAATCAATTATAATTTCCATCCTACTAGTCTGTAGGATACAATGCAGTAATACTGCACTTACCCATTTGCAGCTAAGACTACAGGAAGTTGCCATTCTATAAGAGAGAAAAAAGGACCAGATTTATATGGAAGGGAAGCGTCTGTCATTCCCTTTACTCTCAGGAATATATGGGTGAGCCAGATAATAGCCAATCTGCGGTACCTGACTGGCAGTGTAGTTCGGAGAGTCCTACATATTAACATATGTTAAGCGTCGCAGCTTCGATTCTTACACTGAGTTCAAGTCCTCAGTGTTGGCGTGGGAGTACCTCAATCCCACCTGTATATGTATGACGTCTTTAACCTTGTGCTCCTTGGCACTGTGCAGATGTTCTCATCAATCCCATTGGATTTGCTGGTCGGTCTTCATGACCTTATGCTTTCCTTAGCACCATTAATGGCTCATGTGTTCCCTTCTCCTGGAATTAGACAGAAGCATTAATCACAGTCCCATAACATTTAACAATGTATGGCAAGTTCTTGGAGTCTAAACCTTGTGAGTAAGCAGTAATATTACAGCAAGTATATATATTAAAATTATAGCATTGCAAAAAATAATGAAAAAAAATTAAGTGATTATATGTACTCAAGTATAAGAAATGAGAAAAAAGACAAAAAATATCAATTATTCTATTAAAAGATATTAGGAAATCAATAAGAAAATTAAAATAAAATCAGGGAAAGAATCAAGACAAACCAATGATTCCAAATTAGCATCCATGAGTCCATGAACTGTTATCTTCAATGCAGGTAACAGGAAACAGTCAATCAGGTTCAATAGAAGATGCCCTCTTTACATGTGAGCAATGAATCCAAGAGTCCTTTTCTCCGATCTTTATAGCTGTTGGGGTGGTTATTAAAATTTCAAACGGGCCATCCCACGAAGGCTGGGTTGCCCCAGTGCGCTGGAAGTTCTTTATATACACTTTGTCTCCTGGATTCAGGTTGTGAAGTGAAAAGTCTATTGGTCCTGCTTGTACTGCAGTTCCAGATTCATGGAGTTCACGCAGTCTGTGTTGCAATTCCTGTATATAGGAAGCAATAGAAGTATCTCCTCCTAATAGTGATGTATATGCAGGAGAAAAAGGTTTAGCCTGTATAGGAGGATGTCCAAAAAGCATCTCATATGGTGAGATGTGTAGATCTCCCCTAGGTCTGCTTTTAAGGTAAAATAGAGCTAGAGGGAGAATTTCAGGCCATTTTAGATGTGTCTCAGTACATAATTTGCCAATCATGGTTTTAAGTTCTCTGTTCATCCGTTCAACTTGGCCTGAGCTCTGGGGATGATATGGTACATGGAATTTTGGAGTTATCCCCAGGCATGAATATATTTCAGATAAAACTGAATCAGTAAAGTGACTCCCTCTGTCGGAGTCAATACGTGCAGGCAGACCAAAACGAGGAATGATTTCTTTTAAAAGCACCTTGGCAACAAAGTCTGATGTGGCTCGGGCAGTAGGAAATGCTTCCGGCCACCTGGTCAGTTGATCCACTATGACCAGACAGAATTTATATTGTCCAGCTTTTGGCATTGTTATGAAATCAATTTGTAGGTGCTCAAAAGGTGTGTAAGCCAATGGATGCCCACCAAAAGCCTTGCCATGAAAAGCGTGTTGGTTATATGCTTGGCAAGTAGGGCAAGCTGCACACACTTTAGAGGCTATAGTGGTTATGCCAGGAGCTATCCATACTCTCTTAACAGAGTCCACGATGCCCTGGGTACCAAAATGACCATTTTTATGAATAGATTGGCAAATTTGGCGATAAAAGTGTCTAGGGAGCAGGGGTTTTCCTTCAGAGGACACCCATACTCCATTTATCTGTTTGGCTTTAAATTTCTGCTTCCATTTTGTTACTTCCTTCTCATCATAGGAAAGTGATAATTTTAAGTCATCAGTGGTTGTTAATGTTAAAATTAATTCAGGCCCTTCTATAGCTGCTAGCTTTGCAGTAATATCTGCCCGATTATTTCCCTTAGAGACAGGGTCAGTGCCACCTGTATGAGCAAAGCAGTGAACTACAGCTAGGGCTTTGGGTAGTTGGAGAGCAGAAAGAACTTCATTAATAATTTTTGCATTAGCTATAGATTTTCCAGCTGAGGTTAAAAATCCTCTCTGGAGCCATAACATACCCACTGCATGACATATTCCAAATGCATATCGAGAATCCGTATAAATTGTAGCCTTTTTATCTTTGGCAATTATACATGCATGTTTTAGAGCTATGAGTTCTGCGGCTTGAGCACTTAGATTTGAGGGCAGTGAAGCTGACCATACAGTGTTAAATTCTGTGACTACAGCAGCTCCAGTGTAGCGTATGCCATCCCTCATAAATGAAGAGCCATCAGTAAATAAAACTAGATCAGGATTCTCGAAAGGAGTGTCCAGGAGATTGTCTCGAGGCTTTTCAGCCATGGACACTAGTGTTTCACAATTATGTAAAGGTTCTTCTGAAACTGGTAAATATGGAAGTAAGGTGGCTGGGTTAAGGGTTGTACAACGTTTTAAAGTAATATTTTCATTATTTAGCAAGGTTATTTCATACATTGTAATTCTCTGATTAGAAAATGCCTGTGTCTTAGAATGTCTTAGAAGTAATGTCTTAAAATGTCTTAGAAGTAATGCTTCCACTTCATGTGGGCACATAATTGTTAATGGGCATCCCAATACTAGATCAACAGTCTTTGTCACTAACAGAGCTGTGGCAGCTACACCTCTAAGACATGGTGGTGCACCTGCAGCTATAGGGTCTAGCTGAGCTGAATAATAAGCAATTGGACACTGGTATGGTCCCAAAGTTTGGGTTAAAACACCTGAAGCTACTCCTCTACGCTCATGTACATATAAAGTAAATGGTTTGTTATAATCTGGGATGCCTAGAGCAGGAGCAGACAGAATAGCTTGTTTTAAATTCGATAGAGCTAACTTGTGTTCTGGCTCTAATTTAAGTGGTTCAGGGACTGAATCTTTTGTTAATGCTATAAGGGGTTTAGTAATTTCCCCATAGCAAGAGATCCATTGTCTGCAGAAACCTGTTGCTCCTAGGATTGCTCTTAAGTGTTTTTTAGTGGTAGGATTGCTCAATTTTTGAATATTTTCAATGCGCTTAGGGGATATATGTCATGCACCAGCTGTCAAGATGAACCCCAAATATTCTACTCTGGGGAGACACCACTGCACTTTCTCTTTTGCTATCTTATGTCCTCTTTTATGTAACTCTAAAAGAAGATGTTTACTATCTTCCTGGCATGTTTCAGCATCAGGTGAAGCCAGGAGCAAGTCATCTACATATTTAATCAATTTACTATTTTTAAATATTATATTTTCTGTATCTTGGCTCAAAATCTGTGCAAAAATACATGGGCTCTCACAATATCCCTGGGGAAGACGCCCCCAGGACCACTGAGAATTATTCCAGGTAAAGGCAAATATATGTCTGGAATTCTCATGAATAGGAATTGAGAAAAAAGCTGAGCGCAGGTCCACGACTGTAAAGTAAGTGGCTGTGCTGGGAATAGAAGAAATAATTGTGTTTGGGTTTGAAAGCACTTGGTGTCTCTTTATAACATGATTGTTTATAGCCCTTAGATCCTGAACAAATCTATATTGGGGTTTTCCATCTGGGCCTAATTTTGGCTTCTTGACAGGTAAAATAGGTGTATTATATTCTGACTTGCATGGGATTATTATTCCTTGCTCAATTAGTGAATTTATCACTGGGGTAATTCCCTCAATGGCTTCTTTTGATAAGGGGTACTGAGGAATGGAGGGAGCTGGCCCTCCTTTTGTTCTAATCTGAACAGGTACAGCTGTTTTAAGTAGGCCTACATCAGTAGAAGATGTAGCCCATAGAGACTCTGGGATATCATCTGGGATTTTAAAAGTGGGAGGCTCTTTTACTTCCTTCTCTTCTGAAAGAAGTACAGGGAGTAGGGTTAAAGAGTCCTCTGGCAATTCCAGTGGTTCAAATTTGGCCTCAGCCACTTCCTAGCTATGTAACTTTGGGCAAATCATTTAATCCTAAGTACCTAACCCTTACCACTCTTCTCTCTTGCAACAAATACTTAGTAAAGATTCTAATAAAGAAGGTAAGGACTTGTTTTCAACAACAACAATAACAACAAACAAACAAACAACAACAACAACAACAACAACAACACAAGAAGAAAACTGGGAAGTAGAGGACATCCTCTCTGACATCTTTTGCCAAGTCCTCTCCCTACCAGACACCCCCTAGTTTGCTCTCATACCTTGAGAATAATATTAAGTAGTTATAGGGGAGAGTTGAAGTGGGGATGAAAGAAAGATAAAGAAAGGAAGATCACTACTTGAAGATTTTGCTGAGGAAACCAAGTGTGGGTAGATATCCTTGGCATGAATCCACAATATTATAGGTCATCCATAGAACATGGTCCATTTCTGTATTCATTAGTACAGTTTTTTACCAACACCATCTCTCAGATGCTATCTGCTTTCCTGGGTCTCCTCCCTAATATCTCCTTTTTCCTTCCTGTGGGTTTGTGATAGAAATAGGACCCTGCTTGCCTTATCCTTTTGCTGATATTATAATAGAAACAAAACATAACATAACTTCCAAATAAGTGCATTTATTTGCTGTTACAAATATACAGTGAGACTTGCCTCTGGATTGGTGAAGGAAATGATAAGAGCTATGTAACACAATATCCTTTTGTAATGGACGTATCAGGTAGTTTCAGGAGTCACTTTGGGAAGAAATAACAGATATTTAAGGGAAGTTGCCTTTTCAACATGTCCTGATTTTCAACTTGTATCACTAGAAACTGCTAAAATGGAATTCTTCGGGTAAGAGAGGTCCTGTCTCTTGGTTTGAACTGAGATATTATTTTTCTCCATGCTGAAGATATCATTACTTTTTTTAAACAATTTTAAAGAGTTTTTATTGATGTCTTCTTTTTTTTGTCATTATGGTTATCTCCAGTATTCATCCTCCTACCCTTCCCAGAAAGTTAACCTATATAACAAATAGTATTTTAAAAAAGGAAAGGAAAGGACAGAAGAAGAAAGGAAAGGAGAAAAAGAACAGAACTCATGGAATTTATTGGGAAAAGACCAAAAGTATGTTTGAAGTATAATATATATGGACCTCCCACCTCCATAAAGATGTCAATTAGGAGTGTACTTTCATCTCTTCATTCAGAACCTGCTTTATTTTTATCATTTTGTTATATTCACTTTTGGTGTGTGCGTGTTTGTTCTTTCCATTTACTCTACTATAGTTACTGTGAATATTGTTTTCTTGGCTCTACTTAATTCACTCTGCATAAGTTTGTATACATCTTTTCATGCTTCTCTGTATTTATCATGCATATTTCTTACAGCATAGTAGTATCCCATTATATTAAAATGCCACAGTTTTAGTCATTCCCCAGTTAGAAGGACAACATTTTGTTTCCAATTCTTTGCTATCACAAAAAGTGCTACTAAACTACCACACCAATGCAACTACCAACAATTTGGAAATTGGTCTTGATCAAGGACACATGACAAAACTAGTGGAAATGTGCATTGGCCATGGGTGGGGGGTGTAAGAGGGGGGGTTGAAGGGGAAAGGTGGAGCATGAATCATGTAACCATGTTAAAAATGAATATTAATAAATGTTAAAAAAAAGTGCTACTAAAAATGTTTTGGTGTATATGAGAAATTTAGCCTTATTGATGGCTTCCTTAGGATATGAGCTCACTAATAAAGTATCTGGTTCAAACTGTATTCACATTTTAATAATTTTATTTACATAATTCCAAATTGCTATTTAAAATGGTTTTATCATTTCACAGCTCCATCAACATCATATTAGTGTTCCTATCATTTCAAGGTGTGAAGTAAAACCTGTTTTGATTTTGTAGTAATCTGAAACATTCTTTCAGGTGATGATGAATGCTTTGTAATTCTTCTTTTAAGAACTGTTTGTTCTTATCCTTTGACCACTTATCAATTAGGAAATGGTTATCACAATTACATATATATATATATCTTGGATACCAGGTCATTATCAGAGATATGTTACAAAGGTTTTTTCCATTGCTTCTCTTCTCATTATAGATAAATTAATGTTGTTTATCTAGAAGCTTTGCAGTTTCACATAATCAATGTTATCTATTTTACCTTTGTATAATTGCCTCTGTCTTTAGTTTGTTTAAGAATATATATTCTAAATATATAAATAGGTTTTGAACAATGATACATGTATGACCCAGTGGAATTGCTTATCAGCTCTGGGAGGAGGGAGGGAAGATGGGAGAGGGAATCATGAGTTATATAGCCATGAAAAATATTCTAAATAAATTATAACCAAAAAAAATCAATTAATAAAAGACAAAAAAAGAATATATATTCTACCCATAGCTATGAGAAGGATATGATCTTCTTCTCTTCTAATTTTTTACTAGCATGATCTATAATATTAAGGCCACACATCCATTTAAAATGTATTGTAGGATATGGTATAAAGTGCTTATCTAAGCCCAATTTGTGGCAAACTGCTTTCTAATTTTTCCCAGCGGTTTTTATCAAACGAAATTATTTTTCTAGCTAATTTATGGTTTCCACTTTATAAAACACTGAGTAATTTATTTCCACTTTTGATAGTCCTTTATAGTCTCTTCCATTGATCTTTTTTTTAAGAGTGCTTCAGTGACGGCTACTTTATAATAGAATTTGAGATCTGAAAGTCCTATTATTCCATTAGACCCAATTATCTCAATTAGACATAATTTCCCTTGATATTCAACTTTTATTTTTACAAGTTAATTTTGTTTTTATCTTATTGAGTTTTATAAAGTATTCCCTTGGCAATTCCATTGGTAATGAAATAAAAATCAACTTTGTTTTAAGTTTGTATATACTAACTTTGCTAGTAGAGCCATTTTTGTTTGTCATAGTCTACATTTGAATATCAAATATTCCTCAAGTTATTTAGTTTGGTCTTTAATCCTTTAACGAGCATTTTGTAAATGAATCTATATCCAGATAATTTAACATTTTTAACTGTGTAGGATGAGATTTCCCTTTCTATTTCTGATTCTTGAGTTTTGTTATTACATAAATATGTTTTTGGTTTTAAAGGGTTTATTTTCTAGCCTACAACTTTGTTGAAACTATTAATTGTATTAATTAGGATCTTTGCTGGTTCCCTAGAAGTTTCAAAGTATATTATCATTTCAGCAAATACAAATGGTATAATGCAAATGGAAAATCTTTATCTTCATGCTTTTAATTTCTTTCTCATATCATATCATTGTTGCAAGAATTTTCAGAACTGAATCAGAGAAGGGAGAGTGAGAACCCTTGTTTAACTATTGTATTTATTTATTTTTAATTTCTATATTATTAATTTTTGTGAGTAATCTTATAAAATCAAACACCCCAATATACCCAAATAAACAAGTGATAAATCATATGTTTTCATGTACATTTCTACTCCAAGAGTTCTTTCTCTGGAAGTATATTCCATTCTTTTTCATAAGTTCCTCATAATTGTCCTGGATCATTGTTTTGCTGTTAGTAGCAAAATCTATCACATTTGATCTCCCACAATATTGTGAATAAATCACTATAGTCTGATGAATATCATTAATAATGGTCCAGAATTTTCTTCTGTTTTTTTTTAACTTTTCTCAGATTTAGAAGTAGGACTATATTAATCTCATAAAAGGATTCTAGTAGGGTGCCCTCTTTCCCAGTTTTTGAGAATAATTTGTGAAGAATAGATATCAATTTTCCTTAGAAGTTTGATAGACATTTGCTATGAAGACATAAGGACCAAGAGTTGTTGTTATTTTCTTCTTCAATAGTTCCTTTATGGCTAATTCTATTCTCTTTTCAGAAAACTGGCTTATTTAAGACTTTATATGGTCTTCTGATAGTTTGCATATTTAAAAAAAATGAAAATATTCCTCTATTTATTTTGTATTCTCACTGATATTAGCATATTACTGTGCCTAATAGGTACTGACTATTTTTTCTTCTGATTTTGTTCTGATCTCATTGTTTGTGATTCTTATTATTTTGCTTTATGTTCTGTAAAGGATGTATTTACTATTTCAGCCTATTTATATTTCTGTAATACGAACATTATCAGCTTTTGGAAAAGTCCTCTATAGTATTAAGGAATAGCGATATTCTTTTGCAGTTCCATTTAGGAGATGCCATAAGTCTTTTAAGTCCAATTTCTCCAGAAATTTGTCCAAGTCTATATTTCCCCTTTTGTTTATTTTTCTGTTATAATTATCCAAGACTGAGAGAGAAGTATTAAAGTCTCTTATCATTATTGTGTTGATCTCTATGTATTCTTTTTTTGGAGGGGATCTTGGATTTATTATAATGGGAAATATTGAACCACCATGAGTATTTTAAATTTCTATTTATTTATTTAGAATATTTTTCCATGGTTACATGATTCATGATTTTTCCCACCCCTTCCCCCGCCCAGAGCTGACAAGCAGTTCTACTGGGTTATACATGTATCATTGTTCAAAATCTACTTACATATTGTTCATTTGCAGTAGAGTGATCTTTTAACACCAATACCCAAATCATATCCCCATCAAACCATTTGATCGATCATATGTTTTTCTTTTGCATTTCTGCTCCCACAGTTCTTTCTCTGGATATGGATAGCATTATTTCTCATAAGTTCCTCCAGATTGTCCTGGATCATTGCATTGCTACTAGTAGAAAAGTCTATTATATTTGATTGTGCCATAATGTATCAATCTCTGTGTACAATGTCCTCCTGGTTCTGCTCCTTTCACTCTGCATCAATTCTTGGGGGTCTTTCCAGTTCACATGGAATTCTTCCAGTTCATTATTCCTTTCAGCACAATATTATCAGATAGCACAATTTGTGCAGCCATTCCCCAATCAATGGATACTCCCTCATTTTCCAATTTTTTGCTACCATGAAGAGCACAGCTATAAATATTTTTGTACAAGAATTTTTCCCTATTGTCTCTTTGAGGTACAAATCCAATTCTCTATGTATTCTTATATCTCAGATTATATTTCTTTTATGAATTTAGATGAGGGAGACAACAAATATATGCAAGCAAACTATATGTATCAATCAAGAGAAAGAGTATTCATGGTATGGGAGACAGCCAAAGAAAATACCCAGATCCAAGAGAAGGAATGTCTTATTAATGGAATATCTAGGAGGCCAGTATCCATGGATCGCAGAGTATATGATACATAGTAAAGTGTGATACTGTTGGAAAGATAGGTTAAGAAGGGCTTTGAAAAGAAAGAGGAGAATTGAGAATAAGGGGGTTAGGGGAGCCAAGATGGCAGAGTAGATGCACGGAAGCACAAAACCACCAAGAGAATCCTTTCTAATCAGTGTTAAAATAATGTTACAAAATGAATACAGAAGTGAAAGAATCAGCAAGGAGACAGAGTGAGCAACTTTCATGAAAAGAACAAATTGAAAGGTAGGCAAAGAACATTTGGGGCACTGGCACTGGGGTGAGAGGGGAGCCCAGCCAACAGCAGGCTACAGCAAGAAGTAAGGAGCAACCCAACAGCAAGCTGCCCCCCCAAACACCCCACTCAACATCTACTATTCCCAGTTCTGAACCTGGACCCAAGCCAATATCCAGACCCTAAGACCATACCTGAGCCAAAAAAGCCTAAGCCAACACACACCAGCAAACCTGGGTGAGGTCCAGAATTCTAGATCAGGATAGTCTGTGCTCCCTGACTGATCTCTGTGGGCCCAGAATAAAGCTAGGAGTCCCATCCTGGGCTTGTGATAAGGACAAAGATCACAGTTTGGGGCAGCCAATGTATCTAGAGCTGGGCCATCAATCCCTGGCAGGAGCAGTACCCTGCTTGCTGGCTTGAGGTTCCCTGACTGACCCTTGACAAAGCTCAAGGTGGAACCCTAGAGCATGGCAGTCTGACTCATTCAGGCCCAGAGTAATGAGCCATCAGCAGTCTCAGGGGATAATTGAATCATCAGTGGGAAGTGACTCTCATAGCTCCCAGCCCATCATACTATCTTGGAGGAACTGAAACTTACAGAAACACAGAAATAAGGCTAAAGGTAGCATCAAGGAAGAATTGAAGTTTAAGAAGGTGCACTATCCTCCCTGAGAACAGAGTCTGCTTTTAAAATAAACACGAAAATCATGACAAAGGCTGGAGAAATGAGCAAATGTCAAAAATTAAAATTAAAAAAACAAAACAAAACACCTAACCATAGATAATTTTATGGCAATAGAGCAAGGCACAGACGAAGAAGGGAACAGTGAAAGCAAAGCCAATACATGCAAAGTCCCAAAGGAAAATATGAATTGGACTCAGATTCTGGAAGAGCTCAGAAAGATTTCAAAAATCAATTAGGAGAGGCAGAGGAATAATGGGATAGAGAATTGAAAGCAATGTGAGAAGAAATGGGCCAAATGAAAAAGAGGCTCAAAAGCTGACAGAAAAAAATCATTTCCTAAAATTAGAACTGGGCAAATAGCAGCTAATGACTTCATAATACATCAAGAAATAATAAAACAAAATCAAAACAATGGAAAAAAGAAGAAAATGTGAAATATCTCATTGAAGAGAAAGCGGAGGATTTTTGTATTTGATTTCTGGGGTAAAATAAAGCCAGCCCTTTTATTGAGACAGAGGAGTGACATGTTTAGATTGGCATTTTAGAAACATCATTTTAATGGCTGAATGGAAGATAGATTGGAGAGAAGAAAGACAGGCAGATCTACCATGAAGCCATTATAATAGTCCAAGTTTGAGATGATGAAGGTCTACAAGAGAGTGGTGGCAGTCAGTATCAGATGAAAGAAGATAGGGTATATTTAGGAGATGTTGCAAAGCTGAAATAAAGCAGCCTTAGCAATAGAATGGATATGGAGGATGGAAATGTGGGGAGTCGAGGTTGGTTCCTAGGTTACAAGCCTAAAGGTCTGGGTGGATTGTGAGTCTCTTCAGTAATAGGGAAGGGACACAAGGTTTGGGAAAAAAAGATACAGTTTCATTTTACACATGCAGAATTTAAGATATCTATTGTGCCTCCAGAATGAGACGTTTGAGAAGCAATTAAAGATGTAAGGTGGAAGTCAACAGAAAGATTTAGAACAAGATAGGTAGTTTTGAGAGTCATTAGCATAAGTTTTAATTAGAACTATACAAGCTGATGAGATCACCAAATGAAGAAATAGAAAGGAAGAAGAGAAGAGATCTCAAGACAAAAACTTGTGGGACAACTAAACCTAAGTGTTATTTGGATGAAATCCAGCAAAAGAGATAGAAAAAGAATGGTGGCATAGGTAGGGAGAGAACCAGGAGAGAGTGATGCTCTGTACAACAGTGACAACAGCTACTGAGGGGCTAAGGAGAAGGAATGTTGAGTAAAAATTATTAGATTTGTCAACGAGGAGATCACTGACATCTTTGGAGAGAGCAATTCTGGTGAAATAATGAGGTTGGAATCTAGATTGTTAAGAAGTGAATAAAAAGAGAGAAAGTCTGCCTGGTATAGATGACTTTTTCAAGGAGTTTAGTCTGAAATGGCAGTTCAGATATAGGTTGATAATGAGCAGAGATGGAAAATGATTGGTATAGGGAAGAAGACTTGTGAGAGAGTTGAAGAGTAACCAGGATTATCACTGAGTACATTCATACATTGAGTATAGATGAAGAATAGAATTTTGTAATGGAAGGAAATGTAGCACTAAATAGAAATCCCATTAACAATAACAACAACAAATAATTTATTTGGTAGTTGTTTCTTATTTATTATTAACTGATTAAACAGTAATTATATTATTATTGTCATAATTTATATAGTAAATTAAATTTTACACAGTACTTTGCCTATATTACCTCAATTCTTCCTCACAACAACCCTGTGTGGTTTTATAGAAGACAAAAGTGAAGCAGGAAGTTCAGTTATTTGCCTAAGGTCATGCAGTCAGTAAGTATTTAAGAAGAGATTGAAACTCAGATCTTTTTTATTCCAAGTGCAGCACTCTATATAATGCACAAACTATCTGATTCAACACTGCCTCTCTCACAAGAGTTTTCAAAATCAGTGGTAGCAATTTTGGTTTTATTAAAATTAACCTTCGCTATTTCTGATTACAAAATTAGACCTAGAAAAATAGCCAGTCTGTTGGCAACCAGTACAATGACTTAATAGCAACAAATATTCTCAGAGAAAATTGTAATTAGTTTCTCACAAGAACAGGTGGGAATTAACAAGGATGAAAAAATTGCTTGAATAGTCCATGTCAGCCTATTCATGGAAGACACTGAGATCCATGGCTGAGATAAATAGAAAAGCAAAATAAGGAAGGAAGGAAGGAAGGAAGGAAGGAAGGAAGGAAGGAAGGAAGGAAGGAAGGAAGGAAGGAAGGAAGGAAGGAGACAAAGAGAAATAAAATTTGACTCCACTGGCTTTATTGAATGTTGTAAAAACACTTAATCATGCACACTGGCATAACATTTTTTAAGAACGCTGCCATTTTCACTTTAGATAGCTCCTGAAGACTAATTTTCAAAATAGAATATCAAATTTTAATTAAGAAAATATATATTTTAAACTTAGATGAAAATAGCCAAGAATTTTTTTGACTCATTGTGGTGGGGTGGCAGCAAAGGGAAAAAAATGTGATTACTACAACCCAAACTTTGCAAATCTTGTCTATAGTAGGCACTTTGAATTTTCTCTCATATTAATTACAAGAGTATTTTCTGACATTTTGAGAAGAAATTGCCACAAACTATTTTAAAATTAATTATATTAGGACAAGGTAATTATAACTTGGCTATTTTTTTTCAGAGAAGAAAAAACTCATAACAAGAAAAATGTTAGAATAGCAAAAAGGATAAAAATGAAACTGTATGGATAAAGTCTTCCACATCTTAAGTTTTATATATATGCCTCATCATTCTAGGACGTCCTTAGTTACTTTAATAAAGGATTCAATTTGATTTTAAAAACTATAATGCTGTTCTGGGTTAAGATGGCAGCAGAGTAGAAGCAGCTTGCTTAACCTCTCCTAACCCATACATACAGGACTCCTCAAGAAGACATAAAAACAAATCCAGGCGAATGAAGGGACCCCACAACAGGGCTCAGCATTGAAGGTACGTGGAATCAGAGCATTTCCATGCTATAAAGGGATGAAACAGCTCTCACTAAAATGTGAGCTAAGCAACCCCCTCACCCCACACCACCTACAGTACCAAAGCCAGTGCACCAAATTCCTAAAGGAGCAACTGGCTGAGCTCAAGAAGGAAATGGATAGTAAAACCATACTAGTGGGAGATCTAAATATTCCTCTTTCAGACTAAGATAAATCAAACCAAAAAATAAATAAGGAAGAGATAAGAGAGGTGAATGAAATTCTAGAAAAATTAGAATTAATAGATATGTGGAGAAAAATAAATAGGTACAAAAAGGAATACACCTTCTTTTCAGCTGTACATGGTACATTCACAAAGATTGACCATGTAATAGGGCATAGAAACATCACAAAAAATGCAAAAGAGCAGGAATAATAAATGTAACCTTCTCAGATCATAATGCAATAAAAATAATAATTAGTAAGGGCACCTGGACAGGCAAATCAAAAACTAATTGGAAAATAAATAATATGATTCTCCAAAACCAGTTAGTTAAAGAACATATCACAGAAACAATCAATAATTTCATTGAAGAGAATGACAAAGATGAGACATCCTACCAAAGTTTTTGGGATGCAGCTAAGGCAGTACTCAGTGGGAAATTTATATCCTTAAGTGCATATATTAATAAATTAGAGAGGGCAAAGATCAATGAACTGGGTATGGAAATTAAAAAACTAGAAAGGGAACAAATTAAAAATCCCCAGCTAAAGATCCAATTAGAGATTACAAAAATTGAAGGAGAAATCAATAAAATTGAAAATAAAAGAACTATTGAATTAATAAATAAGACTGCAAGCTGGTACTTTGAAAAAACAAACAAAATTGACAAAATGCTGGTCAATTTAATTAAAAAGAGGAAAGAAGAAAACCAAATCATCAGTATCAAAGATGAAAAGGGAGACCTGACCGCTAAGGAAGTGGAAATCAAGGCAATCATTAAAAACTATTTTGCCCAATTCTATGGCAAAAATATAGCAATCTAAGTGAGATGGATGAATATTTACAAAAATATAAATTTCTTAGATTAACAGTAGAAGAAATAGAATACTTAAATAATCCTATATCAGAAAAAGAAATTGAATGAGCCATCAAAGAACTCCCTAAGAAAAAATACCCAGGGTCTTATGGATTCACAAATGAATTCTCTCAAACCTTCAAAGAACAACTAACTCCAATACTATACAAACTATTTGACATAATAAGCAAAGAAGGAGTTCTACAAAATTCCTTTTATGATACAAATATGGTACTGATCCCAAAGCCAGGTAGATCAAAAACAGAGAAAGAAAACTACAGACCAATCTCCTTAATGAACATAGATGCAAAAATCTTAAATAGAATACTAGCAAAGAGACTCCAGCAAGTGATCATGAGGGTTATTCATTATGATCAGGTAGGATTTGTACCAGGAATGCAAGGATGGTTCAACATCAGAAAAACCATTTACATAATTGACCAAATCAACAAGCAAACCAACAAAAACCACATGATTATCTAAATAGATGTTGATAAAGCCTTTGACAAAATACAGCACCCATTCCTATTGAAAACACTAGAAAGTATAGTAATAGAAGGATATTTTCCTAAAAATAATAAAAAGTATATATCTAGGACCATCAACAAGCATCATATGAAATGGGGATAAATTAGAAGCCTTCCCAATAAGATCAGGAGTGAAACAAGGATGCCCATTATCACCTCTATTATTTAACATTGTACTAGAAACACTAGCAGTAGCAATTAGAGAAGAAAAAGAAATTGAAGGTATCAAAATAGGCAATGAGGAGACTAAGCTATCACTCTTTGCAGATGATATGATGGTCTACTTAAAAAATCCTAGAGAATCAACTAAGAAGGTAGTAGAAATAATGAACAACTTTAGCAAAGTTGCAGGATACAAAATAAATGCACATAAATCATCAGCATTTCTATATATCTCCAACACATCACAGAAGCAAGAAGTAGAAAGTGAAACACCATTTAAAATCACCCTAGACAATATAAAATACTTAGGAATCTATCTACCAAAACAAACACAGCAATTATACAAAAACAACTACAAAACATTTTCCAAACAAATAAAACTGGACCTCAACAATTGGAAAGTCATTAATTGCTCATGGGTAGGATGAGCTAACATAATAAAAATGACCATTCTACGCAAATTAATTTAACTATTTAGTGTCATACCTATCAAACTACTAATAAGCTTTTTTTACTGAATTAGAAAAAACTATAACAAAACTCATTTGGAAGAACAAAAGATCAAGAATATCAAGGGAAATAATGAAAAAAAAAAGTATGAAGGAAGGTGGCCTAGCAGTACCAGATATTAAACTATACTATAAAGCAGAGTTCATTAGAACAATTTGATACTGGCTAAGAGCCAGAAGGGAGGACCTGTGGAATAGACTTGGGGTAAGTGGCATCAGCAAGACTGCCTATGATAAACCCAAAGAGCCCAATTTTTGGGACAAAAATCTACTATTTGACAAAAACTGTTGGGAAAATTGGGAAACAATATGGGAGAGATTAGGTTTAGATCAACATCTCACACCTTACACCAAGATAAATTCAGAATGGGTAAATGACTTGAATATAAAGAAGGAAACTATAATAAAATTAGGTAAACATAGAATAGTATATCTGTCAGATCTATGGGAAAGGAAAAATTGTAAAACCAAGCAATAGTTAGAAAAAATTACAAAATGTAAAATAAATTATTTTGATTATATTAAATTAAAAAGGTTTTGTACAAACAAAAACAATGCAACCAAAATCATAAGGGAAACAACAGACTGGGAAAAAAATCTTTATAACAAAAAATTCTGATAGAGGTCTAATTACTCAAATATACAAGGAGCTAAATCAATTGTATAAAAAAATCAAGCCATTCCCCAATTGATAAATGGGCAAGAGACATGAATAGGAAATTTTCAGACAAAAAATCAAAACTATCAATAATCACATGAGAAATGGTTCTAAATCTCTAATAATTAGAGAAATATACATCAAAACAACTCTGAGGTATCACCTCACACCTAGCAGATTGGCTAAAATAATAGAAAGGGAGAATAATGAATGCTGGAGGAAATGTAGCAAAATTGGGACATTAATGCATTGCTGGTGACGTTGTGAACTGATCCAACTATTCTGGATGGCAATTTGGAACTATGCCCAAAGAGTTCTAAAAGACTGCCTGCCCTTTGATCCAGCCATAGCATTACTGGGTTTGTACCCCAAAGAGATCATAGATAAACAGACTTGTACAGAACATTGTACACAGAAGCTGATACACTGTGGTAAAATCGAATGTAATGGACTTCTGTACTAGAAGCTGTTAAGATTAAAAATGATAAAGGCTGGTATAAGAGAAATTAATATTTTAATTGCCATGGTCACGTTGGTAAAATAAATATGACAGAGCCTGACTATCCTTAAAAATGTCACCCATCTTTATCTCCACCCATCTTCCTCCTCTCGCATGCCAGAGAGCTCAATCAGGTAGCAAAAAGAGGCCATCTCAAGGCCGCCCTCTGAATTTAAGTCGAGCTCAATGTTGGTTCCCATTCTCTGACCTAATCATATCAGGAACCGGAAACCCATTGGATCACGGGGAATGTAGTCTCAAAGTCCCCAGGTGTCCACAGGAAGTTTGTAAGATACTTTTAGATGGCACCTCCCTGAATTCCAAACACACAAAACAATGCAATGACCCAGGACAATTCTGAGGGTTTTATGGAAAAGAATTCTACCCATATTCAGATGAAGAACTGCAGGAGTGGAAACACAGAAGAAAAACAACCGCTTGAACACATGGGTGGATGAGGACATGGTTGGGGTTGTGACACTAAATGACCACACAAATGCAACTATCAATAATATGTAAATAAGTCTTGATTGGTCACATATGTTAAAACCAGTGGAAATGCATGTTGGATATAGGGGGTGTGGGGGGGCGGGGCAAAAGGGAAAGTAAAAACAAGAATCATGTAACCATGGAAAATCTTTCAAAAAATAAAATATTATAGTCCTTAAAAAATATTTTACTTATTAACAATAAAAAAGTGTTTTATCCTACTCTGAATTAAAATTTATTTTCACTGAGAACAATATGATTCAATATTCTTAGTTATTTTAGAAGACATTGATTTAACAACTGGTCTTACAATCTTTCACATTTACTAATCTACTACATTTACTAGTCTCGTTTGAGCCTCCCTTGTTCTCCTATGGGTAGGGGGGAGAGAAGAGTGCAGATAAGGCAGACAAGTGCTCTGGAACTTAGGAAGCATTTCTCCATTCCTGAAACGTAATAATTTAAACCCATGGAGAAGCACCACACATGGTAGAGTGCCCTCTCCATCTCTCTCAGATTGTGAAGTACATATCTCATCTCTCTTCCTCTGAATGCGAAGCTCTAAAATGGCCCTCCACCCTTTGAGAAGCATCTTCTAACTGTCTCCATTGGAGTCTAGAACTTCCAGGGCTCTGGGCAGTATGCTCCATTTCTCTCACAGGAGAGGAACTAGTACATAGGTAGCCCACTTACTATCAATTTCCATACTCCGTGGGTGGGGTCCTGGAAGGGTCTTCAGTCCAAGAAAAGCTGGAAAGCTTGTTCTTGTTGCACCCAGAACTCCTTCCTGGGATTTAGTCAATGTGCTGAGTCCTGTCCCAGGGAGGTTAGAGGTTTAGGGGAAAATGAGTCAGGAATGCCTACTCACCTACCTATATGTCCCACCTAGAAGCCTATGTGATTTTCTGGCCAGTATAGAATCACACCTCCTGTCTATGAAATGCAGCCTGCACTGGGTACAGGAAGCTGGAAGGAGGGCAGCAGAAGCAGATAGTCCCTCTTGGCATGTGAGTCATCTATGCTGCTCTCTTTGGGTCCAGTATTTTTTTCTGTACCAAAATGGGACCTGTGAGTACACACACACATTTTGGAGATAACTAACTTTTTTTTCTGACCTGAGGGGATATTATGAAAGGCAGATGAGAGAGCCAGTTATGTTTGAAAAATATAAGGTCAGAAAAAAAAGTAGAAAAGGAATCATTTATTCATTTCAATCTATTGGGAAATTTTGTAACTTTTTAAGATGTAATATTTTTAAGATTGTAATTCTATACCTAGAAAAGACATCAGAGGTCATCTAGTCCAAATCCCTCCTCTTAGAGTTGGGAAAAAAGAAGCTGAGAGATTAAATGGCTTGTCCACAGTCACACAAATAGTGTCAGATATGAGATTTGAACCAAGGCCCTTTGACTATAGAGCCAGCACTCTTTTCTCTGTACCAAGGATTTGGGCAGTAAATGCTAGTCATCTGAGGACCATCCTGGCTATGTAGAGAAGCTTAGCCCCTGAAGTTTGCCTACAAGGTAATGATTTTTTTTCAACTACAGTGACTCATGAAATGTGGGGGAGAGGGAATGGGAGGGAGGAATTTATGTAAAAAATACAATGCTCATACTAAAAACCATTCTCAAGTCTTTCAAAGTATCAAAAATATTTATTGCTTAGGTAACCCTTTGCTATTATCAGTAAGGAGGAAAATGGAAAGTGAAAGTATTTTATAGCTGGAAAGAGGATCATGAACCCTTTGGAGAAGAGAGGGCCCCAAGAGTGGGTGAATGTGCACCATTATTGGCTGCTGGCCAAATATGAGAGAATGGAGCTGCTACCCTGAAATGAATATAATCATGAACAGTCTGAACCCTGCCTGGCTCACTGACCCACTTAAGGAATGATTTGCCTGGACAGAATTTGCTTCTGCCCTGGGATGGGAGTTAACTTATCTCATCTTCACTCTCCTCTCCCCACCTCTATCTCACAAATGGCTACTCTGGTATCACTTTCCCGGAAATCTAACTTATCTGAAGGCTTTACTTTTAGAATGAATTTTTCTCTGATAAAGCTAAACTGATTTTCATTTCATTCTCAGAATGTTAGC
The DNA here is from genome assembly GCF_016433145.1 of Gracilinanus agilis. Lineage (NCBI taxonomy): Eukaryota > Metazoa > Chordata > Mammalia > Didelphimorphia > Didelphidae > Gracilinanus > Gracilinanus agilis. The sequence continues at coordinate 5,538,756 of NC_058135.1, read as the reverse complement.
TGTGAGTGAGTGTACCCCACTATGGCAAGGACAAAAGAGAACTTCTGTATATATCAGCCTAGACTTAACAGCAAAATTAAGCTGAAACTCTCTCTCTCTCTCTCTCTCTCTCTCTCTCTCTCTCTCTCTCTCTCTCTCTCTCTCTCTCTCTCTGTAGAAACACAAAAAAGGCTTCACTTACCTATTTCTTTTATTTCAAGATGAAAAAAAGAAATATTAGTTATATTCCTTTCAGGTCACGTGATGAATCCTACTTGATGAAACTACCAGCCATTATTTCCAATTTGACAGGATTTATAAATGTTTCCCAAAGACCTCTGTGCCTGGCTTAGTGATACACATCTAGATGCACAGTCTTTTGGCTGGTGCCTCTCATTCTTAAATTTCACTGCTGTGACTTATCCAAGATTTTGCTTCCTAGCTAATGTTTTGTACATCATGTAATATTTGTGTCAGTTCTCTTAGACTAACTCTGTTATCTTTAGGCTTCACCTCATGATTTTGTTTGAAAGGAGAATATGATGTCTCTTTGCCTTTTCATGAGAGGCAGTGTAGTATAGTGGATAGAGAGTGGTCCTTAAAGCCAGGAACAACAAAGTTCAAGACTTGCTCCTGAAACATATTGGCGGTGTGACCTTGGCTAAATCACACAACTTCATCATATTTCAGGCACCCCTTTAAGCCTATAAATAAAGAAGATTCTATTCTATACTGATAGAGGGAATTTCTTTACTCAAGAGTTTCCTACATCACAGAAATCACATATCTAGTACCTGTGCTGATTACACTGAGAACCACATCCTATCTCGTCACCCATGCAAGTTGAGATTTTTTTTCTTGAAAGATACATGGGTGTCTCAGGATTTTTTAAAAATTTTTTAAATTTTTTAAACATTTATTAATATTAATTTTTAACATGGTTACATGATTCATGCTCCTACTTTCCCCTTCACCCCGCGTTCTCTCCCCACCCATGGCCAATGCACATTTCCACTGGTTTTAACATGTGTCATTGATCAAGACCTATTTCCAAATTGATGATAGTTGCATTGGTGTGGTAGTTTCGAGTCTACATCCCCAATCATGTCCACCTCAACACATACATTCAAGCAGCTGTTTTTCTTATATGTTTCCTCTCCTGCAGTCCTTCCTCTGAATGTGGGTAGCATTCTTTACTATAAATTCCTCAGAACTGTCCTGCGTCATTGCTTTCTGCTGGTACAGAAGTCCATTACATCCGGTTTTACCACAGTATATCAGTCTCTGTATACAATGTTCTTCTGGCTCTGCTCCTTTCTCTCTGCATCAGTTCCTGGAGGTCTTTCCAGTTCACCTGGAATTCCTCCAGTTTATTATTCCTTTGGGAACAATAGTATTCCTTCACCAGCATATACCACAATTTGTTCAGCCATTCCCCAATTGAAGGACATATACACCTCTTCCAGTTCTTTGCCACCACAAAAAGCACAGCTATAAATATTTTCATACAAGTCTGTTTATTTATGATCTCTTTGGGGTACAAACCCAGCAATGGTATGACTGGATCAAAGGGCAGGCAGTCTTTTATAGCCCTTTGAGCATAGCTCCAAATTGCCAGCCAGAATGGTTGGATCAGTTCACAACTCCACCAGCAATGCATTAATGTCCCAATTTTGCCACATCCCCTCCAGCATTCATTACTCTCCCCTTCTTTCATTTTAGCCAATCTGTTAGGTGTGAGGTGATACCTCAGAGTTGTTTTGATTTGCATTTCTCTAATTATTAGAGATTTAAAACACTTTCTCATATGCTTATTGATACTTTTGATTTCTTTACCTGAAAATTTCCTATTCATGTCTCTTGCCCATTTATCAATTGGGGAATGGCTTCATTTTTTATACAATTGATTTAACTCCTTGTATATTTGAGTAATTAGACCCCTGTCAGAGTTTTTTGTTATAAAGATTTTTTCCCAATTTGTTGTTTCCCTTCTGACTTTGACTACATTGATTTTGTTTGTACAAAAGCTTTTTAGCTTAATATAATCAAAACCATTTAATTTATATTTTGTAATTTTTCTAACTCTTGTTTGGTTTTAAAATCTTTCCTTTTCCAGAGATCTGACAGGTATACTATTCTGTGTTCACTTAACTCATTTATACTTTCCCTCCTTATATTCAAGACATTCACCCATTCTGAATTTATCTTGGTGTAGGGTGTGAGATGTTGATCTAAACCTAATCTCTCCCATATTGTTTTCCAAATTTCCCAGCAGTTTTTGTCAAATAGTGGATTCCTGTCCCAAAAGTTGGGCTCTTTGGCTTTATCATACACTGTCTTGCTGATGTCATTAAACCCAAGTCTATTCCACTGATCCTCCCTTCTGTCTCTTAGCCAGTACCATATTGTTTTGATGACTGCTGCTTTATAGTATAGTTTAAAATCTGGTACTGCTAGGCCCCCTTCCTTCACATTTTTTCATTATTTCCCTTGATATTCTTGATCTTTTGTTATTCCAAATGAAATTTGTTATAGTTTTTCCTAATTCAGTAAAGAAGTTTTTTGGTAGGTTGATAGGTATGGTGCTAAATAGGTAAATTAATTTGGGTAGAATGGTCATTTTTATTATGTGAGCTCGTCCTACCCATGAGCAATCAATGGCTTTCCAATTGTTGAGGTCCAGTTTTATTTGTTTGGAAAGGTTTTGTAGTTGTTTTCGTATAATTGCTGTGTTTGTTTTGGTAGATAGATTCCTAAAAATTTTATATTGTTAGGGTGATTTTAAATGGTGTTTCTCTTTCTACCTCTTGCTGCTCTAATGTGTTGGCGATATATAGAAATGCTGATGACTTATGTGCATTTATTTTGTATCCTGCAACTTTGCTAAAGTTGTTCATTATTTCTACTACCTTCTTAGTTGATTCTCTAGGATTTTTTAAGTAGACCATCATATCATCTGCAAAGAGTGATAGCTTAGTCTCCTCATTGCCTATTTTGATACCTTCAACTTCTTTTTCTTCTCTAATTGCTACTGCTAGTGTTTCTAGTACTATGTTGAATAATAGAGGTGGTAATGGGCATCCTTGTTTCACTCCTGATCTTATTGGGAAGACTTCTAATTTATCCCCATTGCATATGATGTTTGTTGATAGTTTTAGGTATATGCTGTATTATTTTTAGGAAAGGTCCTTCTATTCCTATACTTTTCAGTGTTTTCAATAGGAATGGATGCTATATTTTGTCAAAGGTTTTTTCAGCATCTATTGAGATAATCATGTGATTTTTGTTTGTTAGACTGTTGATATGGTCAATTATGTGGATGGTTTTCCTAATGTTGAACCATCCTTGCATTCCTGGTATAAATCCCACCTGATCATGGTGGATGATCTTCTTAATTACTTGCTGGAGTCTCTTTGCTAGTATTCTATTTAAGATTTTTGCATCTATGTTCATTA
>NC_058135.1:5423201-5530358 GCF_016433145.1 Gracilinanus agilis | reverse complement strand
ATACTGCCTTTAATCAGGATGTAATGACCTTCCCTCTCTTTTTTAATCATATCTATTTTTACTTTGGCTTTGTCAGAAATCATAATAGCCACTCCTGCCTTCTTTTTCTCATTTGATGCCCAAAAGATTTTGTTCAAGCCCTTAACCTTAAACTTGTGTATGCCCACCTGCCTCATATGTGCTTCTTGTAGACAACAAATGGTAGGATTTTGGTTTCTAATCTACTGCTATTTGCTTCCGTTTTATGAGTTAGTTCACCCCATTCACATTCAGAGTTATAATTATCAGTTGTGCATTCGCTGACATTTTTGTATCCTCCCCTAGTCCTACCTCTTCTTCTTACACAATTTCCTTTTAAACCAGTGGTTTGCTTTTGTTTTATTTGTTCTTGCTGTCTTGAGAGATCATTAGCTTCTAATTGCTCAATTCTAGCCTTTAGAGACTGGTTTTCGGCTATGATCTTGTGGTTTTCCTCTTCAATCTGGTCATTTCTGTTGTTCAATTTGCTTATCAATTCATTGGATTTCTGAGCCTCAGTTTCCAATTGTGAAATTCTGCCTTTTAAACTGTTTTTTTCTTGCCAGATCTCTTCCATCTTTCTCATCATCTCAGATTTGAACTCTTCAATAGCTTGTGACCAGTTTTCATTGTTTTGGGAAGGTTTGGATATGATTACTTGTTTGTTCTCCTCTGTTGTCTGGATTTTCTCTGTGTAAAAGTTGTCAAGTGTTACAGTGTTCTTCTTGATAACCTTTCTCTTCTGGGGTCCCCAATTTTGGCTTGCCATTGTTAGACCTGCACCTTCTGTGCTTTATCCTCACACTCAGGGTCTGTCTGTGCTCTCTAGGCTCCCAAGGTCTCAGGTCTCATTGTTCTCGGGGTCGAGCTTCCTGGTCATCCCTGGTCTGCCCCTCTGCCCGAGGCTCCTTCAGCAGTCTCAGGGCACTGCTTCGACAGCCATGCTCCCGTCTGCACAGGGTCCCCACTAGAGGTCCAAGCCTGCGCTTGAGATCCTTGTCCGTGCCTATGGAAATGCCTTCACTCAAGCAGGTACTCAGGGTCTGTATTCAAAGTCCGTGTGCGTTCTTTAGCCTCTTGGGGTCCTAAGTCTTGTTGCTCTCAGGAACAAGCCCTGGAGCTGCCAATGACTTAATGGGTGCCCCAAACCTGCTTTAACTCTTGTGCACTGGCCTTGGTGCTGTATGTGGTGTGGGGGTTTGGGCAGGGGCTTTTTTCTCTCATGTTTTAGTGAGAGCTGTTTCACCCCTTTATAGCATGGAAATGCCCCAATTCTACATACCTTCAATGCTGCGCCCTGTTGTGGGGTCCCTTCATTAGTCTGGATTTGTTTTTATGTCCCCTTGAGGAGAGATCAAGCAGCTGCTCCTTACTCTGCTGCCATATTAACCAGAACTCAGCCGTGTCTCAGGATTTGATTGACCAAGAAGCTATGGCACAAGCTGATCTGCCCTTCATGAAAATTTCCTAGACTTCGAAAAATATCTTTATAGATCCACCTGATTGGAATGAGGGCCCTTCAGACTTGGAGGATGTTCCAAGACAAAGAAGTCATCAATTTCTATCTAGCTACTAGATAAATTTCCATATGGAAGGTGCATGGAGAGTTGTTCCCACCCAAACTAAGTGCTACAATATCTTTAAGGACAAATCTTTCTGTATTGTGGCTGGTAAACCTCCTTTTGTTAACTATGGAATAACATATGTGTCTCCTTTCATTCCAGTATTTAACATGAACCAAGAGGTTACCAATTTGAGTCAGGCTCATCTTTAACATTTGGCATAGTCAGTAACTGGGATGAGATGGCATTGTGAATCACAGAGTGATTGAAGTAGGCTTAATTAAAAGAAGTACCACTAAGATACAACACAAAATTCATTTTACTATATCAGATGTGGTCTAATCAGGGTGGGGTATAGGAGTCCTGTTGATGCCATAGTACTGAAAGCTATGTCTCTTGTAGTATAAACCAAAACTGAACTGGTTCAAAACCACACAAAACTTTGTATTTTACCTGTATCACTCCTCTAGGAGAAATTAGTTAATTGAGGGCAGGAACTATTTTGATTTTTTATTTCTATGTCCCCTATCCATACCAGCTGCAAATAATAATAATGATAGCTATCATTCATACAACTAACAACTTTTTACAAAGTACTTAACAGATGTTATTTCAATTGATCCTCCTAACAACTCCAGGAGACAGGTACAATTATTATCCCACTTTAAATATGAGGAAACTAAGTCAGGCAGAGCTCAATGGATTTACCCAGAGTCACACAACTTGATGCACTGTCCTCTGAACCTCAGGCCTAGGAATTGCACCATTTAGCTGCCTCTGAATGCTTCTTGAACTGAATTACCATCAATGATTCTTCTACTTAAGATGTGGATAGCTTGTGAAGGAATGAGGGGATCTAGAAATTTTCCTCCTTCAAACTTCTTTTTCATTTGTTCATTTGACTGAATGAAATGCAGACAGAATAATAAATACAAAAGTGCTCTATGTAAGCATTAGCCATCACTCAGATTTTTTCAACCAACAATGTGAATGTGTGGGAGAGTTTAGTGTAAGGTACTAGTTTCTCTCTCAATCCCAATTCACATAATTATAGAAGACTTAGGTACCCCTATTGAATCAAAAATTCAAAGTCATTATAAATTAGTCCTCAATGAATTTAAAAGTATTAAGAGGGTTTGATTTTTAGATGAAGAAGAAATTCCTTGTGACTTCCTCAAAGATCAAGTCTCACTAACTGGCCTACATATAAAGATAACAGGATAATTTGGAATAGTCAATCCAGTAGAGAAGCAAAAAACCTACAAGAAAATTGAAACTTGGGAGCACCTTTAGAAGCAGACCCTTGTGCCTGTTGTAAGATTTTAATTTTAGGGGGCAAATGGGTAGCTCAGTGGATTGAGAACTAGGCCTAGAGATCTGAGGTCCTATGTTCAAATCTGACCTTAGACACTTCCCAGCTGTGTGACCCTGGGCAAGTCAATTGACCCCCATTGCCTACCTTTACTGCTCTTCTACCTTGGAGCCAATATACAGTATTGACTCCAAGATGGAAGGTAGGGGTAAAAAAAAGAGTTAAATTTTAATCTTTTGACTAAAATATATAAAGATTATGAATAATAATGTTGGTCACAAATTCAAAGTGTTATTGGTCAAAGTCTAAATGACTTTAATAATTTTTATTTACAAAAGGGGTGGAAAGAGTGAAAGCAGAGAAATACAAAAGGGTAGAGAATACAATAGCCTATATAACTAAATATTGCTCTGGTGCTCAACTCATCCAGGACTTGTTAACCTTCCATCAGAATTAAACTCTCTCCAGAAGACAGGAAAGGGAAGCCTGATATCCACTCACCCAAGTTCCTTCCAAGAAGCAGGTCAAGAAGACAACTTGAGCTGAAGGTGACTCCTGAGGCTAACTTTCTTCACTGAGCCAACATTCTTCTTGAAACTGACTTCCTTCTTGAAGCCAAACTCCTTGAAGTTGACTTTCCTATTCCCAGAAATTCAGGGTCTTTTACAGTAGCTTCTTGTCCCTTCCCCTCTTCACAAGGGCCAATCACAGCTTCCAAATTGCCTAACACTGTTGGGTCGTGTTTTGGGAACCACTTCTCCCCTTCTGAAGAGGTGAATACACATCAAAAGAGTTCACAGATTCTTGGCTGATTGAGGTGTGAATTCTCATTTCCTGGCTGATTGAGTTGAAGGGGTGGAAAGCTCCTCCACCTAGTGCATTTCAAAGGAGAGTTAATCCTTTCTTCACCATCTGAGGAGGCACTAGGTAGAGGTACTTAATTTATTGTTAACCAAAGTGTTAGCTTCAACTAGGCAAAGAGAATAAAGGATTCCCTTTTCACAAGTGTAAACTCAGAATAGACAAAGAAAACCAAGAATTTCTTTTCACACTGTGCCAGAAAATGGGAAGGGAGAAGGGAGGAGCAAGAATAGGCTTAGAGGGTGTGTGACATTCCACTCTTATCCAAAGACTATGTCATCAAAGCTAAAATAAAAGGCACCTGGAGGGAAAAATGAGATGCACTATGTACCAGGCAAGTGAAACCCTCACCATCTTGACCACACTCCTCACTGACTCTTGTATAGCAAGCTCCAGCTTTTGGGTAGATTGTTTTTGTACCAGTTATCCCTACTATAACTACTTAGGAAATACTATTTCTAAAACCTAGTTAATTCTATATTATAATGAATGAAGAACACATTAGTGGAGGCCTGTAAACAACAGGACTAAAAACTTCCGACCCAAGGGTTACCCATGGATCTCTAATAGGGGATATGGCCAGACTTCCTTTGAGAATCTGGCCTGCCAATTTAAGTAGGAATTGGGAAATTAGCTCTAAATGAAAGTCCTTCAGTGAAGGGGAAAAAAAGAATGTCTATATAATGAATACCACTTTTCTTCATGCCTTTGTTGAATTACATGGATCATGCCTGGCAATGTTTACTCAGAAACTTCATTACTTTTAAGCCAATGCAAATACATGTGCATGAAACCTGCATGTTTCCCTGTAACTCAATGAACTGAGATTGATACCAAAAAATATTCACTTCCTGGAGTCAAGCTTATGTTTACTCACAGGAGTTTGTATGGGAATAACAATTCAACATTTTGCCTTTTAAATGTACAAATGTAACCAAGTTTCCCCAGTTCTGTTAGCATAATACCCAGCACGTGATAAGCATTATTAATGTTGACTAACATATTTTTTAAGTTTTTACTTTTTTCCCCTTCTTCTTAATGATTATTATAGTCAATTTATTTGTTTGAGATCTGGTTTACATCCAGCTTTTATCTTTTGGACTTTTTACCTCTCAGTCTTTGTATTATATTTCCAGGAGTGTATCTTTGTCATCTCTCCTCATCTTTTCCCATCTACTAGTACAGATATTCTTGAGGTTGTAAGTTCTCAGTTTCATTACTATTGGAGGGGAAAGAGGAAGCACCTGGCTGGTTCCCTGCTTAGAGTACATGTCACAGAGAAAGCACTTAGCTCATCTGAGCTTTTATTCCCATTTTTTAGGGCACAGAAAACCCCTAGGATTTCTGTCCTATCTCATTTCCTGCTATCTTGGGCATACTCTTTGCCTTCTCCTCATCCTCTTATACAAAGAATTATATCATCATTCCTTCACAGGGATGGTCAAAATCAATATGTTCTGAAGAGTGCGGCTGAGTAGAATTCAGATGGTCATTGACAGAGGTATAGGGCAGGGGTGAAACAAGTTTTTGAGACTCTTCATCTATGCCAGTTGCAGAGTAACTGGGTGGGCACACTGAGCTATGCATATTTCATGAGACTTTTACTTTGACCAGTGTCTTCTTATCATGTGTATTGAGATTTACTCATCCTAGATTAGGTATCTTCCTTTCTTTAAGGTTATTAGATTGGAATTAAAATCAGAAAGCAACAGCTCTACTCTCTTGCCAATCACATGCAATGACAATCATAGTATTCAAAAGTTTTCAGAATTCTCTGTCACTCAGTCAGTCAAACCCAGCTTACAGGGCAGGAAAATCCAGGGATTTCATTTTAAATACTTGGAAATGATTTGCTTATCCAGATCTGTGGCCTATTTGTTCTAAAATAAAAGATGTTTTCTTGAAAAAAAATAGATTTTCCACAATCCCAGTATTTCCACACTTCAGAGACCTATCAGGTATGATTGTTGCCCACAGTAAACAAGCAGTAATTACCTGAATATTCCGTGTTTCACAAGTCAGAAAATTTTTTTAAATAGATGCTTATGTTCATTTTATTTTATTTTTTTAGCTTTTATTTTTTTGAATTTGGAAAATTTTATTTAATTATGTTTTTATTATTATTTGTTATTAGTTATGCTTATTTTGTGCTTTTGAAGGAAAGTCCCATTTCCTTGCAAGAGGGAAGACTTCTTCCTTGTTAGTATCATGGAGAAAGGTAGTATTACATGGAGGAGTAAGGGAAAGATAAAGGAAAGTTGCACATCTGGAGCTTAAAAAAAACAACAGATTTGAAACTCTTTCTGAAGATGAAAGAGCTACATGTTTCAAGAAGAAAAAAGGTGTTTGACTATCAGGAATTATATATATGAGGCACATAAAGTCTTGAGTGAGAGATCATCCAGTAAGGGGAAGAGAAGTAAAGAGTGATTAGTGGTAGTTGATCATTCATTACACAGGAGTGCTGAGTCCCATCAATCAACTAATATTGACTTACTCTATGCCAGCTAAGGAACTAAGCACTGGATAACTGAATAAGCTACTTGTTTATCTAATGACAAGGCTATTTTTTCAATAATATCTTATTTTTCCCCAATTACATGTAAAAACAATTTTAAACATTCATCTCCTAAAATTTTGAGTTCTAAATTCTCTTCTTCCCTCCCTCCCTTCTCTTCCTTCTCCCTGGCAAGGTAAGCAACTTGATATAGGAATAAGTTTTAGGGTTGGTGACAGCTAGGTGGCTCAGTGGATTTAGAGCCAGGTAGAGAGATGGGAGGCCCTGGGTTCAATTGTGACTTCAAACATTTCCTAGTTAGTGACCCTGTGATCCTGGCCAAGTCAATTAACCCCCATTGCTTAGTCCTTCCCACTCTTCCGCCTTGGAACAAATACATGGTGTTGATTCTAAAACAGAAAGTAAGTTTTTTTTTTTTTTAAAAAGGAACATGTTTTGTTTTCTTCCTGGGGGCATACAAGGCTCTAAACATAAAAGAGAGCTGCTCAAGATTTATCCAAAAGTTGAAAACTACCCACTTCTGGAGATTCTTATGGGCATAAATGACAGAAACTACCAGAAGGAAACCAAAAGGTATTATTACAGTCTTGAATGAAAAACTGAAGACTATGACAGCCCAGGATGTGTTTTCTACAGGATTGCTCCTTGAAGGCAATGGAAACAGAAGAGAAAAATTAATTTGGAAAGTGAACAGCTGGCTAGGAAATTGGTATAACTTGGACTTCTTAGTCCCACTTTGCAGTTTAGAGTTGACAGATTCTAGCCTAGACATGGAGAAACTAGTGATTGGAATGAGGTTTTTGTGGGTATATCAGTTTAGTAAAAAAGTTTTTAAAAAAAGACAGGTGGAAGAGACTAGAGAAGCAACTATATATTAAAAAATATACTTAATATATAGGTATCCTTTCCACATCATGAGTATTAGGGACATGACACCCATTCTGGAAAATCTATGTAAAATCTTTTGACTCTCCCTTTGTATCAGAGAAGTCTGATTTTTTTTCTTTTAATTTTATGGGATGTTTACTATATCTTATATGCATTTCTGAGTCACTAAACTTTAAGATATCTCTACATTTCTAGCCTTTGTGTGTCATCTCCTGCCTTTTGTGTTTTTCCACAAACTCTAATTTTTTTACTTGCTTTAAATTTTAAAAAGAAATTGTATATGTTTTGGTATTAAAAGATAAAATGTGTTGATATTATACAATACTAAATATATGTTTTATGCATTTTGGATTTTCTAAACTTTTTTAGTGTCATCTGCTGGCCTTTGCATATCACATCCAGCTTCTGCAAAATTCCCAGAAATTTTTATTTTATTTCTTGTGCCAATTCAAATATATTCAAACTGAGATGTAAAAATTTGCAATGTGGAAGTACACTGTTGATTTTATATATATATACTTATGTAAGGAAGTCCAGAAATCAAAGGGTAAAATGATGCAAGAGAATACTTTGGTGAAGGTAAAAAGAGAATCAGACATGATTTTATAATTGGTGTATACTATAAACCACCTAGATAGAAACAAAATATAAGAGGAGTTTGGGAAAACTCTTCACAATCCCAACACACAGGAATGACCCAATAATAGTGAAAGATTTCAATTGCCCAGAAGTCTGTTAGAACTAACTAAATCTCTCTCTCTCTTTCTCTCTCTCTGTCTCATCTGTTTAAGTTTCTATTGTTCTTTCTGTTTATCTCTTTCTTTCAGTTTCTGGAGAATGTCATGAATTTGATGAGTAATAACTTGTGAAGTTACTTGACCTTACCAGTAGTCTTATGTACACACACGCAAATATACACAAGTTACTCTGTGACTGTGATACTGTAAATAGAAGATATATTTTAAATGATTTGAAAAGGATACCAAAATTCCCTTTAGGAGATAGAGGGAGGATAATTGGAGCCATGTTCCTATTTCTCCCATGAGTTTTCAACTGTCTTGGATATTCAACAACATATTTTGTTTTTCCTTCATTATAGGAGGCATTATGATTTGGTATATAGAGTGCCTGCTTTGATACATGGGGGCTGTGACCATTAACTTTTTAATGTTCTAGGCAACTCTCTAAAACTACAAGTTACAGAGGAGGTAGTAACTAGTTTTGGTAAAGGAGGCTTCCTTACCTGGAAGTTGTTAGGTTAATTAAATTACATATTCAATCTCAATATCCAACCTATCCTATTATTTAATAACATTTAGTGCCACACAACAGAATCCATTCTTTTGTGAGCTTTTTGGAAACCTCTATTGTTGTTAGAAATTTAGATGGAACTTACTTTTATGTTTAATTGTCTAGATTATGAGATCCTCAGTAGGTGGTTTAATTAGCATAATCATAGAAGACCAAGATTCTCTTCACCTTCAAAGACCTCAATTTGGACCACTTCTCAAGGTTTCTATTGACTTCCATGGAAGGACCTTTAGTTATAATTAGAATTCATTTTTGTCCAGCCTTGGAAATTTGGAAATGCTGAAAACTATTGCACATTGCCTAATTTACTTCAAATATTAATCTGGAAAATAGTTTTAACATTCCCAACATGACTAATGGTTGAAGAATAAAATACAAAACTTTCCAAGACATTTTTTCCTGGTAAATTATTATTTTAATTCCATTACATCAATTTGCTTGATTAATGGCAATGCATATTTCTATAATTCTCCTAAAATCCTGCCTCTTCCATGAAGACCTTCCAGGTAAATTAGAAAGGACAATTAATTCTTCTTTTCACACCTATGTTCAAATATACAACTAATCCCAAGGACTGGAAAGTACCTCAGAGATAGTGAATTTTGTAGCTAGAAGCAATTCTAATCTTGGACTAATAGAAGCATAGGAAAGGAACATGTTCCATCAATTTAAAGAACTGAGGCAAGTTCTGGAAGTTCCTTGACCTTACAGTGAGTGGTCTTATTGTATTCTATATTATTATTATCCCAGAGAAGTTTAAACTTGACTTCATTAAGAAATGTGTCCCCACACACTCAGAAATGACAGATTCTCCCAACTTATACCAAAGTATCAGATTATATTCATTATTACCAAATTGAAGTAAGTTGTATTGAGTTTGATTCTTGATTCGTATGCACTATATGATTTCTGGAGGGAACATTAAAATGGTTCAATATATCACAGCTACCTGGATGTTTAGTTCAGCCACTATTTAGGGATGAGATTCTTATATGTGGATCAATAAAATGGTACAGTGATCCACATGGCCATTTAAAGCTCTTCTGATGTATACACTTTATACAAGCTGACCATAAGTCAGTAAATCAACATTTTTTAAGTGCCTGTGATATATCAGGCACTGGGCTCAAAAATGGAGATACATAAAGAAGTAAAAGCCAATCCCCAGCCTCAAGGAGCTCACAATCTAATAGGGGAGACAACAAGCAAATGCACAAGTACAAATATGCTATTTGGATAAACAGGAAATAAATAAGAAAAGGCCCTAGAATTAAGAAGGATTGGTAAAGGTTTTCTGTGGAAGATGGTATTTTAATTTGGTCTTAAAAGAAGCCAAGGAAGCCAGGAGGGATAGATGAAGAGGAAGAATATTTCTGATATGGGAGATAGCCCTATATATTTTGGATATCAGAAATTTATCAGAAAAAAAAAACAACTACAAATATTGTCCTATTAACTTTTTCCTCTTCTAAGTTTACCTTCATTTATTTATTTTTACAAAGAAACCCTTTCATTTTATAGTATTTTAAATAGTCCATTGGGTTTCTTGTGCTTCCTATTTTGGTCAAGAATTCTTCTCTACATGAAAAGTATCCCCTACAATTTCTTTATGATGCAAGCTTTTATATCTAAAGTATGTATCCATTTGGATCATGTTGTGGTATATTATATGACTGCTGGTCTATAAATAGTTTCTGCCAGACTGCTTCTAAGCTTTTCCAGCACTTTTGGTAGAATACTGAGTACTTACCCCAGTAGCTGGGTGAGGCCTTTGGATTGATAGGTTCATTTACTTTTGTATATTGGTTACCTTATCCATCTCACTAATCAACTTTTCTGATTTTTGGCCAGTAACATATAGTTTTGATGAATCATTCTTTTGTGGAATATTTTGATGTCTAGTACTAATCAACTTCTTTCCTTCTCACGATTTTTTTTTACATTTTCTTGAAATTTCTTGGAATTTTTTTCTCTCCAAATCAATTTTGATATTATTTTGTCAAGCTCTATAAAGCAGACCTTGGGAAGTCTCATAGAAATGGCACTGAATAATCAAATCAATTGAAGTAACACTTTATTTATAATTATATTGGCATGGCCTAATCATGAGCTATAACTATATCACTGGTTACTTGTTTGTTTTTATTTCTATAGAGTATCTTAGAGTAATAGTCATAGGGTTCCTCTGTGTGTCTTGGTAGATGGACATCCAAATATTTAATTCATTCTGCAATTATTTTGAGTGGAATTTTTCTTTCTGACACATTCTACTTGGTTTTATTGGTAATATAGAGAAACTGATAATTTATATGGGTCTGTTTTATATTCTGCCACTTTGCTGGTTAGGTTCTCTAGACAGGGTATCACTCATATGCAAAAAAAAGTGACAAAAATGTTTTTTTTTCCTTATTCTCATTCTCTCAGCTCATGTTTCCTGACATTGCTTTTGTCAAGTATTACATTCCTAATACTTCATCAAATAGCACTTGGTATAATAGACATTGGTGTTTCATTTATAGTTTTATTGGAAAAGCCTCACAAATTGTTATGTATACTGTTGGATTTTTGTTTTAAAAACAATACTATTTTCAAGATTAAGGAAATTTCTTCCTATTTCTGTGTTTTTTCGTGTCTGACAATTTTTTTTCTATATCTATTGATATAATGACATGATGTTGTATTTACCTTATAAGAAATCATAAGTGCTACTCTGGTTTTCTGAGTAGACCTGAAGCATGATACATTTTCTTCCACTTTTTTATTTTAATTTTGTGAATTATTATCTTTCAGATATGTTTCTTATACGTAAAATATTATTGGATTCTGACTTTTAAATTGATCTGCTATACTTTTTTCACTTTATGGGTATCTATACCCCATTCACATTCACAGTTGTTACTGTTTTTCTTTATTGGTTCTTTTCTGTCTTAGGTGAAAAGAGTGGAGTCAGAAGGTCTAGTAAGTTTGAAATCATGATGAGGATGCTCTGGGGTTCTAGTGTTTCAGATCTTGGATTCCAAACAAGATATGGGAGCCAGCTCAGTATCAGTTACTTGAGAAGCAAAGTCCAACTCAGCAGAAGCTGAGATGAAGACTTATCTAGAAGTCATGTTTTATCTGAACCTGAACTTGGTGAGACCTAGATTGTTTAGGGACTAAGAGAGGCCTCCTTTCCCTAGAGACTAAGGTGGTTTGGGGAATACTATGTCCTTGAGTTGTTAGGAGGATAAGAGGAAGAAATGCTTGTACATTTGGCTTTACTATACATTACAAATAAATATCACTTTTTAAAAAATTGATTTTAAGTGACTAAATAGAAGTGTTAGTTCCTGGCCCCTAACATTAAAAAAGAACACAACTAGTGAGTATTCAGCTAATAGCCATTAAAAAGAGATTCAATAAAGGTCCATATCAGCTGGCAGCTAGGTGGCTCAGTGGATTGAGAACCAGGCCTAGAGAAGGGAGGTCCTAGGTTCAAATCTGACCTCAGACACTTCCTAGCTATGTGGCCCTGGGAAAGTCACTTAATGCCCATTGCCTAGCACTTACTGTTCTTCTGCTTTAGAACCAATACATGGTATTGATTCTAAGACAAAGGTAAGGGTTTTTTTTTTTTCCAAGCCCCATACCTATAGGGGATATATTCCAAGATCTACCATATATGGTTAAAACTGAATTTAAGTAAATAGCTGCTGTCATATATTATATTATATGTGTGTGTGTGTATGTGTGTGTGTTTGTATCTGTATGTGTGTTCTCTCTCCCTACTTCTGCCCCTCAACTCAACTCTATGACTTTCCACATTCTACATGATAAAAGTCAAAGGAAATATAAACAATATTTTTTGAGTATTTACTCTGTGCCAGACATTGTGCTAAATGCTGAGATACAAAAGGAGGCAAAAGAGAGTCCTTACCCTCAAGGAGCTCATAATATAGGGATAAAACTAGCAAGGAGTTAACTCTTCTTTTCTCACTTCTCTTTTCCTTGAATCAATTTGGTGGGTTGGACTTGAAAGGAAAACCTGTCCCCTGGATGACTGACTTGATAACAAACACCACCTAGTGGTGATATGTGTCATGTAAAATAATCTGAGCAGCATGTGCAGAAAAGAGTGCAACCCTACCTCAACGACTTATTACCTGGGTAAGGGTCATCAGGTTACTTAACTTACCTGGACATCAGGTTCCTTCTCTGTAAAACAAGATGACTTTCAAAAATTTCTCCAGATCTAAATGTGATTCTAAAAGCAAAGGCAATAATATTCATATATTCTCTATAGAAAATAAATTAAAAGACAAATGCAGTTCACTCAGACCCTGAAAATGAAGCTGCCTCCTTCTTATTATGTTGTTATCAGGATTTAGCTTGAAGGAACAGGGTATAGAAAATGACAGTCAGGGAAGTCCAGAGGAGTCAAAGGACTATCCCTCCACAGGAAAGGCTCAATCAAAGATAAAAAAAATGAATCTCTGCAGCACCAATTAAAATGCTTGGGCAGCCCTAGAGTCACATCAAAGGACCCTGATTTTAACTGGTTTAAGCGAGAAAGATAATGACAGGGTCCTTGGAAGCACTCTGAGCACCAGCTGCCCTCAACTCTATTCTATAGGTCATTCAGTGGGCCCCTTGTGTCCTAGGCCCTGGGCTTTCTAAGGGCCATGAATAGGAGTTACAGAAAGATCTAGGAGTTATGATAGGAACATATCAACTTATATAAGGTTCTTAAGAAGATTGAGGGTCCTTTCTAGAGAAAGAGGAAAGAAGAAAGAAGTCAGGGGTCAGACCCTAGAGTTATTTGATTCTCATGGGAGAGAATACAGATCAATAGAAATGATTGAGAAATTGGGCCTAGGGCAATCTTTCAGAATCCAGTCCTTCCCTACTATCCCTTTCACTAATCCCTTATTTACTCAGTTTAATTGGTCCTCCAAAATTAATTTCATTTTATGCAATTCCACATTGACCTATCTCTCTCTGAGGCATTCTCTTTTCTTTCATTCTATGTATTTACCTTTGCCTTTTTCTCTTGTGATACAAGCCCTCATTATCCACAGAAGTCAGAACTATGTAGCTGTTGATTTCTTATACTGAATTGTGCTGGACAAAAGAACAGCTCTTTGCCCTTTAACCCTGTGCAGATCATTTAACTTCTCCAGAATTCAGTATTCTCCAAAAAAATGAGGGGAATTCATCACTGCCAGCTAGAAATTGATGGTATTATGACCTATCCAGCCATGTTTTATATCAGCCATTTTCCCTGTCATCATGACACCTTATCTCCCTTTCCCCTCATACTTTCCAACTTCTTTATCTGGTAACAGTAATCAAATTAGTATTTGTGCTCACCATTACTGTGACATAGCAGTACAGAATCCCCTTCTCTGGCCACAATTCTTCTACGCGTGTTGTCTGTCATTTAAGAATGTATGCTTTATTAAAGCAGGGGCTACCATCTTTTTCCTATTTGTATCTGGAGTACTTAGCACAGTGTTTGCACAAAACAAAGAAAAAACAAATGCTTTTCATCCACCCAAACATCTGTAAAATGGTTATAATAAAATTTATAGTTACTACTTAAAAGATTTCATTTTTGTCATTATTGTTCCATCATTGTTTAGTTGTGTATGATTCTCTGTGACCTGATTTGGCAAAGATACTGGAATTGTTTGCCATTTCCTTCTCCAGATCATTTCACAGATGAGGAATCCGGGAAAAACAAGGTTGAGTGACCTGCCTAGGGCCACACAACAATTAAATGTCTAAGGTCAGATTTGAACTTAGGAAGATGAGGCTGTCTTACTGCAGGCCTGGCATTCTATCCAGAGAGTTAATGGTGAGCCGGAAATGATATATTGCAATAAACCATTTTCATGTGAATTATTTTTACTGTTATTTACCTCTTCTTCCAAGTTTTTGATAGACTTGAGATAGAAATAGCCTTGGGATAAGTCACTACCCTGCTATCATTATGTTATATTTAATCTTGCATGGACATGATAGAGCATATAAAGGGAATGGTTAAAATAACTGTTATTTGTAATTGAATAAAAGTATTGTAATGTAAAATCATCTCTTGCAGGCTCATAGGCTAAAGATATTTGTAATGTCAAACAGAATGATGGGGATAATATATAATTCTTCCTTCTTCCTTCAGATACATATCCATAATTTGTAAGCCCTAGCTCTGTTGTCTATCTGGGCAATGATAAACATTTGGTCTGGCATCTATTGAAAACATTGTTCTTAAAATTTTTTCATGGACCAGAATTATAGATAGGCAATTGTAGTCAGTAGCTCAGTCTTTTATAATGGTCCAGTTCCTATATAGTTTTATTGACTAAACCATCTAGAATAAAAAAAAAATAAGAATAATTTATGGATTTAACTTTTATTTCATGAAATCTAGCAATTCTGTTGTATAATTCTAGGACCCAGTTCATGTTATACTACTTACTTAGTAGATACCATGTTTTTATAACAAAGTTTTTATCACTTCTTAAAGGACTATATAAATGCTAGTGAATATGGTGGTGATGGTGGTGATGTACATTGATTACTAAATTCAAGTTTCATAAAAATAACCCACCAATAATTTCTGATGATAATAATTTTTTCTTAACTACCATCACAAACCCCTTTGCTCCATAAACAAATCAACTATTTGTTGGTCTACAGTTGATTGAGAGAACAACAAACAATATTAATAGCTAAAATGTATATAGTACTTTAAAGGCAATAAAATATGTGTATATATATGTGTGTGTGTATATATATGTATATATGTATAATCTCAGTTTCCCCATATGTAAAATAGCAATAATTAAATGGCACTATCTTTCTGGGTTGTAATGATCAAGGGAGATTACATTGCAAAGAATTCCATGAACCTTAAAATGCTATATAAATGATAATATTATTGTATATGCTATCTCATTTATTCCTCACAACAACACTGGGAGACAGATATTCTCATTTTATAGATATGGAAATAGGCTCCAAACCGTTAAAAGACTTGGTGTAGGTCATACAGTTTTTAAGTGTCCAAGACTATATTCAAATTCAGGTCTAAGTCCACACTATTCACTACGCTATCTTGCTGAGAATGTTTTTTTTTTATTCCATTCTTGGATCTAACCTATTTTATAACTTCTTTCTGAAGGTAAATCACATATGGTGTGTGGTTCTTCACAGCCTTTACCACTGATCAGTGAAATAATGTCTACTTGCTCTAAAAATATTGCTATTCATTTTGAACTTTTGTCACATGCTCTCAGAATTTCTATCCATTCGCCATCCTCTTGTTTAATGAATTAATATTTCTGCAGCTGCCTTGAATGGTGGACTCCGTTTCATTTAGCTTATTTGGATTTTTGTTAGGATCAGTTCCAAATTGTTTGGGATACATTTTACAGATCCAAAAGGATTTTTGTTTTTTTATGTTATTTTTTAAGACTTACCTAGGGATAAAGTGCTTTAATCATGCTCTTTCCACTGAAGTTTGATTTAAGGTTGCCAATAAGACTTTTGACATTCATAGCCACAAGCTTTCTCCTCAAAAAGTTCATACTGCTCTCAATCATTGAATTCAATTTCACCTTGGAGTCAAGCTTGGAACCACATTCAATCTCTAGCTTTCCTTACTGTACTAAAAAGTTTTCAATCACAGTCCAAATTACACTTTTCTGTCATTGTAAAGAGTTTACAAACTAGAAAAAAAGTGTTTATTGTCTTTTCCAATGTACCCTATAACTTAGCATTATCCATGTACTTCCAGTGAGTAACATGATCTCTCTTAACTTGGAAATGATACTGACTTCTATTTAGGAGAGAAGACAATCAGTTTTAAAGTTGAGAAACTCATGAGGGGCTTCAATTGTACCTTAATTTAAACTTAGTTTATAATGCTATAGTACAGTCTAGCAAAGATGGTAATCTCTCTTATCTACCACTTATATTATCAGGCATGTAGTTTGGAACAGAGCATCTTAGTCACAGCTATGGTGCTGAGGAGAATGAGAGGGGTCTGTTATCAGAACACAAGGTTTCTGGTGTAGCCCTTGCTTTCTGCCTTCTCTAAATCAAAATTTTTGGATTTAGGAGTGCGTAATGTCTAATCTAATTTCTTTATTTTTCATGCTTCTATAAAGTTTTAGATTAATGTTTAATCATTTGTTTTATCCTTTTCTGATTTTTCCATTTGTTTTATTCTATGAATGTTTTGTGTCTTTGTTTTACTTTAATCTTCTGTTTTGATTTTTACTTATAATATCTGACTTAAAAAATACAGAATTTCTGATAGGCTTTTATTCTCTGGATTCCATTCCACATGTTTCTTTTTGGTTGTTTTCAATTGAGTCATGTAGCCTTCTGCTATATATCAGGAACATAGGAGGCACAGTGGAAAGAATGAATGAATAAATGAATTAATTAATGATAATAATACTTAAAAATGTTAAATAGGACAAAGTAAAGGCCAAATCTTTTGGGAGTCTATGCTAGGTAACTCTTTCCAAGTAGTTAGCATATAATAATGACAATTCTTACTATATTTTGGATCTGTGATTTCATCAATTTAAGATATTCTGGTATGAAAACACTAATAAAGTGAGAACTCATCTATAAAATACAGTTTTATAGAACTGCTGGAAGTACTAAGATATTAAGGGATTTACCCAGGGTCAGACTTCCTCCAGCTACATACCTGATTAATTAAATTAATGACTCTTTTTGGAAAGCAAGACGGTCTCCCACTGATGTTATTCTTTTGAAAACCAAACAAATTGAAAAAAACAAAATAAATGTGCTATTGGATAAAAAAATTAAACATTTGTGAATGAATTATCCATATGATCTACATGTCTAAGGCAATTCTCATTGTTCAGAGTAATTTATGTTTTTCTTGAATTTCGGCTTTGTATAAATGCTTTTCTCCCCTAAAGACTGAAGCCCAAGAAGGAAAAAAAAAATAGTGTAGAAGCACTGATAATTTGATTCACTTTATACAACCACCAAAACAATTCAAGCCTTGTTTTTATTTATAGCCCTGTTGTTCTCATGACATCGCCAAAAATGCTTATAAAAATATATATCCTTGTTTCAAAATGATTTGGGGAAATTCCAGGTCCCAGCCAACTTGGAATTACTGTGAGGAAAAAGAGAAGAGGAAAACAGATGGATAAAAAGGCTCAGCCAAGCCAAGGAGGCATTTTCAGCATTGTACATTTGTATCACTGAAGCTCTGGTCATAGTTTTGGGTTAGAAAAGATGAGGCATTTTTATCCATGCAGTATAATCAGGAAAAGGGTTCATATTTCCCTTAATATCCCCCTGCCATGGTTTCACTGTATCATTTATAAACTAAATAGCAGAAGCTTAAACATGTGTCTAACACCCGGGACAGCAGATGCCTAGATATTTCTATATCTAAGCCCAAGAATCCATTCTGCAGATTTTCTCTGAATAAAAGAAAGTTTCAACTTTTGGCTCCATTACCCTTTGCTACAGGAGTACTGTTGAAATTGAAATAGCAGGAACTGTGAGGCACTCACAATATTTGCAATCTATCACCATCTGTTTCTCCAGTGATTTGCAATTAATTACGAGCAAGATGTTTTCCCACTAATGTTCTTCTCTGGTTGCTAATTGTTTATTAGTATTATGTATTACCTTCTTTATTGAAGGTCTTTCACAATCTGGCTTCCATGGGCTTTTCTAGATTGACTTCACATTGTTCTCTTTTGTGCATTGCATGTTCTAATCAACCTGGCCACCATTCCATTGGGGAAACATGTACATATAATCAACGTGTGTGTTGCATATATATTACACACACACACATACACACACACACACACACACACACACACACACACACACACAGAATATATACAAGGTAATTTCTGAAGAGACAAGCTTCCCTTGGCCACCACAGGCTATTAGCCATATTTGTACTGTGCTCATTCCTTATCTCTGGAATCTTATAATCCTAAACTTCTTTGAATCTGTAATGGGTATGTAGGGAGGGTACATCAACATATTAGCCCCTCATTTCTCTTTCATGACTATCCACACACTGATTTATTCTCTAGGCTAGCACTCCAACCTACTCTCACATTGATGAGTCTGGGTTCTTAGAGAAGAAACACCACTATGAAGTTATACTTAAATTCTTTCAGGATCTTGGGGGGACAGTACTCACTATATCTTTCAAACCCTCACCTCCATTTACACAAAATAAATACTCACAATGATGACTTATAAAATTCTTGAACATAACCATTTATTTAGTAATAAAGCAAAATAATATCAAAGTGTTATCAAGAAGTAGTAAATAAGGTAATCTGAGTGGGTCAACGAAGGCAATTTGGGTGTGAGGAAGGATAAAAGGGGATATTAGGTGATTATAAGGTGATTGGAGGAGGAAAGAAGGTATGGGAAGGTATGTAGGAGATAAAGGAAATGGGGTATGTAAGAGAGGGCAGCTCAAACAGGTTTATTCTCAGAGGCTTCAGAAAGAGGATACAGGGAGGAAATTAGGGCCAGTAAGAAATGTTTAGGTTTGGCTAGAGGGTTTCTCTTGTTAGTTTCAAAGTCTCTTGAGGGAGGAGTCAAGAGGGCCCCTCCCTGCCAGTCAAACTGAATGCTAAAGGAAGCCTCGGGGAGGTACTTCCTGCCAAGATGGATGCCCCCAGGTCCCCTCAAGGAAATAGAAGAAAATGAGTCCTTCCCTCTTTATCCCTTGCCTCAATCTTCGATACAATGATTCACCAGATGCTTTGAGTAGGTAACAAGGGGATTTATTTATTTCAGGTTAGTCAGAGGGAAGAGGTTCAGGATTTCTAAACTGCTGCTAGGGAGAGGGGTGATGGTGGGGGATGGGTCTTAGAGAGGTTCAGATAGAGAGAGTCCGGCTCTCCCAGTCAGGAAGATTTGACTGCCTTTTAAGTAAACTCCTTATCAAATCATTAAAATTAGGGGTAACTTATTTGATGATATTCTACTAGCCTATAGAAACTAAACCCACAATGTCTAATCACCAAGCCCTCCCTTCCACCAGGACCCAAAGGAAATTCAGAGAAGGGGAGGGATGGAGATGGGAGATCAGGGAGAGGTCCAGAGAAATGAGAGAGGTCCAAATTTCCCCAAGACAAAATAAGCACAGACCAAGGCTGAAGCAATTAGGCCAAAGCCAACAGGTTAAGCCAAAGCAAAAGCCTCCAGCCACAGTGAAAGCCAGAAGGCAAAAGCCTTGTCAGTTGGAACTTCACCTCTATTTATAGCTTCAAGTCCTAACTGACTTTCTGAAGATTCTAAGATGTTTAACTGACTTTTTGTGACCATTAGAAATTACAGAAGCAAAAGGTTTCTGTTAGCCACCTTGCATTACAAATCCACTCATTTTTTTTTTTTGGAAAATTTACACCTTGCCACATTTTCTAGTTGATAAGATCTAAGATTCTAAGCTAAATTATAACTATGCTCTTATCCCTATCCAAGTTTTATAAAATAATAAAAAGGGTTGCTTACTCCTAAACTCTTTTTATTATTTTATAAAACTTAGATAGGGATAAGAGCATAGTTATAAGCCCTTTTTATTATTTTATAAAACTTAGATAGGGATAAGAGCATAGTTATAATTTAGCTTAGAATCTTAGATCTTATCAACCAGAAAGTAGGGGCAGCTGGGCTAGCTCAGTGGATTGAGAGCCAGGCCTAGAGACGAAAGGTCCTAGGTTCAAATCCGGGCTCAGACACTTCCCAGCTGGGTGACCCTGAGCAACCCATTGCCTACTGGTTGTGGCCCTATGCTCCTAGAATGGAGTCCCAGGATAAAAAAAAAAAACCTCCTAAACTATGCTAAGACTAGTCTAAGTTAAAACTAAGATGGGTTATGGGAAAGGCATAGGAAAGGAATGGGGTTTCAGTTTTGCAAACATTTTTGAACAGAACAGAAAAGCATGCTGGCAGGTGGGAAGATGGCATCTTCAACTGGTTGTTCTCCTTTTGCAAACATCCTACCTGAACCACCTCTGTATACTGCAGCCATGGTTCGGCTATCTGCATCTTCATATGTAGTCTATCCACCCAATAAGCCTTTCCTTAATTCGGATATACGATGCTCTCCACAAAAACCAACATTTGCCTATCCAGAAAGCAATAGCAGAGCCATATTTTCTGCACTGAAGAATCTTCAAGAAAAGATTCGATGTTTAGAGCTCGAATGGATTCAAGCAGAAGAAAGTGTGGAAACTTTGTCTAAAGAAACAAGTGAATACAAGAAAGTTCTGGATGAACAAATACAGGAAAGGGAGAACTCAAGGAATGAAGAGTCAAGACACAATCAAGGATTGACGTCCCAGTTGTTAGCTGCAGAAAGTAAATGCAATCTTTTAGAAAAACAGTTGGAATACATGAGAGTCGTGCCAAAAATAAGTGGACAACTGTCTTGGAAAAACAGGTTTCAAAAGAGAGAGACCAGCAGCAAAATCAAATCCATGTTGAGAACCAACTTGAAAAACTGCATGTGCTTGAGCAGGAATATAACAAGCTCACTGCCATGCAGGCTCTTGCAGAGAAAAAAATGCAAGAACTGGAGTCAAAATTCCATCAAGAAGAACAGGAAAGGAAACTTATGGAGGAAAAAGCTGCCCAATTACAGACTGGAATAGAAACAAATAGACAGTTGTTTGAAGAAAAGATACCATCATATCCTGCCAATGCAAGAAGAATGAAGAAAAAAAAAAACAGCCTGACAAGAAATCTCCCAGGAACCATTTTCACATACAGCCACATTACAGATTGTGCTTGGATGACATGCCTTTTGTTGCTGGAAAGTCCACTACCCCTAGCCATGCAGTGGTATCCAATGTACAATGTGTTTTACATTTAATGAAGCAACATAATAAAGTTTTATGCAATAACCATGTGGTCAACAGTGTTCTCCTGGCAAAGCAAGGGCCACTTTGAAATGGTAGAGGCAGGAAGTTATCAGCATCTTCTTCCTCCTCCACCTGTCATGAAGAGCTCTTTGAAGTCTTACAGACATTACAGGATGAATTTGGACAGATGAGTTTTGACCACCAGCAACTGGCTAAACTTATCCAGGAAACACCAACTAAGGAACTGAAAGAGGACCTTGAGCAAAAACTTGAGGAATTAGTAGAAAGGATGGAAGCTAAAGCTAATCAGATCACTAAAGTTCAAAAACATCAGGCCCGGCTGGAGAGACAGATGAAAGAGCTAAAGAGTAGCAAAACATGTTTGGAGGATCAAGAAAGCAGCTGCAGGCTTTCTTCTGGAGTCACTGGGAGCTCCTCTAAGCAATTTCTGCCAATCGGAAACCTGGGGAGAAGAACCAACGAAACCTTCAGTTGTTGAAGGACATGCAAACCATACAGACTTCAATTCAAAAAGATAATAACCTAGGTTGGGAATACTGATTGGTGCCAGGTCAAATATTTTATTCATAATATTTATGTTTTGTCACATGTTGACAGCTCACATTCCACAGCTCACATATTAAAAATAGCATATTCTTATACTTTTGAGGTATTTATAGCTGTGCTGAGGACCACAAGCATCAATACTTAGACTCCCTGTTATAAACAGCTCCAGTCGAGGTTGAACAATTTTACTAGAAACATAAGCCACATTTTATGGAATTCCATTTAGCAAATCTTGCTGTATTTGTGCAATGCACTTTGTAAACAAACTCCCAGGATTTTATTTGTGGATATGTTTTTTTTAAATGGTGTCTACTATACCTGAATTAAAATTAAGTTTAAATTATCTAAACACAAGGCTAAAAAAAACCTATATGTAGAGAGTTATCAGCACTTTCTGCTTGAAAAGTTGCATAAGCCTCACCCCAAAGCATTTTTCTCCACCTCCGTCTCCCCAGAAGTGCTTTATTTTGCTAGTGATGGAGGCTTTCTGAATTTTAGATCTTGTGAATATTTTCTTGTACCTATTTGTACAGTAGAGTAGAACTTTGCTCATTAATGAATAATTATTTCTCTCCCCTTCTCCCATAGGTGTGTTTATATCTCAGTAATTAATTAGTAAAAGGAAAAAAAGAAAAGAAAAAATTCAATTTTTTCAACCAAAACACATAATTTGAGTTTCTAGTTGATTTTAAGTGAAATTATATTGTTTTTCAACCCATTACAACAGAAAAAACATTATTATTTTCTCTATTTTTCATTCCAGAAAACCCAAATAAACATTTAAGGTAGTTGCCTTATAAAGAGAACATGAGGTTAGTACAATAAACGTTTGTCTGGGTGCTTTTCAGTGTGAACAAATTTTGATTTGACAATAGATTATGAGTTTTAGAAATAAAGTGAAAAACCAACATTGTGTGGGGTACGGTGGGAGGGCTATTAAAAGCATATACATTTGCTGTTTTTTAATATTGCCTCTTTGCAATCATGTCATTCGGTCCTGGTAGTGTTTTTTATCTTGAAATGATTACTGAACACCTTGGATATTCAAATACCTTTTTTAGAATTCTGTACACATACAAAATAAACTGTACACAGCATTTGTTATTTATTATGTTAAGGATATAAAAAAAAATCCTTCCTATTTTGGAATATACAAAAATATGTTAACTTTTTATAAATGTGCCATTAAAATCAATAAAGCCAGCTTTTGTTTTTTTTAAAAAAAGAAAGAAAAGAAAAGCAGATTAAATGCAAACATTCACAAGCAGTCTCAAAGCTAACATTTGCCAACTAAAACAAAGTAATGAATTCTATCTATGTATATATCTAATTTCATGAACTAACAACAAAGTATCTATTTAAGAAAAATTTTGCAATCTAAATTTCCAAATTCTAATTCATCTTCCTAAAGTTAGTATATGGATACATTAGTACACTTATGCCTATGTTAGAAATGTTAGTAAGAATAAGTAAGACTATTATTCTTTGTAAGTCTTTTGGTTAAACTATAGACTTAAGCTATGTACAGTATTTACAAAGAAAGTTTAGAAAATTCTGTCCCTATTCTAACTTATTAAACTAACTAACTGTCCCTGTGTGTTAGTAAAACTTATTGCTAAGGGATAGTAAGCAAACATTTACATATTTACATTATTTACAAGAAATGTCAGGTGATTTGAGTAGAAGGTGTCTGAACCAAAGTAAGAGGAAAATTCTGTGCTAAGGCAGACAAACTTCTCTCTTAAGGGTAAGTTTATGTTGCACATGTAGATGTGAAATCAGAAAATGTTCTATGTGTTGTCTAGTGTGAACTTTCTGTGTAATGAAGTGTTACATACTTACTCCACTGGAATTCTGCAAAGTGTATGTACTATGTGTATGGAATCTAAAGTGAGATGCAGTGAGATGCAGTGAGAATTCTGTTGGGTGTAAGTTATGTTTTTCAAATGCATGGGTCCAACACTGTTCCGATGCTCCTCTTCACAGTATGGTTTGTTGTCCCATAAACCAATCATGTATTCGATCACAGATGTTTTTTGTAGTCCTCAGGTTTGCTGTACTTGTGATGATCTGCAAAGTCAGCAATGCCTCACTTGTGTCGTTTGATGTACTCAAGCTTGTCACCTTGCACTGGAACTGATGTTCTTGTGTGTTGACTTGTGTCAGGAACAAAGTTCAAATGTATATGAAATGGGATTAATCTTTTCTTCTTTCTTTCTTTTTTTTTGGTTTAATAAAGATGATTCCAGGTAACAAAAGAGTTTGTGATAAAGTCTTTTGTGTTTTCATTTATTTGTCAGTGTCAGTGTCTAGGTCTTGGATTGATTGCAAATCAAATATTGTGTCTTCTGCCATTGATTCTTTTTCATTGTCATAATGGTTTACAGGTGATTCTTTTAAGTGGTAATTGGGATTGGGATAATCATTGGGTGTAAAATTTGGTGTAATATCTGATTGTTCACTATTTCTTGGTCTAATTCTGTTTCTGATTGGTTGGTGCTAATTTATCCTTGTGCTGTATAATAACTGGGTCTTGTGGTTGTTGTTGGGACATGTCTTTTGCTGGCTTGACATGAGTGAAATGGAACCAAGGATCAATTCTAAATAATCTACTTCTTCTTTTATTTTTTTTATAAATTGAAATTATTATCAATCTAGTATCACGTATAGTCATTTGTATCTAAACTAGAACTTCCTTTAGCACCATCAGACAAGTTCAGTTCAGAATCAGATAAATAACAGAAATCAGGCTTAAAGAGTAACTCATCAAGAGTTGGAGAGTCATTATCAGTTGTGCAAATTTCATGTTGGCCTTTGCTAAGGGCTGCAGAAATGGAGGTTTGTTCTGATTCACCATCTACTCTGACATCTAAAGAACTGTCATGCTCCAAATCAGAAGTTTTCCCTTCGGTTGTATCCGGGAATGTATGGTTGTTAGTTTGTGTTTCCTTCAACACCTCAGGTACGACTACTGACTTAGAAGCTGACTGATGTTCCCTATCTTGCCCTGAAGTTTGTGTGACTGAAGTCAGATGGTTTTTGTCTTCAATCACTGTACAAGCTTCATTATTGCTGTTATTAGTCAAACTGGTCACTGGGGATAACAACTGCTCCATTTTTCTCTTCCCCCTGCTTTTGGTTGGAATTTTTCAGCTAAGGGTTTGAGAAAGGTGGATGTGGAATTTCCTAAACAGCTGCTATCATGTAGTAACTCAGTGGGTTGCATCTTTAAAATCAAGTCTTTGCCAACATACTGATTTGTTTGCTCTTTAACCTCAATCTGTGACATTGTGTCTGAAGCAAGTGAATGGGATAGAATTTTGGCATTTAACTCCCCTGAGGTTACTCAATGCATTCTTTTCTGGATACATTGTAGATCCTCGCCATAATGTTCTTTATCCAAGTTGCCCCTTTGTTTTATACTTGGAATAAAGAGAGGAGTTTGAGGTTTTGATGACTTTGAACAAGATTCATGATGTGGGTTGTTGCAAATGCTTGATTGATCCTTATGTTCCTCACCCAATGTTTCTGTTATGGAATGAGAAAGCTGATCCCTTATATAATTATCCTCACTGTTGCCATATATTTCTCTGCACATCTGCATTATTTCTTTCCATTGTTGGTTATCTACCACAGACATATCTTGATATTCTCTGTAGCTTGCTTTAGACACCTGTTTTGTTTTGCCCAGTTTTTCGATATTATTTTTCTCACTCAGGCTACATACTTTCACACCCAAATTATAATGATTTGACCTTTTTCAATTAGGAACCCGATTCATAATGACTTTGGCTTCTTTCCCATCTGTATGTACCTTTCCATTTCTTCTAGAGATGGGGATTGGCTAAATTTCTTGCATGCATGGCTACAGCACAAACAATCATGTTTGTTTCCCTCACTTCTCTTTGTATCATTATTGTTTTTGGACCATTTTGTGTTGTAATAGGTTCTTCTCGTACCTCTGTCTCTTTGATTACAATTATTATTTTTGGAAAAATCAATTTGTTGCCTAAATTTACAAAATTTTAAAATATGACCTGGATGTCCACAAAGAAAGCACTGAGAGGAAAATGATTTAGGTCTTTGGTTGTTAATTGTAGGTTGCCTGTATTGATTTTGGCTCCTACTAGTTTGGAGGTCAAAATTTTTTATTTCTTCCAATTCTTTTTCACTTTTTGTGTGTTTCAATTACCTTCTCAAATCAGGTATGATTTCATCCTTGTCTGAGTCTGTTTGCCTTGCTATCCTTGCTTCCTTTTGCTTTGAATCATGGATGTAGGAAGCTTGCTATCTTACATCCTCCAGTGGCAGTGATTCCCACTGTGGACAGTTTTGCCTAAAGTAATTTTGTATTGGAATTGATGTTCCCTTTACAAATTGCCTATGGATATGACCTATGGTGTCTTGGGCATGTGTATCATGTAATCCCAGGATTGTCTCTACTGCCTCAATTACTCTATTGAGGAAACTGCTAGGATGTTCCTCTTCTCCCTGTCTTAATTTTTCAAAATTTTGCCATGAATTTGGCATTTTTGCATGGATTCTCATGGCTTCTAGTAAATCAGTTCTACATTGGATCAGGTACCTAAGGTTGGCATTTTGTGTAAAAGCTAAATCTTGATGAACTAATGGCCAGGCTGTTAAATTTGGGTTTGTCCTTGTTTCGTTTAGGAATTTTTCCTTTTCTAAGGAAGAGTAAAATTCCCCTAAAAGAAATTCCACGTCATTGGAACTGGGATTAAATAGTGTGAACACCCTCTTTAATTCTTTTATACTTTCGAAAGGTTTTTCAAAATACTTGGGAAAGCATCTCTTTAGCACTTCCATGTCACTTGGGGTGAATGCTTTGTATGTTTTCACGTGTACCACCCCTTCACCAGGCTGTACAATTGTTCTGTCTACGATTGGTAAAAGTGATACTATGGAATTTGCAGATGGTTGGTTGTTATTGGGCTTTGATTTTTCATTGGTGGTATTATTCCCTAGGTATTTGGACTCCACAATCTCTAGCTGGAGAATTGTGTGTTTGTCCAGTTCCTTTCCTTCCCTTATCTGTTTTAGTACTCGGAATAGTAGTTTGATGTTATCTACTAGTTCCCCAGAATCAGTCTCTTTCTTTTGTGAAGTAATTGAGTTGAATCATTGCCACAGGTGAGAGAAAACATTTTTCGAGACCATAAGGAATTGACAGATTGTTAGGATTATAGCTATGGCTGTTGGGATAAAGCAAATACATTCAGCTAGGGTCAGAGCACACCATTTATAATAATCATAAATGTTCAGTAGTTGTTGCACGAAATTAGGGACCCTTATAAACCAAAAGTCCACCATACCCTGCATTAGGGACCAAGAAATCATCAAGATGCTAGATAGGATGGATTTTATCCTAGCTAGCTTCATTTTGGTTGTTTCAGAAGATTTTAGGCAGTTCACTAACTTTGCTCGCCAATTAATGTTATCAAGAGGTAGTAAATAAGGTAATCTGAGTGGGTCAATGAAGGCAATTTGGGTTTGAGGAAGGATAAAAGGGGATATTAGGTGATATGAAAGGTGATATAAGGTGAAGGAGGAAAGAATGTACGGGAAGGTATGTAGGAGATATAGGAAATGAGGTATGTAGGAAAGGGCAGTTCAAACAGGTTTATTCTCAGAGGCTTGAGACAGAGGATACAGGGAGGAAATTAGGGCCAATAAGAAATGTTTAGGTTTGGCTGGAGGGTTTCACTCATGTCAAGCCAGCAAAAGACATGTCCCAACAACAACCACAAAAGGCACCCATACATAAGAATAAATTCAGTAAGAACAAATACATGAAAATTTGCATATAAATCTAAGTCATCCTCTCCTACCAGCAGACTCAGTTTCAAGTGAGGAATATGGGTACACACAGGAAGATGACAAGAAATCACATAATAGGGGAACACTCATGTGCTCAGGGAAACCATTTCTAGATTTAAAGCTCTCTGATGTCATTGATCAAGATCTGTACCATACAAAGACCCTTCTCTGATTTCAGTTTGTCTTCTGATCCTCACTGCTCTCCAGTTGGAAAAATCTTTTTCAATTCTTTTTTTATTTAAATTTATTTTTATGTTTTTTACATTAAAATACTCAGGTATCTCCCTCTTTTCCTCCTGAGCTCACTAGAGAAATCATCATTTGACAAAAAGTTATACGTGTACATATAAAACAATATCTTGCTTATTTCTTCTTATGAATTTGTTTTTCCTGGAGGTGGACATTCAGAAATCATTCATCAAACAATATTTATTGATGTTGTTCTATATAATGCTCTCTTATTCTGCTTGTTTCACTCATAATTTCATCTAAGGCTTTCCATTTTTTAAAATTAACCTGTTCATCACTTCTTACTTTTTTTTTTTAATTAACCTGTTCATCACTTCTTATAACTCCGCCAAGGACGGTCCCAAGCCCGGCTGAAAAAGGAAGAGGGTTGGGAAGAGGCTAGCAACCTCACCCCGTAAAAATCTCACTTGCTACAGAAACTGCAACCTCATTAAACCAACAAAACCAATGATTGCCTAGTCTGGAAGATTGCTCTCCAGCAGGGTCCATGATGCGTGCTGGCAAAAGCCAACAAACTCCAGGTCTTTGTTAACAGATGCCTACGTCACATCTTGAACATCAGATGGCCTAAAGGATCTCCAATACCAGACTCTGGGAGGGAACAATTCAGTGTCCCATCAGTCAGGACGCTATGAGAATTGGAGGACAGCGTTGCCGGACAATCACTGGGCTGGAACCCACCAGGGAGGAGGAAAGTTGGAAGGCCAAAACAGACCTGGCAAAGATATGCCAAAAACGAAGACCATCAGAATGACATGGGCCCAGTTGGGGGAAGTTGCCCAGAACAGAGTCCGTTGGCGTGAGATGGTTGCGGCCCTATGCTCTTCTGGGAGTCAATAGGAATAATAATAATAAATAATCACTTCTTACAGCACAGTAGTATTCTGTCACAGTCATATGCTGCAACCTGTTCAGCTGTCCCCCAGTTGAGGAGTATTCCTTCAGTTTCCAGTTCTTTGCTACCACAAAGACAGTTGCTATAAATATTTTAGAACATATAGGTTATTTTCCCTTTTCCCTGATCACCTGAGGAAATGAACCTAAAAGTGGTAACATAAACTACTTTAAAAGAGAATGGGAGGGGTTAAGGGGGATGAAGGGGAAAGTAAAAACATGAATCATGTAACCATGGAAAATTTTTCTAAAAAATAAAATTTTTAAATATTTCCTTTATAAAAAGAAAAAGAGAGAGAATAGGAAGGGTAAGCAGATGGTTCAGTGGATTGAAGGTGAGACCTAGAGATAAGAGGTCCTGGGTTCAAATATAATCTCAGATACTTCCTAGCTATGTGACCCTGGGCAAATCCCTTAACCTCCATGGCCTAGCCCTTCCTACCACTACTACTCTTGAAACCCATACACAGTATTGATTCTAATATGGAAGGTAAGGATTTTTTAAAAATATATTTTAAGAGAATTCACAAAATGTCACCTTGCCAAATTGGCTAATCCTACTAAGCTAGAAAACTAAAAAACTTATCAAACTGGTTATCTCTGGACAAGTCTTCACTACTCATGATGTTGACAATCTCAGCCAGCTATTTACTCACCTTGATTCTATATTGTCCAAAAAAACCAGAATTCCTATCAAACAGTTCAAGTTGACTCTTTAAGCAAGGTAAACAACTCTAGCCGGTTCTTCATTCACCAGGATTCTATAAAGTCCAATTAAATCTCAGGATTTTAAAAAATATAACAAAGCAGCTATATAACCTCTTTCCCTTTTTGCTTTTCCCTCTCAAAGAAGAGGGTTAGGAGTAGCAAAGATAAACAATCACTTCTGAGAAGATTTGCTTTTTCTTAAGTCTCTTCTATTGAACTGAAGGGCAACAGCTGTAACTTCAGTTTTTATTCAGCCAAACAGGAATTGGCAGTCAAATTCTTCCCATCAGCTGACTACTCCAGCTGCTGGTTTCTTCAAACAACTTCAACAGATCTATGCTTTTATGCCCTTCTGAATTTTTTTTATTCTTTTTCCAAGATTTTTTAGTCTATTCAAACACTAGCCTCAGCTGCTGCTACAAAGGAAAAAAGAAAAGAAAAATTATGTAAATTATCAGACAAAGAAATAATTAAATCAGGAGTACTTTTCATAGGGAATTTTTCTTCTTTATAAAAGGGGATAGACCTGGAAAAAGAGGAAAACTTAAGAGTTATAATGGATGCAAATATACAATTACCAGTCTTCATAGGGAATGTGAAGGGAATTAATTCACCCATAAAGTAGGTGAAAGTAGTAGAATGAATTAAAAAGTAGAAGCTAGCAATTTGCTTATTGTTTACAAGAAACACACTTGAAACATAATTATTTACACAGAGTAGAACTGAAGGGCTAGAACAGGAATAGTAAGACTTAAAATGTTTTCATTGATGTAAGAATCATAATCATGACTGCAGTTAAGGCAACAATTAAAACACATGCATAAATGATTTCCCATAACAAAGAAAGCACTTTGTATTTAAAGGCACTATAAATAATGTAATAATATTGTAATAAATAATGTAATAATAATAATATGGAGGTTAATTTGGTAGAGATCAAGAAGATTTGTGTACCTTCTCCATCATCTTGGTTCCATCCCCAGTGGTGTCCAGCACATCTTCTGATCCAATCAGGTCACCACCATAATCACTAGACTAATTTAGCAAAGAGAGATTTAGAAAAAGAAATGATCATATATACAAAAAGTATTTATAGCAACACTTTTTTTTGTTTTAAAAAAGAACTAGAAACAAGGTAGGTGTCCATCAATTGAGGAATGACTGATGAATTTTGGCATAATAAATAATCAAAAAATAAAAATACATTCAAAGAAACCCAGGAACTGCCGAATGAAATGAGCAGAAGCAGAAGAACAATCTGTAAAATGACTACAATAATATAAAGAGAGAAAATTTAGGAGAGAATTAGGAACTGAAATCATTACAATGACCATTCACAATAAAGAACATTGATGATGAAACATCCTTTCCACATCTTGGCAGAGAGGCAATAGATTAGAAGTAGAGCATTAGATATGCATTTTCAAGCAAACTAATGTTTTGTTTTGTTATAAGAGAGGGATTTCTTGGAGGGAGGGGCAAGAAAGGTAGAGTATTGGGCTATAACTAAAAAAAATTTTTTTTTAATAAAGATGGGAAAGTTAGGTGGCTCCGTGAATTGAGAGCCAGGCCTAAAGATTGAAGGTTCTGGATTCAAATATGACCTCAGACACTTACTATCTATATGACCCTGGGCAAATCACTTAATCCCCATTGACTTGCCCTTTCCACTTTTCTTCCTTGAAAACCAATGCACAGTACTGATTCTAAGGTGGAAGGTTAGGGTTATGGAAAAAAATCAAACAAAACAAAGGAAGTTCAGAATAGGATTCAGACAAACAGGGTACAATTTGAAAGAATTATCGAGTTAAATTTGAATTATTCTCCCCCCTCCAAAAAATGTTCTATCTAGTGAATAACCATGGCTTCACATGCAATCTTCTTTTCCCATTTTTTGTGATGCTTGTCAAGCTAATACTAACAAAAATCAATTGAAAGAAGGAACTTCATTGAGCAAAAATTTCGTATGAAAATTTCTCAGTTACTGACTCTCACTGTTTACAGATTTGGCTAATAAAAATATTCAACATCTTGAAAAATCTTTGAAATGTCTCATGGAAGGCTTACAGAACACACCCATCTAAATGATCCCTGTTGCTTCAAGTCCTGTCCAGGCCCTATCTCTCTAAATATGATAATGAGAATCTATGAAATGCTTAGTGGTAATGAGGAAATGACAGAGTAGTCTATGCAACTCTACCTATAGCTGGAGTCTATTTTCAGTGACAGAGAAAACCCATGTCCAGAGCTATGATAACTAGTGGCCCTTTAATTGGATAACAGCCATGGTTAAGGGAATTAGGAAATAGCTGCAAAAATGCCTTGCTCTTTGTGTTTTTTCATCATGAGATTTCAGCTCTTCCCTCTAGCATCATAGAAGTCATGATCAGAAGCTGAGACCTGGAAGTAACCTCAGAGCTCAAATCTGATTCTATACCCTCATTTTATAGATGTGAAAGCTGAGGTTCAGAATAGTTAGTGGCTACCCTAGTAGGTGAAACAAGTAGCAAATATTCACTCCTAATTCAAGGAATCCCTATGGTATCCTGTTGTTTCCTCAAAGGCTTCCTATGGGAATTGTTTTATAGTCATATATTTCATTGGAAAATGACAAAAAAAAGTTAGGAAGCAGAAGAATAAGAAAGAAAGGATAGGGGAGAGGAGGAAAAAACTCTCATAAAATAAATGCATAGAAAAGTAAGGAAATTTTCACATTGGCTATGTCCAAAAATCTATGTCTTATTTGAAATGTAAGTCCATCTCCTTGCCTCAGGTATTTCCATCAGTCCTCTGGAATCATGATTGATCATTAGTAAGCAAGGATTTATTAAGTGCTTTCTATGTAGAAGGCAAAAAGATACAAAAACAAAAATGAAGCACCCTCTACATCCAAGGAGTTTGAATTCATGTGTGTGTGTGTGTGTGTGTGTGTGTGTGTGTGTGTGTGTGTGTGTGTGTGTAAGAACAACATTTACCACAGAAAATTAGATACAGAATTTTTTAAAAAGTAATTTCCAGCAAGGAAGTGCTAGTAACAGGAAATATCAGGATAAAAGATATGATAGGAAAGCTGGACTTTGAAGAAAGCTAAGAAAAGGATGAAGTGGAGATGAGGAGAGAGGTCATTCTGGGCAGGAGAATAGTCTGATAAAAAATACAGATTGGGGAGATGGAAAATTAGATATCGGGAATAATAAACACACAAGTTGAACTAGATCACAGAATGAACAGAAGAAAGTAGTAGTCTGGCATATTTGAGTTTGAAAGAGAAAGCAAGGGATGCCCCTGGACATAAGGGTGGACCTCTTGATGTGAATTTATGAGAGAACACAGATAAAATTACACATTGCTAGATTTAGATTTCATCTCTAGAGGAACTACCCATATTGCAAGGTTTTCTTATAAGTACATTTGATCCATTTCAGTATACTTTAAGAATGTTATATGCTTGGCATTGAGTATGTAAAAGTTAAAAACAGAAACCATAGCCATGCCTGCCCTCAAGGAGCTTATATGCTTCTAAATGGGCAGAGCATGTATTCAGATAAAGAGTTACAAAGTAACTAATAGGGGAAAAGGAGAATAACAATTAAGCAAATCAGAAAGGTTCTTACAGGAAAGGGTAACTGAGGCTAGCCTTGAAGATAGCTATGGATTCCAGGAAATACCCTCTAGGTATGGTCTATAATATATTTTATCATTTCAGGATTTTGGAAGTTGGTTTTCATATTTTAATAATTTATTCTCAATCTATCTAACCTCTCCCCCATTGTCCATTCACATCATTTATACCTGGTTTCAAATCTCATCTCTGATACTTACAACCTATGGCTTCTGAGGTTTCTTCTAGCTCTAAAACTCTGATCTTATGATCTCTTGAACTCATCTGTATCTAATAATTTAAATGAAGTCTAGACAGATAACTGCCAAATCTCTCATGTTCAGTCCTTAACACCAGACTAGAATCTATTTCTATAGACATTTCCACCTAAGTATCCCAAAAGGACTTCAAACTTAAATCCTCTAAAACTGAACTGATTATGTTCTTCTCTAAACCAACCCTGGTCTCCCCAACTTTAAATCTCTGATGAAGGAACCATCATTCTCCCACTTAGTCTAATCTCAAAACCTTAAAGTCACCTATAACTCTTCCTTCTCCTACAACCACACTCTCTTCTTTTTCCTCTCCCCCACTAATGTTGCCAAGTTGACTGAATCTATTTTGTAACATGACTACATGTGTAGTCAGATGATTTGAGTTCAAATACTGTCCTTGTAGTTATAGAACTTTACTTCAAATTCTACCTTTGTAACCTATTGCCAACATGACCTTGGTTTGGTCACAATTTCTCTTGGTCTCAGTTTTCTCACATGTAAAATGAAAGTATTAGACTAGATATCTTTAAAAGTTAGATGGTACTTTGGACAGA
Organism: Gracilinanus agilis; assembly: GCF_016433145.1. Classification (NCBI taxonomy): domain Eukaryota; kingdom Metazoa; phylum Chordata; class Mammalia; order Didelphimorphia; family Didelphidae; genus Gracilinanus; species Gracilinanus agilis. Next base: position 5,496,321 of record NC_058135.1, on the reverse strand, counting down.
GTATAGGACTTGGACTCAGGAAGATTTGATTTCAAATCCTACCTCTGACACTAACCAGAAATGTGACCCTGGACAAAGCACTCAACTATTTATGTTTACTAATCTATAAATCATGTCTTCTCAATAGTCTTTTCCAACTCCAAATATATGGTTTATGCTGTGAGTTATGATCTGTTCCCCTATCACCACTCACTCAACCACACTGGAATACTGTAAGATGTTTCTATGTGAACAGAATTATGGAAACAAATTTTAAAATAACAGCATTGTAAAGAGAAAAATTTGTGAAAGACTGAGAACTCTGATCGATGCAATGACCAGTTATGATTGATTATAGAAAACTGATGAAGAAATATGCTGTCCACCTCCTGACAGACATGATGAATTCAAGATAAAGGGCTGGATGTAATCAGTGCAAGAATTTGTTTTGCTTAACTTATGTGCATTTTTACAAGAATTTTGTTTTTCTTTTTCTATTTCCTTTTCAATGGGAAGGAGTTCCACTTCTGGTTGCCAAGGTGGTGGAGTAGAGAATGCTCCTCACCCAAACCCATTGTTAAACACCACACAGAAAAAAAAATTCCTTAAGAATAAGGAAAGCAGGAGAGACTTGTCTCAATAGGCTGAGAAAGGAGAGCAGCCCAGCAAGTATGGCACTGGGGAAACAAGCAGCTCAGGGAAAAGTAAAAATTCTGAGTCAAAGGAAATCTGAAAGCAGGGAGAGTGGAATCTCACTGAACATAATAACTACAAGCATCCTCATGGCAATGTAGTCAGACCACCCTCTGAAATGCATACTGTGAGAACCAAAGGAAATAGAACCTACACCAAGCACCAGAGCAGACTACACTGCAAGCTTGAAACAATGCTGCTTTTACCCCCAAAACCAGAGCAGAACTTCATTATATAAGGAAAGAAAATAAAGGAAAAAAATCCAGAAAAATAAGCAAAGGACAAAGAAAAAACCTAGCCTCAGAAAGTTACTTTAGTGAAAGGAGAGATCAGAATACAAACTCAGAAGACAACAATGCCAAAACAGAAACAGACAAAACCTCCAAGGAAAGTGTGAAAGCCTATCAGGTCCCAAAAGATCTCCTGGAAGAACTTGGAAGGATGTTTAGAATCAAATAAGAGAACTGAGAGAAAGAGTCAACAGCTTGGAGAAAAAATAAATGAAGAAAACAACTTTTCAAATTAGAATGTGCCAAATGCAAATGGAACACCAAAATACACTGATGATTTAAACAACTCCTTAAAGATTAGAATTGACCAAATAGAAAAGAAAACACAAAAGCTTCAAAGAATAAAATAACTCCCTAAAATTAGATTGGGAAAATAGAAGTTAATAACTGCAAAAGAAATCAGAAAACAATAAAACAAAAATAAAAGAATGGAAAAATAAAAGTAAAACCTTTTCAATGAGAAGGTTGGAGGGTAACAATAAAAATTCTCTGTAGAATGTATATTTATTTATAATTATTTATTAGTAAGAGAGGGCCTCCTAATTGAAAACTTCTTTCACAGTGCCCTGGTTGAGTTCCAAGTCATGCTATGCTTCCCTGGCTCCAGCTCTAAGACACAGGTCAGAGCCTTGGCCACAAGATAAGCCAGAGAGACTGAGAGCAGAGCTTTTCCCTTCCCTCTCTCCATACACCTGAGATCATTACTCACTTCATCCACCCCTCTGCCCAACAGCCCAATGGGAGTGCTTCTTCCCTCCCCTGTCTGGGGTAAGGTGGGGCTCACATGTTGCATGATGATGCAGTACAGATGGCATCTTATTGAATCTGTGGTGAAGGTGATTCTCATGGTGGGGTTGGAGAGGAGCTAGGTTTAAGAAAAGCATATCTCACCGGCATATAGCTGAAGGGGAGTAGAGCTGGAAGGGGAGCAAAGCACTAGGGCCCCTATCCACGCAGGCCTCTCATTACCCACCTCTCTGCCCAGCAGCCCAATGTGGCAATGCTTCCATCCTCCCCTGTCTGGGGTAAGAGGGGAGGGAAGGGGAGAGCTGGGAGATCAGAGAGTACTCTTTGTCTGTGAGGTGGGGGAGGGGCTCAGCACTCCATCTCTAAAAGGTTCACCATCACTGTCCTAGTTTATGATCTTTATAGGGTCCCAGTCAGGTCACAAAAACTGTTGCATGTAAATGAATCACCCAGAACCCTAGCTGGCATTCCTTTACTTCGTCATCATCTCTCCCCATTTTCTTTCTGCCCCATGGCATAAGCAATGGGCTTAGAGTGAGGGACAGAATTAGTATTATTATACTTCTAAAGATACTTCTTACTTTAAGTTTCTGTGACTCTGTTGTTTCTGGTTTTTCCCATGGCAACACCTCCTTAGAGCTCACATTTCCTGCACCTTCCTCCATATAAAAATGTGCATAATAACCTAAGCCCATAGAATATTAAAGCTAGAACATATATTGAGAGGCTACCTTGTGATTTTCTTATAGATGAGACAACAGACTTAGCATTTCAAAGTGGAATGATCAAAATTTAAGCAATAAGTTAGAGACAGAGCCAAGAACAAAACTCAAGTGCTCAAATTTCTAGTGGAGTCATCTCTGTCCAATAAGATACCTTCAAGATCATTAGACTCCTATGTTTTCTTTAATACAGCAATTGTCCAATATTTTCACCATAATCCATGCCACTGAATGTGTTAATGGAGGGAAAGATAGATGAGAAGATAAAAGTTTCTAGGACAAATGAATCACAGTTCTCATCTTGGTATTCAGTTAATTTTAGCCATTTGCCTAAGCTTTACTGAATACTGTCAAGAATCCCAGGCAGTCATACCTATCAAACTACCAAGAAACTTTTTTATTGAATTAGAAAAAAGCATAACAAAGTTCATTTGGAAGAATTAAAGATCAAGAATATCAAGGGAAATAATGGGAAAAAATGTGGAGGATGGGAGGCTAGCAGTACCAGGTCTTAAACTATACTATAAATCAATGGTCATCAAAACAATATGATACTGGATAAGAGACAGAAGGGAGGATCAATAGAATAAACTTGGGGTAAATGTCCTTAGCAAGATAGTATATGATAAATCCAAAGATTGCAGCTTTTGGGACAAGAACCCACTGTTTGACAAAAACTTCTGGGAAAATTAGAAAACAGTATGGGAGATAATAGCTTTAGATCAACATCTCACACTCTGTACCAAGATAAATTCAAAATGCATAAATGACCTAAATATAAAGAAGGAAATAATAAGTAAATTAGATGAACACAAAATAGTATACCTGTCAGATCTATGGGAAAGAAAAGAATTTAAGACTAAGCAAGAAATAGAGAATATCACAAAATATAAAATGATTAATTTTGATTACAGTAAACTAAAAAGGTTTTGTACAAACAAAACCAATGCAACCAAAATTAGAAGGGAGCAACAAATTGAGAAACAATCTTTATAACAAAAACCTCTGACAAAGGTCTAATTTCTCAAATTTATAAGGAGCTAAACCAATTGTACAAAAAATAATCAAGCCTTTCTTCGGGGGACATGAATAGGCAGTTTTCAGATAAAGAAATCAAAACTATCAGTAAGCACATGAAAAAGTATTCAAAATCTCTCATAATCAGAGAAATGCAAATCAAAACAACTCTGAGGTAGCATATCATACCTAGAAGATTGGTTAATATGACAGCAAAGGAAAGTAATAAATGTTGGAGAGGAAGTGGCAAAATTGGGACACTAATGCATTGCTGGTGGAGTTGTGAATTGATCCAACCATTATGGAAGGCAATTTGGAATTATGCACAAAGGGCTTTAAATGATTGCCTACCCTTTGATCCAGCCATACCACTGCTGGGTTTGTATCCCAAAGAGATAATAGGGGAAAATTACATGTACAAAATTATTCATAGCCTTGCTCTTTGTAGTGGCAAAAAACTGGAAAATGATGGAGTGTCCATCAATTGGGGAGTGACTGAACAAATCATGGTATCTGATGGTGATGGAATATTATTGTGCTGAAAGGAATTACGAACTGGTGGAATTCCATGTAAACTGGAAAGACCCCCAGTAACTGATGAATAATGAAATGAGCGGAACCAAAAGAACTGTACCCAGTACACTGTACACAGAGACTGACACATTATGGCACAATCAAAAGTAATGAACTTTTTTTACTAGCAGCAATGCAATGACACAGAACAATTTTGATAGACTTATGAGAAACAACACAATACATACCCAAAGAAAGAACTGTGGGGTAGAAACATAGAAGAAAAACATCTCTTTGATCATATGGTTCAAAGGGGACGTTAGTGGGGATGTAGACTCTAAATGAGTGATTACCAAAGCAGGTGCCACTGCCCCCTGGTGGGTGCTGCAGTGATCCAGGAGGGCGGTGATGGCCACAGGTGCATTTATATTTCCTATTAATTGCTACTAAAGTTTAAAAAATAATAATTTCCAGGGAGCTAAGTAATATTTTTTTCTAAAAAGGGGGCAGTAGGCCAAAAAGGTTTGGGAACCACTGCTCTAAATGATCATTCTATTGCAAATATTAATAATATGGAAAAAGGTCTTGATCAATGATACATGTAATACCAAGTTGAATTGCTCTTTGGCTATGGAAGGGGGGTTGGGAGGAGTGGGGAGAAAGAACATGAATCATGTAACCATGGAAAAATATTCTAAATCAAATAAATAAATGTATTTTTTTTAAATCCCAGGCAGTTACAACTGAGGCCAAATTATCAGAGTCAATTGGCAGCAGAAACAAGGAGAACTAAAGAAGTCAACATATAAACCTTGGAATAAGCCAAGATCACTTGGCAGACAAACAAAAACACTAGACACTCTGAAACTAGGATAAAAGAAGTAATAGGTCAGTGGTGACAACAGGACAAGCTAGAACCAGACTGGCATGTTGAAAAAGAAAGGGGCCACTGCTTTGGTCCTTCATCCTATAGGTTAAATAAATCTTTCACCTTTCACCTTAATTTAGCAATCATATTTCCTAACTTTGAAATCATCCTTTGGGCTCTGGTATGCAGCATTTTCCTATTTCTCCTGAGCTTCCAAGATGTGGAACCAGTCATTGAAAGTAGGCCCACAGTTAGGGGTTGACTAATGTCGACTAGATTCAAAATTTACTAGATTCTCGCATGTTACACTCAAATTTGGGGCAGTTAGATGGTACATAGAATAGAGGGCCAGGCCTGGAGTCAGGAAGAGTCAGTTCCCTGAATTCAAATCTGGCCTCAGACACTTATTGGTGTTATATTGAATCACTGGGAGTTTGGAAGTCACCTTTGATTGACAAATAAGTCAGTTGGATAGAATGTTCCCAGGGAGGCATGCAAAAGGCAGGAGGGGGGCAGTTGAGAACCCTGAGCAGAAGTTCTGGGTCTTTGACCTGTGCTGAGGCTGGAGATTGGTGGATCCTGGTCTTGGAGTGAGAGGGTGCAAACATCTCTCTGCAAACTCTTCCTGTATTTCATATACCGTGTTTCAACCTGTACTTGACCACCACCTTGGTGTCTACTGCCCCTAGATATTAGGAGTTACATCATCTAGATATCTAGGTTTCCTAGGGCCCAGGAGGGATCTGAGAAATGGGCAGGAGACGAAGAAGAGGGTGGAAAGGGTAGACATAACTCAACTGTTAAGGCTGAAGATCTACAGAAGAAGCAGCTGAAGATTTCCCAGCAGTTTACCTACTCTGGTTTAGCCCTGGCCAGGCTGAACTAGAGGGAAGCTAACACTGATTCTTCTTTTGCCAGCAGTTGAGAGTTTCAATAGTAATAAGTTTAATAGGGTTTCCCATTACCTCAGTCCTTTACCCTTATCCTTCTTATTAATATATAAAGTTTAAAGTACCTTCCTAAGTCAGTTTCAAAGCTTGTTTGGGAAGGGAGACAACGCAGTCAGAATATCGTCGTTATCCTAGCTGAAGAGCCCAAATCAATATATCAATTAACCCCAGGTGGGTCCTAAAGGGATATACCTCTTTTGACTGAAGGATCCTGCCTGGGCAACTGTTATAAGGAGAAGTGTCATCTTATTCCTCTCTGTACATCATTTCTATTACCTCAAATAGATACAAGAGACCTCCCATAATTATAACAGTTTTTTGTGAGCCAGGTTTTGGACCTGTTGAATTAGAGAAAGGATAATGGGGATTGTAGGGATTGTATTTATCCTGAGCACTCTTGCCATGTTTATGTATTCATTCACCCAGGGAGTGATGAGGCTTTGGTTTTACACAATACCAGAATATGTATTAAAGCTGGTACAAATATATGATACTTATAGATATTTAACTATATCACTGGCAGAGTTTCTATCCTACCTACCAACGATGGTTGTGGTTTAATTATAACCCTGGCTATGTGATCTTGGGCAAGTCACTTAACCCTGTTTGCATCAGTTCATTTGTAAAATGAGCTGGAGAAGGAAATGACCAACTACTCTAGTATCATTGTCAAGAAAACCATAAATAGGATCACAAAGAATCAAATATGACTAAATGTCTTAACATTAATACTTTCATTTATTTCTTGACCCTTAGATCCTTTTCTTTTTTTAATCCCTACCTTCTGTCTTAGAATTGCTACCAGCTATTGGTTTCAATGCAGAAGAAATGTAAAGGATAGACAATTGAGATTAAGTGACTTGGCCAGGGTCAGATTTGAACCCAGGACTTCCCACCTTTAGGCCTGACTCTCTTATCTACTGAGTCACTTAGATACTCCATCTAGATACTTTTCTTATCCTGATTTAACTGTGTGAAAGAGATACAGATTCAATTAGATGCAAAAACTAGGTATTGACTATCTGGTTTAATGAAACTCCAAACTGATCCTTGTCCCTGACAGCTTGTCTTCAAGAAACCCCTTTGCTGACCCTTTGTCCTACACTGAACCATAAGCTCTCAAGGACCCTTTGATTCCTTTAGATAAGATTAGCAGATATAATCAATTCATAGGTACAATTTTGTCTTCCAAGTTTCCTACTTTGCATCTAGACTTTTTGTTAGACAAGTTTTTTTAACTACTGGCTAGAATCCTCCTTCTCTAACCTCCATATGGCTAACAATTATCCTTCCTGTCCTATACTCCCTAAAGTATATATAAGACCCCAAGTTCTTTAGTTAAATGGAAATTCCCATTCATGACGCATTTTCTGTAATAAGGATTATCGATCCTTATTAGTTATTGGTATTGATATTGGCTTACCTATACCTATGTCCTGAGTGGACAGACTGTTGGTTTGACTATTGAGAAAGATGGCTTCTCAAAGCAGTCTAAGAATTCCAGCTCAGGCCAGTTATATAAAAATATATTTATTGTGGGTAAAAAAAAAATAAAGAAGGGATAGTAAAAGGAAAACAGGTAGAAAGAAAAATTTTTATATTACATAAGTCCCTATTCTAATAAATCTTACTATGTCTACCCAACCAATCTGGTCTGCAAAGACTGGCTTCTCTTTTGACAGAGTTGAAACTAACCTCTCTTCCTATTCTATTTAAAACCCCCAAATCCTTATCTATATATCCTAATATAATTATAACCTTATAAACAAGAAGAATAAATCAGGTTTCTCTTCCCTGCTGCTCAGTTGTGATTTTCAGCTGGACAGAGATTCCATTGCCTTTTCCACTCAACAGGTCAGACTTTATTGCCACCTATTGGAGCAGTCATAGGTACCGCACCCAACAACCTCCTCTTCTCTGGCCAGATAAAATGGATTATTCTCAGGATGTAAATTCACCAAGATTTTCCAAACTTGCAGAGCTGCTCTTTGGACCACCTTCCTTGAAGAGGGTCAACCCACAGAGTGAGCCATTATCAATTGCCCTTGTCAAAGCTACTTGAGAAAATTCTCTCCCATCAATTATCCCTGAGATTCCATTCAGATTTAAAGAAGCCCAACTTATTAATCTTTTTTATGTATTTATCAATAAATTATGCTACTTAACTCTATTTCCTAATGAACTCTTAATTAATTAACAAATAATTCTCTACATTTCCCAGAGACAGTGTTCCTAGATTCTCTGAGATTAGCTCCATGTGGTGGTGGTGTGTTTGCACATGACTCTGTGTGGTGGCCATAAGAGCATTGTCTCCCTTGTCTTGGTTAAAGACATATTCTTTGTAACTGCTATTAAATGTCTCTTTCACACTTAACACTATTCTGGGTTCTAGGGATTTAAAGATGAACATCAAGTCCTTGTCCTCAAAAAGTTTCAATCTACTTTGTAGATATACGGAATGAACAGATGAGCAGGATATAAATTTAACCACCAGGTGGAGTGGGAAATCCAGGTAGGCTAAGCTCAGGACCTGATCTGAGGGTACCTGGGGATCTCAGATCTGCCCCCACCCTTCCACAGACCTTCCCCAACAACTTTTTCACATTCCAGGACAAGGCATTTCTTTTGAAGCCTAGTATAATGGGTCTTCCCTAAAGAGAGGAAAAAGTAGCTGAATAATTCAGCTCACTCCCCACTTCTAGAGCTACTCCTGTTCAAATCCCTTAAATGTATCCCTGTAGGGGCTGGTTCTTCCTTTTTATGCACAATTATCAAAACAAATTCATAAATTCTCATCATGATTAATTGTAAAGCTCCAAAACCTTCTTCTTCATTTGCACTGGCATAATCCAAATTGAGTTTACAAAACCTCAGTAATTTAGTTCTTCCTTTTTAGATTTGCTGTCCCTCCTTCCCACTCTCCTTGTCTGTATTATTAAATGAATGGAATTGGCACAGACTCCATCACAGGATGGTTTGAATAGTTTCTTATCCATGGCAAGAAATTCAAAATACCACTAAAAGAAACAATGCTTCTAAACATTGGCCCCTTGGAGGGGCAAAGCCAAGATGGTGGCATAGTAGCAGGAAAATCTTGGAGTTGCTCTGATTGATTGGTACAAAGAGTTCTCAAAAAGACAGAAGTCAAAACAGAATGAGTAAAGGGGCTATTCCACTAGACACAGAATGAAAGGTAGGCAGTGAGAGGGGATTTCAATGCTATAAGGGGGCAAAATGAGAAGCAGAGTCTGATCATTCCTCTCCCCACCTACCAGCCAGAATTAGAGCCAGGGTGAGTGAAATCTCCAAATTCTTGGGGACATATTGAAAGTACCATAGACTTACCCTGAGGGCTGTGCAAAGCCTTGGTAGTGAGACTTGAGGCTTTATAACACTGAGCTCAGTTCCAACAGCAGGGGCTGCAGTGTGGCTACTGTTTTGGCAGCAGGGCTGCAGGGAAGATAGCCTCAGGGAAAAACATGGTGCAGCATACTATACCACAGATCCACCTTTGAAAATCCTAATCATTGAAAATGGGGCTCAGAGCTCCAGTAGCAGCAGCAGCAACAGGCAGCAGTAGCAGCTGAGGAAGATAGACTCAGGGCAAAACTCTTTGAAGCACACTACACAAAAACACCAAAGATCTACCTGCCCTCACTCAGGCCTCTGACAGGGAAGGAAATATAGTCCCAAGGTAAAGCCCTGCAAGACAGAAACTGAGAGAGCAATGACCACCAACATGCAGGAATCCCAATCCTCCAGAGGAAAAAGGAGTAAACAACAGCAAAAAGAAGTTCTTGACTCTGGAAAAATTCTATGGATAAAAAGAGCAAAATACAGAAGCAATGGAAGAGACTGAGAAACAAACACATCCAAAACCCTCTAAGGACAAATAGTCATAGGATCCTAGAAGGGAAGGATCTAAAAAGGTCATTCAGTCCAGCTCTTTCATCTTAGAAATGAGGAAACTTAACCCCAGAGAGATTGCCAAGGTTGCACAGCTCATTCTTCTGATCATATGAAATGTGTTGAAATACTGTAGGCTAGGCTGCACTAACACTGTGGATGTAATGGGGGCCCACTGCTAGGAATCTCATTGAATTTGGATCAGATTAGAATTTAAGCTTCTCAATTGCAAATGAGGCCAACCATTCATGTATAGATATTGCTTCTGACTGTTGTGAGGAAAGGAGAGAATGGGTGGAAACAGATAAGAGAGATTTTGCACAGAGATCAGTGTGCTGGATCTTACCACATGCTCTGGAACTAAGAGCATGTTCTGGAATGTGGGGGGAATATATAAAGGAGGACACAGAGAGCTTCCAAAGGGCTTTTGGACTTCCTCTTGGGAAACAACCTGAAGCTGGTAACTTCCTCCTGCTTGCAATCTATGTGAGACTAGAAGGGGTTTGGTTTCATATTCCCTTGAAGCCTAAGCTATCTACCCTGTTGTCCTGTTTGGATACATCCTGCCTGCTTTGTGATCCACTTGTGTTCCAGTGTCCTGAGAGAGTGTTCCCAACTGCTGAGAAGATCTGTGTCTGGTCAACCAGTGAACTTAAGCCTAACTGGTGAGGGTTGATCCCTCAGATAAAGGATCAATCTAAATTACTTTGAAAAACTATATATCTTGCCAACATTTATCTGGGAGGATTATAGTGTCAGACAACTAGGATTTATAGACAGCCAGAGTAATATTTAAGGAGCTTGGAAGACCAGAAGCCACCCCTTTGTAGGGGTTGTAGAGGAGGGAAGTTTTAGCTAGATCCCTTAGTTTAGAGCATCTTATCCCTTAAACCTCCCTTCCATCTTATCATGGTTAAAATAAACCCTGACCTGTTTTATAAATCTGTCTAAGAGTCTGAGAAGCATGCTGGGCCCTGGGAGATGCCTTTTAGGCCCGCCTCTCTGTGGGTTACCAAGAGGCCCTTAATCTTTGTATCTCACTATTATCAAAATCATCTATCCAGACTATCTACCTATTTCATGACATAACTTCTTAGCATATGATTTATTTGGTGTACTGAAACCAGCTGAAACTATTTTGTAAGAATCAATTATTAAATATTTAGTGTAAACATTGTACGTCAGGAATCAGCAAATGCTACAAAACAGGGATCAATTTATTGTTTTGTTGATTGTCTACCTTCTTGGGGAAGGAGGAAAGATGGAAGGGAGAGAACATGGATTGCAAAATATCAGAAAATAAATATTAAAAATTATACTGATGTAATCTGGAAAAATAAAAATTCAAATAAAAATAAAGGATTATGAGTATTTTAAAAATGCAGATCAGATTAAACTTAAAAGTGCATCATGGGGGCAGCTGGGTAGCTCAGTGGAGTGAGAGCCAGGCCTAGAGACGGGAGGTCCTAGGTTCAAATCCGGCCTCAGACACTTCCCAGCTGTGTGACCCTGGGCAAGTCACTTGACCTCCATTGCCCACCCTTACCTCTCTTCCACCTAGGAGCCAATACACAGAAGTTAAGGGTTTAAAAAAAAGTGCATCATGGTATTTTTTTTTTTTGGTAAACCAGTTGTTAAATTTACTTGTATACCTCAATTTATGTATCATCTAAGTTGGGAGAGGGAGAATTAATTTAATATATGTCTAACTGGCATAGGCAGACTTGATTTCAAATCTGCTCTCAGACATTTACTTCTTGGGTAAGTCATTTAACCTCTCTTAGCCTTAATCCAATGGAGAAGAAAATGGTGAACCACTCCAGTATCTTTGCCAAGAAAACCCTTTGGATAATATTGTTCAAGGAATCACTTGTCAGACACAATTCAGCTAGTGGAAAAATAACAACCAACACTGGTATAAAAACCATATGCTTATACTCAGGGGAAAATTTATATTCCTGAGTGCCTAGCTCAACAAAATAGGGAGGGAGGAGATCAATAAATTGGGCATGCAACTTAAAAAAACTAGAAAAAGAATAAATTTTAAAAACCAGATTAAAAACTAAATTGGAAATCTTAAAAAACAAAAGGAGAAATTTAAAAAAAATTGAAAGTAAAAGAACTATTGGACTAATAAATAAGAGTAGGAGCTGATATTTTTAAAAAATAAAGTAGATAAAGTACTGGTTAATCTAATTTAAAAAATGAAAAAAGAGAATCAAATTAACAGAATCATGAATGAAAAGGGTGATCTCACCTCTAATAAAGAGGAAATTAAGGCAATTATTAAGAGCTATTTCACCCAATTACATGACAATAAATATGGCAATCTAGGCAAAATGAATAAATATTCATAAAAATACAAATTGTCGTGATTAACAAAAGAGGAAATAGAATACTTAAATAATCCCAGCCCAGAAAAAGAAATTGAACAAGCCATCAAGGAACTCCCTAAGAAAATATCTCCCAAGCAGATGAATTCACAAGTGAATTCTATCAAATATTAAAAGAACAACTCATCCTAATACTCTAAAAACTATTCAACAAAATAAGCAAAGGAGTCTTACCCAATTCTTTTTATGACACCAATATGTACTGATTCCTAAGCCAAGAAGAAACAGAGAAAGAAAACTATTGTCTGATCTCCTTAAAAAACATAGATGCAAAAATCTTAAATAAAATACTAGCCAAAAGACTACAGCAAGTTATCACAAAGATTATTCACTATGGCCAGATGGGATTTATACTAGGAATACAAATATGGTTTAATATTAGGAAAACAATCCGCATAATTGACCATATCAACAACCAAATTAACAGAAAACATGTGATTATCTCAATAAATGCAGAAAAAGCCTTTGACAAAATACTCCTATTCCTATTGAAAACACTAGAAAGTATAAGAATAAAAGGGCCTTTCCTTAAAATAATAAGCAGTATTTATTAAAGCCATCAACAAGTATCATCTGCAATGGAGCTAAGTTAGAAGCCTTCCTAATAAGATAAGGAATGAAGCAAAGATGCCCACTGTCACCACTATTATTCAATGTCGTACTAGAAATAGTAGCAGTAGCAATTAGAAAAGAAAAAGGAATCAAAGGGTTAAAGTAGGCAATGAGGAAATCAAACTGTCACTCTTTGCAGCTGATATGATGGTATACTTAGATAATCTGATAAAAACAACCAAAAGGACTTTAGCAAAGTTGCAGAGTATAAAATAAAACCACATGACTCATCAGTTTTTCTATATTTTCCAACAAAAATCAGCAGCAAGAATTAGAAAGGGAAACTCCATTTAAAATCATTCTAGATAATATAAAATATTTGGGAATCCATCTGCCAAGACAAACTCAGGAATTATATGAACACAACTACAGAACACTTTTTACACAAATAAAACTAGATTGAAACAATTCGAAACACATTAATTGCTCATGGTTGAGATGAGCTAATATAATAAAAATGACAATCCCACCTAAATTAATTTACTTATTCAATGCCATAACTATCAAACTACTAAAAAACTTTTTTATAGAATTAGAAGAAATTATAACAAAACTCATCTGGAAGAACAAAAGATCAAGAATAGATCTAATTTTAAATGTGAAGGAAGGTGGCCTAGCAGTACCAGACCTTAAACTGTACCATAAAGCAGTGATCATCAAAACAATATGGTAGTCACTAAGAGATAAAAGGATAGATCAATGGAGTAGGCTTGGGGTAAATGACCTCAGCCACATAGTGCTTGATAAATCCAAATATCTAAGATTTCAGTAGAAGAACCTATTATTTGATGAAAACTGCTGGGAAAATGGGAAAACAGTTTGGGAAAAATTATGTTTAGATCAATATCTCCCACCCTGTGCCAAGATAAATTCAAAATGGGCAAATGACTTAAATATAAATAGGGAAATTGTAAGTAAATTAGGTGAGCATAGAATAGTGTACTTCTCAGATCTATGGGAAAGGAAAGAATTTAAGATTAAGCAAGAGATAGAGAACATTACAAGATGCAAAATGAATAATTTTGATTATGTTAAATTAAGAAGTTTTGTACAAGCAGAACCAAAGCAACCAAAATGAGAAGGGAAGCAATGAACTGGAGGGAAAATTTTTATAACAGAATTCTCTGACAAAGGTCTAATTTCTCAAATATATAAAGAACTAAGTCAAATTTATAAGAAACCAAATCATTCCCTAATTGACAAATATTCAAGGGATATGAATAGGCAGTTTCCAGATGAAGAAATCAAATCTAACAATAATCATATGAAAAAATGTTCTAAATTCCTTCTGATTAGAGAAATGCAGATCAAAACAACCCTGAGGTACCACCTTGCACCTAGCAGAGTGGCCAATACAATAGGAAAGGGAAATAATAAATGTTGGAGGAGATGTGGCAAAGTTGGAACACTAATGCACTGCTGGCGGAGTTGTGAATTGATCCAAACATTCTGGAAGACGATTAGGAATTATGCCCAAAGGGCTTTAAAAGAATGTATGCTGGGGACAGTGGGGTAGCTCAGTGGATTGAGAGCCAGACCTAGAGATGGGAGGTCCTAGGTTCAAATCTGACCTCAGACACTTCCAAGCTGTGTGACCCTGGGCAAGGCACTTGACTCCCATTGCCTACCCTTACCACTCTTCTGCCTTGGAGCCAATACACAGTATTGACTTGAAGATGGAAGGTAAGGGTTTAAAAAAAAATAAAAGAATGTATGCCCTCTGATCCAGCAATACCACTACTGGCTTTATATCCCAAAGAGATTTTTAAAAACTGGGCAAGGACCTATTTGTCCAAAAATATTGATAGATATGCTCTTTGTGATAGCAAAAAAAAAAAAAATGGAAAATGAGGGGATGTCCTTCAATTGGGGAATGGCTGAACAAATTGTGGTATATGCTGGTGATGGAATACTATTATGCTATAAGGAATGATGAAATGATAGACTTCTATAAGAACTTGAAAGACCTACATGTACTGTTGTGCAGTGAAATAAACAGAACCAGAAGAACATTACACACAGTAACTGAAATACTATGAGAAGACTAAATTTATTGACTTTGCTACTAATAGCAGTGCAATGATCTGGGACAATTCTGTGGGACTTATGAGAAAGAATGCTACCCACATCTAGAGAAAGAACTATGGAAGTAGAAATCCAGAAGAAAACATGTTGTTTTTTTTTTTGTTGTTGTTGTTGTTGTTTTTCTTATCACTTGTCTATATGGGTATATGATTTGGAGTTTTGGTTTTAAAGGTTTGCTCTTTTACAAAAATTAATAATATGGAAATGGGTTTGAGTGATACATATATATATACGTATATATATATGTCCCTTAATCCTCTCTATATACGTATATATATATATGTACGTATATATATACATACACACACACACACACACACACATATAACCCAGTAGAATTGCTTGTTAACTTCAAGAAGGGAGAGGGATGAGGGGGGAAGAAAACATGAATCATTGAACCATGGAAAAAAATTTAAAAATAAAATAAAATAGGGGCAGCTGAGTAGCTCAGTGGATTGAGAACCAGGCCTAGAGACGGGAGGTCCTAGGTTCAAATCCGACCTCAGACACTTCCCAGCTGTGTGACCCTGGGCAAGTCACTTGACCCCCATTGCCTACCCTTACCACTCTTCCACCTATAAGACAATACACAGAAGTTAAGGATTTAAAATAAAAAATATAAATAAATAAATAAATAAAATAAAAACTATATGCTTGATTACCTCTGTCTGTCTATCTATCTATCTATCTATCTATCTATAGAGAAGGAACTTGTATGACCTTTGATACAACTCTCTGTGCCTCAGCTTCCTCATATACAAAATGAAGAGTTGAACTGAATGTCTTCTGAGGTACCTTCCCATTTTAGATCTAGGATCCTATGATTATCTGACCTTAGAAAGTTACAGAATCCAACCCTCTCATTTTAGCAGTGAAGAAATGAGGCCAAAGAGCTTAAATGATTTGCCCAAGATCGTAGGACTTGAACTTGGGTGATCTGACTTTAGGATACTTCCTTAAATCATAATACTGAATAGGTCCCTTAATCCTCTACTAGAAATAACAAGACCCTGGTGGCATCTCTGTAACTATTCATTTACACAAACCACTGCCCCTCCAACTCTGATTCTCTAGAAAAGAACAAGATGAATTGGCTCCTTGTGGAGCAGGGTTATCTCCAGCTGCACGTTAGAGGTCAGCTCCTTAGATGTCAGCTCTTTTGGCATACCTGGGCTCACTAACCCCAGTAAACATCATGCCCTGGCCTCTGAACTTCTCAAACTAACTTTGACTTCCTCTTCCCACTCTGTGCCCCAGGGCCAATCCTGATTGCCAAGCTCCAGAGACCTGTTCTACCTGCTCCACATCTGGCCCAGATCCAGTTCCCACCCTGCTTGCCTTGGCTTGAGCTCCTGTGTGAATCAGTCCCCTCCCCCTTTCTCATCTGACCATTTGCTGCTTGGCTCTGAAAAAGCTCCCAGATCTTTCTCCCCAGCAACGTGAGTTGGTTCCAGTCCAAGCCTGAGTTCCAAAGAAGTTATCTACCCCATCCCCCACTTGCACTTAATCGACTTTTGCCAGGACAAACTCAAAATCATTTATGTTGTGTCTTTGAAATTGAATTGCATCCCTTTAAGTAAGGGGTTTAAAACTTTAATTAATTCTTAACTTGTACTAAGACAGATTTCAAAGGATCCCTGAACTTAGATTGGAAAAAAATACAAACCTTTATTTCCACTAGCCTCTATCCCAAATCTGGCATTTCCTCCAATTCATTAAGAGCATTATTCTGACAAAGGGTGAGTAGACTTCTTCAGACTGTCAAATGGGTCCATGACCAAGCAAGGTTAAGAACCTTTGCTTTAAGTGAAGTGTGATGGGCCATAAAGTCAAAGATTTAATCAATAGCCTGAGAATTAGACAAGTCCTCAGAGGCCATCTAAACCACCTCCACATATTCCTGATGAAGATATTAATACTAGAGAGGTAAGGAAATTTTCCCTATGTCACAAGCATAACAGTTATAAGCTTTTCACCACAAAGTCATTGACAATGGTGGATATATTTCACATTTTAAGGTTTACAAAGTTCTTCTTATTCTCTTGCTTTGTAATAGTCCTATGAGATAGATTCTACCTCTCATTAATTCAGTTTGCAGATGAGGAAAATTAAAGGTGGGAGAAGTTTAAATAATTTTCCCAGGGTCAATGAGCTAGTATCAGAGACTCAAATCTTCCCTAGACTATTCACTACACTGAACTGTCTCCTTGGAAATAATCCTATGAGTGAATGGTACCTTGCTAAATGGCACAACTTGTTGGGTCTCTCTATAAATTTCAATATGCAATATGACATAGAAATAGCAGAGTTGTACCCACACCCCAGATATCTTGACTGGTACCCTTTCTGTACTGAGTCCCTCACCTTCCTGAGAAATTAAAATATGACCCAAATCTTAATTACAGGTAAAATTGGGTTTGTTTCCATTTTTATTACTCAGCATTTGCCTGTAATTATAGTTGCCAGTTATAATAGTCAGAGTAATTTAAAAGTAATGTGGCTTTTATGCCCTCTAGCTTAAATCTTCAACATCATGTAAAGAAGGGTGGGGAGAGGAGTCAACTGTAGGGCTTTCACAAATAAATCAGTAGATTTGAAACATTCACTTCCTCTTCATTTGGATGCTTAATTAAGAGCTTTAATTGGCATTTAGGTGAATGACTTCAGAAGATGCAGATTCATTAAACAACCAAAATTCATATTCTCCAAATTTATTGAATCTCTTTGACCTGTAAATAAGATTTAAAACTTTGCAGGTTTTCAGTTCAATTATTTATTAAATAACAACCTTCAAGAAGCTTATCTTTCTGTAAACTTTAAAGTATTATCTCACTGGATCCTCATAACCTTGGCAGGTAGGTGCTATTATAATCTTCATTTTTCAGTTGAGAATACTCAGACAGAGAAAAGATAAGCAACTTGTCCAGGTGTGCGCAGCTAGTAAAATGTCTGTGGTTGGAATTTATTTCAGGTCTTACTGACTCCAGACCAAATGGTCTATCTACCATGCCACCAGGCTGCCTCTAGTTAGATGATAAAACAGGGATCAGAAATTATATGTATATGTATGTATACATATACATAAGAGGAATGTGAGCTAAAAGTAGAGAGTTCTGTGTGCAGAAAGAGTACTTATAGTAGAGGGAGAGGAGATGAGAGTAGGAGGGAGGTAGGGAAGTTTTCATGGACATCATGGTCCCTCTATTGGCCCCTAAGTTGGTCACTCAATGAAAGATAGATTTTAACAATGCTGTGCTACATCCTGGGGTAGGTAAATTTTAGCTTAGATATAGGTCCTGCCCTTACAGAGCTTTTAGGTGGCATATGAAGCAGCTAGACGGTAATGCAATGGCATCCAACTCCAAATAAATACCTGACTCCTGAAGCTTGCATTAGGTTCTATCTCAGCTTACTGACTTAAAAAAAACCATATATTTACATTATCTGTGTTCTGTTGTATTTTTATTTTGTTAAGCATTTCCCAAGAACATTTTAATCCAGGTACCTACATTCTATTAGGCAACTCTGTGATGTACAGTGCCACAGTCCTGGGTTTCTATTAAAGCTCAGCTCAAGACACTCTTCCTATGGCTTTTCCTAATTGCCTTCTTTCCTCCTTTGCCCACTTCAGCCGTTAGTGCTCCCCCTTCAGTGAAAAAATTATTCTATATTTCCTTTGTATTTATTTTTTTCTCTTTACAAATTGTTTCTTCCTATAATGTTATATTGCCTTGATGACACTGACTGGCTTTTGTTGTTGTTATTTTTTTTCTTTCTAACCCCAGCACCTAGTATAGTATCTGGCAGTTAATCAATTCTTAAGAATTACTTGTTGAATAAATTAATAAGAAGATTAGAATATTACAAAGGTCATTTAACATGGCTGGATTTTAGAAAAAACCTAGAAGGAGGTACAGAAGAGGTGGCATTCAAGACTGGTATTTAAAGGGCAAGGAAAGAGTCCTTTCTCTTGAAAGCCCTTTTTACTTATTGAGAAAAGTACAAGTGTTAATGGGGAAATAGTTTTCTATTGAAATAAAAGGTTTTGTTTTCTTTTCTAACTAGGCTAATGGAATTTCCCTCCCCACTTCCCTTTCAAACCTTACAACAATTTAATCTGAAAATCGCATCCAGGCTGATCATTTTTGCAGCTTCTGGTGCTAAACACAAATATGTCTACTATAATGATAATTTCCTTTCAACAAAGGTAGCTTCACTATTTTGATTTATGCTTTCAAAAGTTTGGACCCAATTAAGGATAAGAAATCAGATGTTGCTTCTTGAGAAGCAAAAAAATTAAACAATAAAAAAGCAGGGAATGTGACTGATATATGGGTTTGAAGATGGGCTTTTAGTCCTTAACTAATTTACTTGTCTCCTTATAAAAGCACTGAAACAAATGGTCAAAGGTAATATGATCCATCCAGTCCTGCAAGCATGACAGACTTGAAACTTTCCCAGTAAGATCAAGAATGAAGCAAAGATGTCCAATGTTACCATTATTATTCAATGTTGTTTTAGAAATGCTAGCTATAGTAATAAGACAAGAAAAAGAAATTGAAGGAATAAAATAGGCCGTGAGGAAACAAAACTATCACTTTTTTCATAAGACATAATTTTATATTTAGACAACCCAAGAGAATTTGTTATTGAAAATTGGGGGGTCTTTGTGCTATATTTCCCATGAGCCCACTGGCTTCCTGTCATTATGAGCTGACGTAGACAGGAGGATAAAATTAAGTGCCTGGTGTTCCCAGTTCCCCTTTGCTTCCTATTGTGGCAGGGAATGACGGGCTGTTTGAACAGTCTAAGCTAGCATGGCTGTGGCTTTATTTTCTAGAGATTACTAATAAATATTACAAAAACCATAATATTTTAAAGTTATTATATGTTCATTTTATTTTTATTTTATTTCATTTTTGTGAATATATAATAACTTTAGGTACTTAATGTAGTTCAAAGACCCCAAAATTTCTAATAACATATTAATCAACTAAAAAAATAGTTAAAATGATTAACAACTTCAGTAAAGTTGCAGGATATAAAATAAATCTACATAAATCATAAGTATTTCTGTGTACTAACAACCTAATACCAAAAGTTAGAAAAAGAAACTTCATTTAAAACAATTGCATGCAATAGAAAATATCTGGGAGTCTACCTGCCAAGACAAATCCAGACATTATATAAACACAATTATAAAATACTTTCTACTGGAATAAAAATCTAAATAGTTGGATATGTGAAGATAGGATTAATTCTCCTCTTGCTTATTTTTAGCTAAACAAATCAAGAACTCAAAGCACCCCTACTTGACACTAAGTAAAAGAATTCATGAGTCACTTACTAAAATAAGCTCACACCTCCAAAGACTACTACCATCCCCACCCCACCCTGAGCAGTGTTAGCAAATTGAAAGACTGCAATTGGTTCCTGTAAAGTGGGGAAGGGATAGGAAGTGACATGGAAAAAGGACTATAAAAAGTCCTGAATTTCCTGTCCAAGGAACTTCTCCATTGAACTTCTCATTTGGAGTTTGTCTTTGGAGTTTCTGCATTCATGAGCCAGTCTGAAGGAGGAGAATTTTTCCCTGGATCCTGCATTGGCTTGCTGGGTGAGTAGCTGACCTTCCTTTCTTGGCTTCTGGGGAGATTGGTTCTGGAAAGGCCCTCCTTTCCTTTTTTCTGGAGAAATTGGTTCCTGAGAGGCCTTCCTTTCCTAGAGGAGGCTGCATTGGTGGAACTCTTGCTGAAGACACCACCAGGACTCCTGGCTTAAGAGACTACCCTGATTCCACATGGAGATCAGGACTTGAAAGTCCTTGCTGAGTAGTAAGTTGGGCTTCTTCGGACAGAAATTATAAGGTATCTAGCTAGTCAATACTTTCTACTTCCTTCCTACATTTCTCTCTTTTACTATATCTCTATTAAACTAAATTGTTGAGTGGCTAACAGACTTGTGATTTAAGAGTTATTTTTTAAATCGGTGACCACAATATTACTTTAGAACTTTCATATTAGCATAAAAAGTTAAATTTAAATTCTTATAGATATATATTAATTGCTTGTAGGTAGGATGAGCCAATATAATAAAAAAGACAATCCTACTTAAGTTAATTTGCTTATCCAATGCCATACCAACCAAATTACCAAATAAATATTTTGTAAAGCTAAAAAAAGTGCAACAAAATTCATTTAGAATAAAAAAAAGGTCAAGGATATCAAGGGAATCAATTAAAAAATAATCTCACATTATATTACAAAGTGATAATCCTGAAAATAATTTGGTATTGGTCAATAAATTGAGTGGTAGATCAGTGGAATAGATTAGATTCACAATAACACTAATAAATGAGCATAGTAATCAGTTGTTGATAAACCAAAAGATCCAACCTTTTAGGTAAGAACTCAACATTTGGCAAAAATTGCTTGGAAAATTGGAAAGTAATTTTGTGGAGAATAAGCATAGATCAGTATCTCATACCCTACATCAAGATAATGTCAAAATGAATAGATAATTTAGAAAAAGAGAATGATATCATAAGTAAATTATGGGACCATGTAGGAAGGAAGTAGAAATATATGGATAAGGGAAGAATTCATGAACAAACAAATAATAGAGAGGATTTTAGACAGTAAAATAGATAATTTTGATTTCTCAAAATAAAAAGCTTTTACACAAACAAAATTAATGAAGCAAAAATTAAAAGCAAAATATGAAACTGAAAGGGAAAGGAAATTGCAGCAATTTTTTCTGATAAAGGCCTCATTTTTCAAACATATAGTGAATTGAGCAAAATGTATAAAAACACAAACCATTCCTCAACTGATAAATGGTCAAAGCATATGAACAGGCAGTTTTCAGAAGAATAAATCAAAACATCAATAGTTATATTAAAAAAATGCTCTAACTCACTAGTAATTAAAGAAATGTAAGTTAAAACAATTCTGTGGTCCCACTTCACATGTGTGTAATTAGCTAACAAAACAGAGAAGGAAAATGACAAATGCTGGAGGAGATGTGAAAAAACAGGGACATTTATGCACTATTGTTAGAGTTGTGAAGTGATCTAGCCCTTCTGGAGAACAATTTAGAACTATGCCCAAAGGGGTATAAAACCATGTGTTCCCTTTAGCCTAGCTACACCACTACTAGGTGATTGCCCCAAATATGTCAAAGAAAAAATAAAAGCACTTGTTTTATAAAAAATATTTATAGCATTTCTTTTTGTGATGGTAGAGAATTTGAAATTGAGAGAATGTCCAGCAATTGGGGAATGGCTAAACAAGTTGTAATATATGATTGAGAAAAAAATACTATTAAGCTCTAAGAAATGACAAGCAGGGATGGTTTTAGAAAGATCTAGGAAGACTTATATGAATTCAAACAAAGTGAAGTGAACAAAATTAGGAGAACACTGTACACAGTAACATCAATATTGTAAGGATGATTAACTGTGAAAGACAGCTACTCTGATCAAGACAATTATCCAAGACAATTCCAAAGGGTTGATGCTGAAAAGATATTATCCACTTCTAGAGAGATAACTGATGAACTCTGAATGCATATTAAAGCATACTTATTTTTTTACTTTCTTTGAATTGTTGTTTTATTTTGTTTGTGTTTTCTTGACATATGGCTAATATGGTCATATGTTTTATATGACTTTACATATGTAATTGATATCAAATCACTTGCCTTTCTCAAGGAGGGGAGAGAGACAGAAGGGAGGTAGAGAATTTGGAACTCAAAATCTTTAAAAATGATCATACAAAAATATTTATAGCTGCGTTCTTTGTGGTGGCAAAAAACTGGAAAATGAGGGTATGTCCGTCAATTGGGGAATGGCTGAACAAATTGTGGTATCTTTTTGGTGATGGAATACTATTGTGCTCAAAGAAATAATAAACTGGAGGAATTCCATATAAACTGGAAAGACCTCCAGGAATTGATGCAGAGTGAAAGGAGCAGAGCCAGAAGAACGTTGTACACAGAGACGGATACACTGTGGCAAAATCGAATGTAATGGACCTCTGTAGTAGCAGCAATGCAATGACCCAGGACAATTCTGAGGGATTTATGGAAAAGAACACAGTCCACATTCAGAGGAAGAACTGCAGGAGTGGAAACACAGAAGAAAAACAACTGCTTGAACACATGGGTTAATGCGGACACAATTTGTGATGTAGACTATCAATAATATGGAAATAGGTCTTGATTGATGACACATGAAGAAACCAGAGGAAATGCATGTTGGCTACAGGGGGTGCGGGGAAAGAGAGCAAGAACATGAATCATGTAACCATGGAAAATTTTTTTTCTAAAAAATAAAAATAATTAATTAATTGAAAATAAATTTAAAAAAAAATTAAAAAATAAATAAAAATAAAAATGATTGTTTAAACATTTTACATATGAGGAAATACTAATGAAATCAATAAAAAATAATCTAAATGTAATTGGAAAACATTTATCAAAAATAAGCAAAAATACAATACAACAACAAAAAACAGAAGGGTAGACATGGATGAGTTGTTGTCTTCACAATTGGAAGGAGCAAGCACAGATCCATTAGGATATGGAATAAAAATATTCCTTTTATATTCACATATTTGACCAATGAAGCCAGCTGTGTTATATTACTAAAGAGATGCTAGGTTTTATTGTATCTGAGGTTACTTCCCCTTTAATTTGTTATTTAAAAGTGAGGAGAATATCTATCTACTTGACAGAAAGCATAGACAGGAAGGTGCTGCTATAAGCTGGCCCAAGATCCTCAGGTGGTAGATGGATCTAGATTGAGTGAGATAGTAACACCTGGGTAGCCACCAAGGTGTGCTGGTGACCAATAGGGCTTATGGATGATCAACTCAGCTAAGCACCTTGACCCCACTAACAGTGCCCAATGCCAGGTTGTAGAGGGAGAAGCTGTATATGTTGTTCAACAGCCCTTCTGGTTCCTTGGCTTGGGGTTAGGTTAAATGATACGGATTGGTAATGGGCTAGTTGTTGGTATTGGATGGATAATGCTATTGGACTGGGAAGCTATAATCTCTTTCCCCTTTATCTGTGGCTATTCCCTTGCCCCTTGGAATGAATGCCAGCCTTCACTTGTATCAAGTTTGAAACAAGGTTTAATGCTTTGGCTCAAAGGGGTTAGGAAACAGGATAAGGAAAGAGGTATTGGGAATGGCTATGCTATATATAGAGAGAGTTAAGGAAATCTAAAACAATGAACATCAGGTTGGTATTTGGCTGGAGATTCTTCTCCCCCTCATGGATCCTGATCAGACCTGGCCATAGTCTAGACCAAAGGAAAGGAAGGGGTAGTGATGTTCTTCTTGGCAGCTGTGTTGTTGTTATCTCTCAGCTCTGTTTGGTAATAGATGAAAGAACTTCTAGTGACAATGAGGTATGGATGCTGGATCTGCAGGTCTATTGGCCTACCTACCCATCTCCACCCACTGCTCCCAGAAATTCCCTTCTCAAAATTGAGACCAAGAATGGCTGAGCCCCTGAGCTTTTATAGAGGTGGTCCCAACTGTCTTTTTCTCTTGGCCATCTGTGTAAATTCCAAGTTCTATAACCAACGATCTGTCACTCAAGGTGTTCTCCATCTTTTCCAGAAGTTTTCTATAACAACTAGAAAATATTTTTGCCATAAAATGTTTCTCTTTAACCTGCCTTGAGACGTGAGAATGCACAACATCACTGCCTGATGGACTAACAACATAAATATAATTAGATGGAAGAGTTCATTCAATTATTTTACTTAATAAGGCACTGAGTCCTAATTATAGGGAATGAGCAGAAAATGCTAGGGTGTGATTATAGTCCTACATTTGGGGACCATGAGGAGGTAGATAATAGCTCAAAAGCTACTGAAGGTAATATTGAGGATGTTCTACTGCTACTTACTAACCTTACTTCATCTGATCTCTTTTCCCTTCTTCTACTCTTAATCTTCTTTCTTTGTTTCTTTGTTTCTTTTCTTCTTTCTTTCTTTCTTCCTTCCTTCTCTTATTTCCTACCTTTGGGCCTGTCACCAGGACCTTAAATCATTGTTGAGTGCCCCTGGTGGCATTCAGTTAAAGGAGCCATTCTCTCTTGTTTTGGAAGAGGGCCAGGAAAAAACTCCCCCAACTTCAAGTTTTCCTGGTCCTCAGCCTCAGTTTTCCCACCTAGAAAATAGAGATAATAGGAGCACCTACTTTATAGGCTATCATGAGGGTTAAATAAAATTATGTATTCAATCACTCTTAAAGTCTTAGTGATGTATAAAAACTCTGCAGCTTAAGGGGACTCAGAGAGGTTAATTGATATGCCTAAGGTCACACAGTTATCAGGGACAAAGGTGGCATTTAAAACCTGTCCTCTGATTTCAAATCTATCGAACTTTCTACTTTATCATGTTGTTTCTCAAAGCTACCATTATTTTCATTGTATATATGAAGAGGGTAGGTAAGCAAGTAATGTCCAAAGTCATTATCTAGTAAATAGGAGAGGCAGAATTAAATACCTCAATAAGGACCCAACACCTTGCAGAGAGTAGGCAAATTAATATTTTTTTCTAATAGAATTAGGCATTAATTTTTCACTTACACAGTAAAACCTTGAGCAAATCACTTAGAACTCCTCAAACCTCAGTTTTTGCATCTGAACATGAAGATAGTGATACTTGTACTATCTATATGAAAGAACTATGAAATCAAGTGAAACTGAGGTATCCCTTCCACACTATGACTTTCCCCATTGCAGTTTTGATATATTGCAGATAGGCATAAGAAATTAAATGGGAATCCTGAGAGAGTTTTTCAGAAGCTGCAGATAACATGCAAAGGCCAGCAGGTATTACAGAAAATGTTTAGAAACTCCAAAATGCAAAACAATATGAGTATTATTGTATAAAATCCATATATTTTATTTTTAATAACATAAATATACAAAATTTCCTTCTTAAAGTTAAAATAAGTAAATAGTTAAAAGTTTACCAAAAGAATGAAAAAGCTAGCAGATGACAACAAAGGCTAGAAATGTTAACATTGATCTACTCTATATTGCTTATGTATATCTATGTAT
The DNA here is from genome assembly GCF_016433145.1 of Gracilinanus agilis. NCBI lineage: Eukaryota > Metazoa > Chordata > Mammalia > Didelphimorphia > Didelphidae > Gracilinanus > Gracilinanus agilis. Next base: position 5,470,467 of record NC_058135.1, on the reverse strand, counting down.
ATATCTATGTATCCAAATTTTACAATAAAGTCCTGCAAATACCTCACAAAAGAAAAAATTGGGTTCTTCTCTGGTATGAAGAGAGGGCCAAAAAAATCTTAGATGGATTTTCCAGATTCCCAAGGCATTGTCCCCCTAATCTCCCCACAATGTCGAAGGGATAACTGTGGTGTGAGGAACATTACAATGGATCTGTGATCTCACAGATGTATTCTTTCCAGCAAAAAGCTTCATCCTCCCAATCACCACTACCATCACTCAAGTTTTCTCATTCTGTGCCTTTTTTGTCTACACTGTCCACTGAGTCCATACGGTTAGCCTTCTAGCTCTCCATACATTGCAGGAGTGCCTGAATAGCCTATGAAACAGTGGTCAGCAACGTATGGCTCTCGAGCCATATCTGGCTCTTTTGAGGGTCATATATGGCTCTTTCTGCAGGAGCCATAAAGTCAATTTATTTTCAGGCGCTGTTACAGGAGCGCACACTGTGAGCACTGTACGGCTCTCACGAAATTACATTTTAAAAAATGTGGCGTTTATGGCTCTCACAACCAAAAAGGTTGCCGACCCCTGCTATGAAACATGCAACTATCCTCTCATTCCCTGTCCACCATCTTTTCTGTTCTCTTGGAAGTCAATTTTTAAATAATGTTTTATATAGACTATATGTATCCATCTTGGATCTTTTCATTGCCCTTGAATATTTCATTGAAGATTGTAATATTTTATGACTCCACAAGGTCATATAACATCACTGGTGCATGATCTGACCCTCGAATTTGAATCAACTCCCTCATCAGGAACTATTTGTTTTTTTTCTCTCTTAAGATGTAGTCAATTTCATTTTTTCCCCTATATTTTTCAGTGCTACTTTAGCCAGAGATTATTTAATATCTTCTTGAAGGAAATTACTTTACCTCTCTGGGTCTCAGGTTCTTCATCTGCAAAATGAAATGGTTTAACTAGATGATGTCTGAGGTCATTTCCAGTGTTAAATCAATATAAATATTCATGAGGAAGCCATATACTAGTCTTTTATTTTTTACTCCTAAACCATGTTTTCTAATATATTTTTTGCTGTCCCTCTCCATGTCCTTCCCATCTTTGCACTAAAGTCATCAAGTATTATAATACATCTGGTTTTGATTTGGAGACTCATATCCATTTCTTTACAATCTTTCTCTACCCCCTCATCTTCGGCAACAGACATTGGCACACATTGCAATTATCTTCATGGTGGTCGTTTTTGCTTATACTCATTCTGAGTCCTATGAAGTGAGCTGACCAAATGTCTCATGAAAAAATGTTTTGTTTTTTTTACCAACTCCATCAATAACTTGATTTACCTCTCCAAGGACTGACCTTCCTTTTTTCTGTGACTTCCTTCAGTCTTTTGATTTTGTTTATGGAGAATGGCAATCGTTTTGATTCATTTCCTCAACTAATATGTGTGGAAAGCATCAGAGGGGTGTGGAGAAGCTGTTAATATCCTAGAAAGAATGCATAATGAATTATTATAGACAGAGCTGAAGTCCAAATGACAAATAACTACAAAGTAGATTTTAATGTTTGTACTATTGCCGTATGACTAGTTTTGACCCTTTCTTCATATTAGTCTCAATCATTAGTACTGCTTTTTCTCCAGTAGTGAAGTAATTGAGATTTCTTGGGCCCAAGGATTCTACCAAGAGAATGTAAATCAAAAGATGTTCTCTAAAATAATGCTTTGGGTGACTGGCTTCAGTTTTCTGTACCCAGATTCCCAGGCTAGCCGAGGTCCAGGTGAGGTGAAGAGGAAAGTCAAGAGAGTAGAAAGGTTTAAGACAAAAGGAACATCATAAATTCAAGGGGAGGCTAGAAGAGAAAGAGGTTTAAGACTCTTCCTTTATCACTAGTGAATAGAGTAAAAAACTTCAAGATTTCACAGAAGGCACAGACGTGCACAGATTTATAGCTGGAATGAACCTAAGAGATCATTTAGCCCAATTGCTTCATTTTACATTTGAGGAAATTGGGTCCCTAAGAATGGAAGTTAACTTGCACAGGTCATATACAAAGTCAATTGTAGATACAAGATTGAAACCACTCAGGTCTTATATGTATTTGCTTTTATGATATTCTCTAATTAGAATACAAGTTACTTCAGGGAAGAGATTAGTTATATTTGCTTTGTAATCCAGTTTCTTTATACTGTATCATTCTTAGATCTCCTTCCACCTCTCTCTGCTCCTTCTCATCTTTTGGTATCTTTATTCATATGTTGTTGTTTGATCATGTCCAATTATTGGTGACTCCATTTCAGTTTGGGTTTGGGGGGACGGGGGGTTGGCAAAGATACTGAATTTGTTTGCCCTTTCCTCCTCCAGCTCATTTTACAGATGAGGAAATTGAGGCAAACAGGGTCACACAGCTTGTAAATGTCTGAAGCCATATTTAAACTCAAGAAGATGAGTTTTTCTGACTCTAGACCTGGTACTTTATCCACGGTGACTCTTCATCCATATTGGCTCTTGCCAAGACTCTTGCCTGGGCCCTCTTCTTTCTTTCTCTCCTTTCTCTAGCTTGGTGATCTCATCAGCTCCCATGGGTTCAATTATCACTACATGCATCTGATCCTCAGAACTACAGATCCAGTCTCAACCTCTCTTCTGAATAATAGTCATGAATCACACAAATACCTATAAAACATTTCTAACTCTGTGCTGCTCCAGAGACATCTTGAACTAGATCAATATCAAAAATTCATTATCTTGGGGGCAGCTGGGTAGCTCAGTGGATTGAGAGCCAGGCCTAGAGACGGGAGGTCCTAGGTTCAAATCCGACCTCAGACACTTCCCAGCTGTGTGACCCTGGGCAAGTCACTTGATCCCCATTGCCTACCCTTACCACTCTTCCACCTATGAGTCAATACACAGAAGTTAAGGGTTTAAAATAAAAAAAATTCATTATCTTTCCCCCAAAACCTTTCCTTATCCCAAACTTATTATTATTACCAAGGGTACCATTATCCATTCTCTTTGTAAGTCGTGGTATCATCTTTGATTTCGTACTTTCATCGTACATGTGTAACATTTCCAAATCTTGGGTTTTTTTCTACTTTCACATTTCATATGTATCTGGGTGTTTGTGTGTTTATGTGTGTGGAGAAGTGGGGACAGCCATATGCCACAGGGGAAAAGAGTGCCAAGCCTGTAATCAGGAAGACTCATCTGCCAAGAAAACCCCCAAATGGGGTCAAAAATAGCCAGACAACACTAAAAAAATAACTAAACAACAGTAACAAAAAGAACAACAATGTGTGTGAAAATATATGTGTATGTGTATGTGTATTTCTATTCATCATATATATGCTCTTCTCTCCCCTTGAACCCATTACAATCTGGTTCAAGCCTCCATAACCTCTGCCTTGGACTACTCCAATAACTTTCTAATTGCTCTCCTTCAAGTCTCCATTATTATCCCTTCTCCTCATAATTGCTAAACTGTTTTTTTGCTAAAGCACAAGTCCAACCATGTTACCTCCATATTCAATAAATGCCAGTGGCTCCCTATTACCTCTAGGACATAATATAAAATCCTTTTTTGGTATTTAAATCCATCATCACCTGTCTCCTTTTTACATTTCCAGTTTTATTACCCTTAACAGCCTCTGTGGACTCTCCTATGCAGCCATACTGCCCTTTTTGCTATTTTTCACAAAGAATATCTCATCTCCATTCTCTGTACCTGCATGTTTGAAATGTTCCCCTCCTCACCTCTGATTCTCGGATGCCCTTGGATAGTGTAGAGGATATTACGTTGGATCTGGAGTCAGATGAATCTGAGTTCAAATCTTGCCTCAAACACTTAGCAGCTTTGGGATCCTGGGCAAATCATTTAATCTCTATCTAAGTTATCAGCTCTCTCATCTGTAAAATGAGAATAATAATAGCACCTTCATCTCAAATTGTTGTGAAGATCATATATAAACATTGCTATTATTACTATAATCTCTGACTTCCTTCAAAAATTAGTTCAAATCCCATTTCCTGCAGGAAGTCTTTCCCAGTGTCCCAGCTGTTCCAGCCCTCTATGTCTCAGCTTTCCTTACCTCTACTTGGCATCATTTAAAATATCCCTTGCCTTCTGTTTAAGGATTGATACTAAGTATTGGTTTCTGTGCAGAAGAGCAACAGACTATGCAATAGGGGTTAAGTGACTCACCTAGGGTCACATAGTTAGAAAGTATCTGAAGTCAAATTTGAACTGAGGACCCCCCATTTCCAGGCCTCGTGTTCTATCTATTGAGCCATCTAGCTGACCCTTTACTTTGTATCTTGTATGAAACTAGGGAATTACATTTTTTTCTTCAATTAGAGTATAAACTCTTTCGGGGCAAAGTTAGGAGGCAAATAAAAGATGAAGAGTATTTCAGGCATGGGAGTCAACTAGTGAAAATATCTGCAATCAGGAAATGGAACTTCTTGTACAAGGAAAAGCAAGATGGCCAGTATCACTGGGTTGCAGAATATGTGGAGGGAAATAAGGGATAAGAAGACTGGAAAAGTCCAAAGGATCCAAGTTACCAAGGTCTATAAAAGCCAAATGGAGGAATGCATATTTGATTCCAGAAGTGATAGGGAGCCACTGGAGTTTATTGAGTGTCTGTGTTTGTGTATGTGTGTGTGTGTGTATTTGTGTGTGTGTGTTTTCTGGAGTAAGTGACATGGCCAAATGTGTGTTAGGAAGCTGAACTCAACAACTGAATGGTCTGAAATGGGAAGAGAGTTAAGGCATGGAAACTAAAAGGCAGTCTGGGGATAGTGTAGGCATAGAGGGTGAGAGGCTTTAGCAAAGTGATGGCAGTGTCAGAGGAGAGAAGGGGATGTACATCAAAGATGATGTGAAAATAGAAATGCCAATATTTGGCAACTGATTGGATATGGGAGGTGAGAAAAAGTGAAGAGTCATGGCTGATACCTGGGTTTAAATCCTATGTGACTGGGAGGAAGGTAGTACCTGGATGTCCAATAGTAAAAGAGGAGTTAGGAAGAGGGAATGATTTTGAGGAAAAGATGAGTTTAGTTTTAAATTTGTTGAGTTTAAAATGTCTCCAAGAAATCTGTTGAGACTGAGGTCAGGAGAAAGGCTAGGGATTGGGAGACAGAATACGAAAAAGCATTGGAAATGGAATATTGTGTGTTGGAAATGGCAAATGAGTCAATGAGTGACAGGGAGAAACATACAAGTGAATTCCCAGAGACACTGGAGCTTGTCTAAAATGCAAAAATGCACCTTCATGTTTGCATCGGGGAAGTATAGGCCACAAAAGGCTAGAAGATCTGCAAAGGAAGATTTCGAGGGGGCAGCTGGGTAGCTCAGTAGATTGAGAGTCAGGCCTAGAGATGGGAGGTCCTAGGTTCAAATCTGACCTCAGACACTTCCCAGCTGTGTGACCCTGGGCAAGTCACTTGACCCCCATTGCCTACCCTTACCACTCTTCCACGTAGGAGCCAATACACAGAAGTTAAGGGTTTTTAAAAAAAAAAACAAATGAGGAAGATTTCGAGCTAAGGGTTCTGAGAGGAGGCAGAGAAGTATTCATAAAGGAAGTGACACCATAGTCAGACCCTGAAGGATAGAAAGGATTTCTCTTTTTCCCTTGCTATTTCAGACTTAATAATTATCAAAAAATATATTTCAGGGGCAGCTGGGGAGCTCAGTGGATTGAGAGCCAGGCCTAGAGATGGGAGGTCCTAGGTTCAAACCCGGCCTCAGCCACTTCCCAGCTGTGTGACCCTGGGCAAGTCACTTGACCCCCATTGCCCACCTTTACCACTCTTCCACCTATGAGACAATACACCGAAATAAAGGGTTTAAAAATATATATATACATATATACATATGTATATATATATATTTCAATATACAAAAAGCACAATAGTCTTTAATGTAGAACTGTGAATTTCTGTTATGCAAATTGTTATAAGAAGATGTGATGTTTATGTAATTATGGACATATATGCAGTATATATGTATATATCATGTTATTTTATTTTATTTATAATATTCCCCAAAGTATTAGTGCAATTCAAGACTTTTGGAAGGCTTGATCTTTATTTATATGACCCACACATATACATATACATATATATGTATGTTTGTGTTTATATCTCTATAAATATATATCTATATAAATTCCTACATGTATGCATATAATATGTACGCAATATACACTCATCAAGTATCTGTATCTGTATCTGTATTTGTAATATCTCCTCAGGCTTACTCACCCAACTCTCATTGATGTTGAAATGCTGGGTCCTCAGAGTAGTGGCTACTCATAAGCCCCCACTGATGTGTTTCACCTTAAAAATCAACCACTAGGCCTGTTATTCAGCAAATGCATTTGATCAAACAGAAGAGCAAGAATAGTAGTTGTAAAATATTTTCCCTGACCCTCGGGGTGTGTTCTCCCACAAATTCTCCCTCAGTCAAGGGAGGAGACAGAGAGGAGTGGGCATGAAAATAAGTCACAATGATAGTTGAACACACATGGGGAGGATACATCTGACTAAAATAATTCATGATAGACCTATAAGACATGGGTGTCCTTTCTCTCTCTGGAGGATCTTCACCACATCCATTGTAGGATGCCATGTGGGTGAGGGACAGGATGTTGTTCTGTTCAGGATCTTTTCCAGGAACAGTGTCTTAGGCTGGATGGTTTATCTGGTCTTGTTTTTCCCTGAGTGTAATGTCTCAGACAGATGTGCAGTTTGCTGCTGGGTGGAGTGAAGCAAGTCAGTTGCTAGCTATGCTGGCTTCTGCTGGACTGGGCCAGGCAGGTTGCATTTTTCCTGCAGTTGCATGCAGGCTGTAACTGGACAGGCTACAGTGACACTGGGCAGCTGATACTAAACAGTTCTATCTGTCTCTCTGAGGAGAGTAGAAGGGCCGATCTTTGGCTCCAACCTCTTGCCTCCCAACCTGGCAAGAATGAAAATGGAACAGGGCGGGATATAAGGATAAGTGATAAGGGAGAGAGAGAAATTCATAGATTGCTTTGAAGAGGAAAGGAGGGGAATTTAGATACAAACTCTGGAAGAAGATTCTGGAAGGAGAGAAGGATCTTGGGAGTTCACTGTTTGTAACTGTCATTCCTGTTCTAACTTTGCACTGAACTGGATCTTTGCTCTGGCATCCCCTTGGAAGAACTAATCTTGTGGAAAGATTAGGGATTCCTGGGTTGGAGAATTGCCTTGAAGTAGACTGTCTTTTCCCTGGAGTACAGAGATCAACTTGTCTGAGATCTACTGTCAGAGATCAACTGACCAATCCCAAGAGTTTATCATCTGAGAATTTGGGTTACCTAGGAAGCCAACCCCAGGTTGAGAGGCCATTCAGGCTAACACTGAATCCTATCTCCTCTGCCTTCTTAAAGATAATCTGGGTATTTGGATTAGCAGATAGTCAGATAGCATTTGGGGTTCTAGATAAGAGCAGGGAGTGTATAGGCAGGGTCTATAGAAAGAACAAAGAACAACCTCTTGCAAGGTTCATAGAACTTGGGTTGAGTCTAGATTTTGAAGTGTTAGGACTTTATCTATCCTTTTCCCTTACTTCAATTATCAAAATAAACTTGGTTTCTAAAGTCCAAGGATTTTGTGCTTTACTGGCCCTGGGGAAGTCCCTAGGTGGGTGTTTCTCATCTCCCATACATCTAGGCCTTTCCCAAACAATCTACCTCCATTTGGAGGTAGCCATCTCTTTCAGGAAGGAGATGCTAGAGATCTCTATCCTTGCCTCCTTTAGACAGAGCCATGGGCATTTAGACACACACATGGGCAAAACAAAATAGCACTCATGCTTCACTCCCATTACAAGGGCAATTGCTATGCAATCTTTTGTGTCTCTGATTATTGTAGCTTGGTATCTAATCTCTTTTACTGACTGCTTTCAGTGGTTCTCTTTGACCTGGAAGCTCTATATTTGGGCTATGATATTTCTGAGTATACTCATTTGAGGGTAGGATGTCAACACATGTAGTTTCAGTTAGCTCAGGGGAAAGAGATAGCAGCAGCATATTTCAGTTGTGGGAGCAAGAACAAGATTCAGACATCATATGATTTAGATCTGGAAAGGATCTAATCCGAGCTCCTTATTTTACAAACAAGAAAGCTAACAGGTAACCTGCCCAAGGACTCACAGACAGCAGAGACCAGGTCTAAACCCATGTTCCCTGAGTCCAAATAATGCTTCAATAAAAAAGGAAGTATAAGGGGAGCATTTTCTTCCTGCTTTAGTCTGAAAGATGTATTCTATAGAGGTAGAGTGGCCTGATCATTTTGACCCAATAAATCAGATAATGTGGTACTGACTCCAGTCATTTCCGTTCAGTTTTGCCTTTCTCAGAAGAATTTTTCATGTCTTTTAAGTGTTTGACTTTTCTTTAGTGTTTGATTCAGCCATTGAGACTTTTTAGAATTTATCATCTCACAAAATGTGCTCACATCTCTAGCAAAGACATTAGCAATGAGTCAATGGGGACAGTGAAAGAGTCTGAATTTGGAGTCAGAAGGCAGACTTGGATTTATATCCTGCATCTGTCCTTAATACTTGTGTTATGGGAGCAGCTAGGTGGATCAGTGAATTAAAAGACAGACCTAGAAACAGGAGGCCCTGAGTTCAAATGTGGTCTCAGACATTTCCTATATGTGTGACCCTGGGTAAGTCACTTAATCCTGACTACCTAGCCTTGAAACCAATACACAGTATTGATTCTAAGATAGAAGGTGAGGTTTAAAAAAAAAACTTGTTTTACTTTGGGACTCATTAGCTTGACCTGTAAAATGAGGACTTGGACTAGATTCCTCTACATTCCCTTACAGTTTTAAATTTAGGAACTTCTCTATAAGTAACCCTAATCTGTCACAATCCTGGTGGCAGAAGTCAATGATTTTATTTTGCTTTCTGTCCTCAATTATGCATGAACTAATTTCTTTGGGACTTGAGTAAACATCTTTCAAACTTTGCATTTGTGGTTGGTTTTATGGTACTGAGTTGAATTCAGTGCATTTCTATAGCAGGAGAGAAACACCCTACTCTTCAAAAAGACAGCTGCCTTTTGCATGTCAGCAGACAAATCTAATTGTCCTAGCACATACTACAATGTTGTTAACAGGTTATGTAGGACCATTAACTAGGATGAATATAAAAGAAATCCTGGAAATGCAAGAGCCAGCCAGGTGGGTAGGGAGCCATATGCTCCAACTGCATTTTCCACATAGTTAGCTAACCAGTTTTAAGCCCTGGCTTATTCTATACATCTGGCATGATAATTAATTAAGATTTATTGAAACCCAAACTGTTAGAAATGAATTATTGCCCAGTTCCTGAAAACTGAATTACTGAGAGGAAGGAAGAAATTCAGTTTTGAAATGACTTTTTTGGTAAATGTCATTTCATCCCATTTGTAAAACATTAAAATAAGAACTAGGAAGATTGTAAAAAAAATTACACAAAGGCTTTTTTTTAGACAAGTGAAATGGTTTTTAAAACGAAAATATCAAATACTAAGAAAGCAATGTAAAACATACCTCAATAATAGTGATCATTCCATCTGCCATCCCTGTTTCCCTAGTGAAGGATACTCCCCATGATTGGAATGCTGTCTCTTCTCAACTCCTACTTTTGTAATCCCTAGCTTCCTTTAAGATTTACTTTGAGTTCCACTTACATGACGTTTTTTCTTGGTCTTTCAAGTTCTTCCAACTCCAGAACCCAAATAAAACTACTTTGTTTCTTAATATTCTTCCTTATTGCTGTGTAACTCCTTAGCAATGTTATCAGGCAGGATTGGTAAAGAAGTAGAAGCACTAAACTCTTCTTGATGGCCCCTACCCTTGGAATGTAAGCAACTCCTCCTTTGACTTGTTTCCAAGGAGATAGGGAGAGGAGTCTTGCTTTTGGTTAAAGTCACTCTTCCAATCCCTCAACAGGCACAGTAAAGCTTCAAGGGGAAAAAAGAAAGACAATGAGGGGAGTGAATTTAGCCTCTGAAGAAAGCATCCTATTTCTTTGAAGCTTCCCTATGCTACTTAAATCTGTTTACTCTTAAATCCTGCATAGCCTAGGAAAATGGTCCCAAATCGTGCTTTTAAAAAATATCTCTCTGCTAGTAAAAAGTTTATGTTTTAATAAAATTAAAACCATAAGGTTCTTTCCCATACCTCAGAGCATCCAGCTAGAGGGAAACCGTAGCATTTTAAAATAGTGGGTTTAGATTTCTGTCCTTTTTTTATCTGTGTATCATGCACTAGGACCCATTTGCTAACTACCTCATTTCAGTTCTACCGTTCACCAATCACACATCAAAACTGGTCATGACCAGTCATAATTTTAAATCAAGTGTAAGCCAGCTTCTAAAAATACTACATGAAACAGAAATTATGTGCAGCTTAAATAACAGAGCAATCTTAGAGTAAATTGCCTGCTCTCTTCAGAGAGAGGCAGAGAGAGGGAATTAAACACTATACCACTTCAGCTTGAGTTCATTCAAGGCCCACTTTCCTCCACAGATTTGAATAAACAGAGGTGGCAAAATGTAAGAAAACTCTATCTTCCTTGACATCTAGTCTTAGACTCACATCAACAAATGCTTCTGGAGAATATCTGTCTATTTGTGTGTATGTTTGTCTGTCTCAGTCTCTGTAAGTCTGTTTCTTTTTTCTCTCTGTCTCAATCATACTGCCTGTCTCTTTGTCTCTTCATCTTCTTCATCTCTGTCTCTGCTTCTGCCTCTGTCTCCCTAAAAAATTATTATTAAATCTAAAATTAAATGTTATTTATTACATTAGTATATATTGTGATATATAATATGTTAATATATTATAAATTTATTAAATCTAATATCTAAAATTTTATTTTCTTATTTTCTGCCTACCTCTATGTCTCTCACCTTTTCTCCAGGTCTTCTCCCACCATTCATTACCTTTCTCTGCTAGACCAAGGAAGATTCATATTGTCTGCCTTGATTATCATTTCCAGGAATCCATGTAGCTAGATTCTTGAAGTCCAGAAGTTAGGGTTAGAGTTAGGGTCAGATTGCAAGGGTTCATTCAGTCTCAAAACCTGACAACTTTTGTATACATTGTATTTGAGCCAGAAAAATGTAAGGTCCTTGAGGACAGGAATTGTTTCATTTGCCTTCTTGTTTCTCCCTATCACAATGCCTGATACATAGAAGGAGTTTAATAAGAAATTGCTGATTTGACCCAGTGACTTCAGTGCTAGGCAGGGAGTGCAAGAAGGTCAAAGATAGAGAGTGTGCGTATAAATATTCAGAATAATATTTTATGCGGTGCCAATGAAATGGAAACACTGTATATGTTCATCATTTAGCAAATGGCTGTATGTGACATGATAGATGCATGTGATACAATATTACCTTCCAAAAATAATTGATTAATATGAAGAATTCTGAGAAGTATAGAAAAACTTATATGAACTAATTCAAAGTGAAGCGAATAAAGACAGGAAAGCTCTATATTATAAAAATAGGCATGAAAAGAACAAAAAATGGAACTCAATATGCTGTAATAATAATTACCAAGATTGGCTCCACAGAAGAGTTGAGGGAATGTACATCCTTCCCTTCTTTAAAGAGACAGGAGACCATGGAGATAGAAAGATGAATACATTGGTAGAATTCATTAGTATACTTATTTATCTTGCTGAACAGCTTTCTTCTTTCCTAAATTGTGGTAGGGTCACCAGTTAGAGTGGGAGGGGAAATATGTTTTAAAAGAAATGATTCGTGAAAGGGAAAAAGAAATGAAGGAATTCCATGTGAACTGGAACAACCTCCAGGAATTGATACAGAGTGAAAGAAGCAGAACCAGGAGAACACTGTACATAGAGACTGATACATTATGGTACAATCAATGTGATGGACTTTTCTACCAGTAGTAATACAATGACCTAGGACAATCCAGAGGAACTTAGGAGAAAGAATGCTAATCGCATCCAGAGAAAGAACTGTGGGAGCAGAGATACAGTAGAAAAATATATGATTGACTACATAGTGTGGTAGGGATGTGATTAGGGTTTTGATGTTAAAGAATTGCTCTACTGCAAATATGAATAACATGGAAATAGATTTTGAACAATGATACTTTTATAACCCAGTGGAACTTCTTATTGGCTTTAGGAGGAGGGAGGATAGAGTGGGGGTTGGAATCATGAATCATGTAACCATGGAAAAATATTCTAAATAAATTTTTTAAAAAAGAAATGATTATAACATAAAAATATCCTAATAAATTATTTTAAAGGAGCCCAAAGAGTTCATAGTTTTACTGATTATGGTTTTGCTGGTAATGTCTTCTTTTCATTGTTAAAGATATATTTGAAGGCTCTTGTCTGTTATTAGAAGATAAAACAAAATATATCTATTTTTAAAATAAATCAGACCAAAAGTACTGCTGATGCCCCAGCATTGGAGTCCTGTAAAGGCCTGGGTATTTGTATGGATGGATACTCTCCAATTAATTTCCTTTTTTCCAGGTGGACTTTATCCAAATGTCCCAGACAGATTTGCTGTCATCTTCTTTTAAAATTTCCAGTGGGCTTCCGGGTAAAGATGGCTGCAGGGTAGAAGCAGACCTCTTACTCTCCTCAGCAACAATCTATATATGAAACCTCAAAAAAAAAATTCAGATGAACAAAGGGACTCCACAATAGGTTGCAGCATCAAAGGTACATGGGATTTGGGCATTTCTATGCTGTAAGGGGGAGAAATAGCTCCCACCAAAATGCAAGCTGATCAACCCTCCCCCACTCCACCTACAGAGCCAGAGTCAGAGCCAGCATGCCAGAATTAAAGGAAGCCAGAGTCATAGACACTGCATCAGAATTAGAGAGGTCTGGGGCAATCTCTAAGTTCTTGGCAGCTGATTAAGAACACCCCTGAGAGCACCTAGACTTTAAAGCCCAAGAGGCTGAAGAGTGAAGACCTTAGGTGTGGAGAAGGGAGTAGGGCACCACACAGCAGGAGCCATACAGTCTCAAAAAGTAGCCTCCGGCAAAAAACTGCCCCACAGCTCCATACACAGAGAGCCTGCCTTCTTCACTCAGACTTCTGAGGGAAGCAAAAATAAGCATAGCGATGGCTAGCAACTCTCAAGAAATATCAAACACCAAAAGAAACAAGAGAAAGGGACAGACCCTGGATAATTTTGATGGAAAAAAACCAGACCACAGAGGAGACAGCAGAGAAGGACAAACAAATAAACATATCCAAACTTTCCCCCCAAAATGAGAATTGGTCACAAGCTCTTGAAGAGTTACAATATGATATCATGAGAAAGGTGGAAGAGATATGGCAAGAAGAGTGGGAAATAGTTCAAAAAGAAAACAACAGTATAAAAGACAAAATTTCACAATTGGAAATTGAGGTTCAAAAATCAAATGAAATGATGAGCAAATTGAAGACCAGAAATGACCAGCCGGAAGGCATGAAGAGCAGGCTAGACCAGACCAAAAGAGGAAAATCACAAGATTATAGCCAAAAACCAGTCTTTAAAGATTAGAATTGGGCAAGTAGAAGCCAATGATCTCACAAGCAGCAACAAGCAAAGTCAAAAGACTGACAAAATAGAAGGAAACATTAAATATCTCAATGAGAAAATGATTCCCCAAGAAAATAAGTCTAGAAGAGACAATTTGAGAATCATTGGTCTATCTGAAAAATCAGAAACAAACAGGAACCTTGACATCATACTAAAATAAATTATGCAAGAAAACTGCTCTGATGTTCTTGAACAAGAGGGCAAAAGAGACATTGAAAGAGCCCATAGAACATACTCTACACTAAATCCTCAAAAGAGAAGCCCCAGGAATGTAATACCCAAATTCAAAAGCTTCCAAGTTAAGGAGAAAATATTACAAGAAGCCAGAAAGAGACAATTCAGATATAAAAGAACACCAATCAGGATTACATAGGATCTGGCAGCTTCCACACCAAAAGACCACAAGGCCTGGAATATGATATCCAGAAAGGTAAGAGAATTTGGTCTAAAACCAAGGATCACCTACCCATCAAAACTGACTATATACTTCCAGGGTAAAATATGGGCATTCAAAAAAATAGAAGATTTCCAAGTATTTGTAAAGAAAAGACCAGAACTAAGTGGAAAGTTTGATATCCAAACCCCCAAATCAAGAGAAACATGAAAAGGTAAATAAGAAAGAGAGGGGAAAGAAAAAAAATTAAGGTTCTTCTTTAAGGGCTTCAATAAGATCAAATTATTTATATTCCTATAAGGAAAAATGTTATTTGCAACTCTCAAAAATTATATTCACTATTATAGTGATTAGAAGAACTATACATAGGGAAAAGTTGGGGTACTAAGAGATCTAAGATGGTACCCCAAAAAAAGAAAAGAAAAGGGGTGAGGATAGAAGATGGCACCAAGACAAACTTGAAGGAATAAGAAAAATAGGATAATATATACCACACAAAGAGGCGTATGATAAGGGGATGGGAAGAATACTATTATAAGAAGGAGAGAAAGAGAATGTTAATAATTATACTTAAACCTTTCAGTGGAATCAATTCTGAGAGGGAAGAGCAGCAAGATTCATTGGGGTACCAAATTCTATCTTACTCTACAGGGAAAGTCAGAAGAGAAAAACCAAGATGGGGAGTGGGGCAGGGAGTAAAACAGGGAGGGAAAGAAAAGGGGGAAGGGAATTTAATAGACCCTAAAAAATAAAGGTGGGGAACAAAAAGGGAAGGGGGCAGAAGGGAAGTAAAATAAGGGTGGGAATTAAGGGGACTGATTAAAAGCAAATCACTGGTTTAAGAGGGAATATCAAAAAAAGAAAGGGCAGAATCAGGAGAGGATTTCAAAATGTTGGGGAATATACAGATGACAATCATAACTCTGAATGTGAATGGGATGAACTCACACATCAAGTGGAAGCAAATAGCAGAGTGGATTAGATACCAAAATGCTACCATATGTTGTCTACAAGAAACTCACATGAAGCAGGTCAACAGACAGAGTAAAGGTGAAAGGATGGAACAAAGTCTATCTGTAACTAAAAAAAAGAAGGCAGGAGTCACAATCATATCTGACAAAGACAAAGTAAAAACTGATCTCATTTTAAAAATAGGGAAGGTATTACATCCCGATAAAAGTCTGTATAGACAATGAGGAAATATCAGTACTTAACATGTATGCACCAAATGGTATAGCATCCAAATTTCTAAAGGAGAAATTGGCAGAGCTTAAGGAGGAAATAGATAATAAGATTATACTAGTGAGAGAACTGAACTTTCCTCTAACAGATCTAGATAAATCAAATCAAAAAATAAGAAAGAGGTGAATGAAACCTTTGAAAAATTAGAGTTAATAGATATGTGAAAAAAATAGGGATAAAAAGGAATACACCTTTTCAGCAGGACATGGTACATTCTCAAAGATGACCATGCACTAGGTCATAGAAACATGGCAAACAAATGCAAAAGAGCAGAAATAATAGATGCAACCCTTTCAGATCATACTGAAATAGAAATAATAATGAGTAAGGGCACATGGATAGGCAAATCAAAAATTAATTGGAAATTAAATATTATGATTCTACAAAATCAATTGGTTAAAGAACAAATGACAGAAACAATTAATAATTTCATTGATAAGAATGACAATTATGATACATCCTAACAAAATAAGAAGTACTCAGGGGAAAATTTATATCCTTGATTGCATATATTAACAAATTAGGAAGGGCAAAAGTCAATGAATAGGGCATGCAAATCAAAAAACTAGAAAGCAAAAAACTAAAAATCCCCAGATGAAAACCAAATTATTGATCCTAAAAATTGAAGGAGAAATTAATAAAATTGAAAACAAAAGAACTATTGAATTAATAAATAAGACTAGAAGCTGGTACTTTAAAAAAACAAATAAAATTGACAAAGTACTGTTCAATCTAATAAAAAAAGGAAAGAAGAAAACCAAAGCATCAGTATCAAAAATGAAAATGGAGATCTCACCTCTAATGAAGAGAAAATTAAGGCAATCATTAAAAACTATTTTGCCCAATCATATGGCAATAAATATAGCAATCTAAGTGATATGGATGAATATTTACAAAAATATAAATTGCTTAAATTAACAACAGAAGAAATAGAATACTTAAATAATCCCATATCAGAAAAAGAAATTGAACAAGCCATCAAAGAATTCCTTAAGAGAAAATCCCCAGGAGCAGATAAATTCACAAGCGAATTCTATCAAACATTCCAAGAACAACTAATCCCAATACTATAGAAACTATTTAACATAATAAGCAAAGGAAGAGTTCTACTAAATTCCTTTTATGACACAAATATGGTACTTATCCCAAATCCAGGTAGATAAAAAACAGAGAAAGAAAACTACAGACCAATCTCCTTAATGAACATAGATGCAAAAATATTAAATAGAATACTAGCAAAAAGACTCCAGCAAGTAAATAAGAAGATCATCCACCATGATCAGGTGGGATTTATACCAGGAATGCAAGGATGGTTCAACATCTGGAAAACCATTCACATAACTGACCATATCAACAAGCAAACCAACAAAAACCACATGATTATCTCAATAGATGCTGAAAAAGCCTTTGACAAAATACAACACCCATTCCTATTGAAAACACTAGAAAGTATAGAAATAGAAGGTCCTTTCCTAAAATAAACAGTATATATCTAAAACCATCAACAAGCATCATATGCAATGGGGATAAATTAGAAGCATTCCCAATAAAATCAGGAGTGAAACAAGGTTGTCCATTATCACCTCTATTATTTAACATTGTTTTAGAAACACTAGCTGTAGCAATTAGAGAAGAAAGAAATTGAAAGTATTAAAATAGGCAATGAAGAGACCAAGCTATCACTCTTTGAAAATGATATGATGATCTACTTAAAGAATCCTAGAGAATCAACTAAAAATCTAGTGGAAATAATTAACAACTTTAGCAAAGTTGCAGGATACAAAATAAGCCCAAATAAATCATCAGCATTTCTATATATTTCAAACATATCTCAGCAACAAGAGTTACAAAGAGAAATTCATTTAAACTCACCCTAGACAATATAAAATACTTAGGAATCTATCTGCCAAGACAAACACAAGAATTATACCAACACAATTTCAAAACACTTTCCACAAAATTAAAATTAGATCTAAACAATTGGAAAAACATTAATTGCTCATGGGTAGGACAAGCTAACATAATAAAAATGACCATCCTACCCAAATTAATTTACCTATTTAGTGCTATACTGTAATGCAGGCATTATTCCATCTTAGGTGCCAGCCCAATAGCATTACTCATTGGTCACTTTTTGAAATACTATATGGACATCCACCTTACCATGGGAAATCACCTCAAAGCATCCATAACCTATCACATCTGGGTATGGAATGCAAACTCTATAAGTACAGTAAGTTACTCAAAGAACGTTTAGATCAGCTTCATAAGTTGGCTTTGATACATCAAAGAGTACCCTTTGATTATAATTTACACAACTTCCAACCTGGAGATTATGTGTAAATAAGAAACTTTAATAGGAAGTCTGTGTTAGAACCTAAGTGTCATGGACCATCACAAATAATCCTAACAACCCCTAGTGCAATCAAAATTAAGGGGAGGAATCCGTGGTTCCATGTCACCCATGTCAAGCCAGTTAAGATATGTCCCAACAACAAGACCAGGTCACTACACAGCATGCAGACCAATTAGCACCAACTAACCAGCCAAGCAAAAAGACCATAACCAAACCTCATTCAAAAGAACAGATTATAGTTTTCCAACAGTTTACATATGAGCCCAGATCAGTGCTAGAGTCAGGAAGCAGCCAAATATTACCACCATCAAAATAATTATTCAACACCTAATTACAATCACCCAGAAGAAGCATTAATGGACTATCATAATAGAGAAGAAGTATCAATTACAGAAGAAGAAACAACATCAGAACTTCAATCAATTCAAGATCTAGATAGTGACATCAATGAATAATGGAAAAGTCAGAAATGACATCATATTGGACTTTAATTAACTTTATTTAAATACATGAAGAAAGATGAAAGAGTCATCAAAAGTTTTATGGACACACAAATTTGTCATGACACAAGTCAACACAACTGCACAACAGTTCCAGTTCAAGTTGACAAGCGCATGAGGTAACATCTAATGTCACAATAGAGGCGTTGCTGACTTCATGGATCATCGCAAGGACATCAACGCTGAGGACTACAACAATCACTTTGACCTGACTACACAACTGATGTTTTATGGGACAGCACTGTGAAGAGGAGATCATCTGATCAGCATTGGAACCATAGGTTTGAAGAGCACATCTTACATCCCACAGAATTCTCATTGCAACTAAACATCTTAGAATTCCATCCACACAGCACATGCCATTGGCAGGAGATTTCTTCAAGAGTAAGTATGTGACACTTCATCACACAGTTAGGTCATGTTTGACAACACATAAACATTTCTAACCTTCACATGTACATATGTAAATAATAGTTCATATATAGGAGAGAAGGGTTTGTCTGCCTTAGCTTAGAGTTTTTCTCTTACTTTGGTTCAGACACCTTCTCAAAACCATCTGACATTTCATTTTAAAGATTGTACATATGTATATGATAATCTAACCCTTAGAAATACTTGCACTAACACACAGGGACAGATTACTTAGCTTTGATAAGTTAGACCGGGGTTAGAATTTTTCTTTGTAAAATACTGTACATAGCTTAAATCTTTAGTTTAACCAAGAGGCTTTTAGCTAGTGTTAAGTTTACTTATTCTTACTAATATTTTCTAACATAGGCATAAGAGTATTAACATAATAACACACTAATACTTAGAAAGTTGTATGTAATTTTAGAAAGTTGCTAGAATTTTTCTTAGGTGTTACTTTTGCTGTTAGTTCAAGAAGATAGAAAATTTCATAGTTAGAGTTTATTACTTAGTTTGTTTTAGCCAATGTCATGCTTTAAGACTGTTCTGTTGATCATTTGTGTTTAATCTTGCTTTTCCTTTCTGTTCAAAATTTTTGTAAAACTTTAATTCCCATTTCTTTCCTTTAATTTTTCCCATAACCCATTTTAGCTGAGTTTAATTAAGAATAGGAGCTAGGACCCATTTATTGTTTTGGGGGAGGATTTAGAAAGATTAAGGGAATAGTTTAGTTAGTCTTAGACTAAGTGTAGAATTCTTTGGGCTAGGAACTTGAAGATCTGGAAATGTTGCAAGTTGCAAATTTCCAAAGAACAAATGGGCATATTTTAATGCAGGGTTTTTGCATTGCAATATTAGCTTAGGCAAACATGTCAGTTGCCCTGGAAGGAATGTTGCCAATGGCAAGCGCTATGGGCCAGGTGCCAGCTGGGCTGAGACTATAAAAGCCCCTGCAAACCCAAGCCTCAGTTCTGCTTTTCCCAGACTTCATCCTGTCCACTCATCTACCTCTTCCCCTGGGCCCAGGTGGTAGGAATGGAAAGGGTTGAGGGAGGAGGATCGTGGGTAGGAACTTAGGATAGCCTAGATATTAGGACCTTCTTTAGGAGCAACTCAACAATAAATATTTCATTATCAACTAAATTAGCCAGAAGATCTGATCAATCTCTTGAGCAGAGACAGCTTAGCTCTGGCCAAGGGCAGCCAGCTCTCGGCCTGCCAAGACCTCCTCAGGACCTTTGCCAGCATCACCCAGCAAGACCATAGCAACAGCTTAGTAACATCAAGCCCTCTTACCTTGCCTATTCCTTCCCCAGTTTCAATAAATCTCTTAGCCTTACCCTGAGAATATTGTGGTTATTTCTTTGCCACCAGGCCTAAGGAAGATAGGGAAGAAGAGAGAATTCTGAGCAGTTGAGATTCAATCTATCCCATTGGTGGAGCAGGAAGTTCAAGCACCCACTTCCTGCTGGTCTGCCACCATCCAATAAGAGGCAGTTACCTCAGCAGGGAGGGGCCAGCTGCCTAACATCTTAAAGGAGCCTAGCAGTTAGCAGTGAAGGTTCATTGGGCACTTAACTTTCAGGGTTTGGATTTAAACCTGAACCAAGTTCATTCCCAGCTGATTTTGCTCATCCTTGATAACATCCAACTCCAACCTCCTGCTAGACTCAAGGCCCATTAGAGACCATTTACTATCCTCATAACAATACCTATCAAACTACCAGAAAACTTTTTTTACTGAATTAGAAAAAACTATAACGTCCATTTGGAAGAACAAAAGATCAAAAATATCAATGGAAATAATGAAAAAAAAATGTGGAGAAAGGTGGCATAGCAGTACCAGATCTTAAACTGTACTGCAGTGGCCATCAAAACAATATGGTACTGGAAGGGGGCCTAGCAGTACCAGATATTAAACTATACTATAAAGCAGCAGTCATCTAAACAATATGGTACTGGCTAAGAGATAGAGAGGAGGATCAATGGAATAGACTGGGGATAAATGACATCAGCAAGACAGTATATGATAAACCCAAAGAGCCCAACTTTTGGGACATGAATCCACTATTTGACAAAAACTGCTGGGAAATTTGGAAAACAATATGGGAGAGATTAGGTCTAGANGGAGAGATTGGGTCTACATCAACATCTCACACCCTACACCAAGATAAATTCAGAATGGGAGAATGACTTGAACATAAAGAAGGAAACTATAAGTAAATTAGGTGAATACAGGATAATATACTTGTCTGATCTCTGGGAAAGGAAAGATTTTAAAACTAAGCAAGAGTTAGAAAAAATTACAAAATGTAACGTAAATAATTTTGATTACATTAAATTAAAAAGGTTTTGTACACGGGGGCCGCTGGGTAGCTCAGTGGATTGAGAGCCAGGCCTAAAGACAGGAGGTCCTAGGTTCAAATCTGACCTCAGACACTTCCCAGCTGTGTGACCCTGGGCAAGTCACTTGACCCCCATTGCCCATCCTTACCACTCTTCCACCAAAGACCCAATATACAGAAGTTAAGGGTTTAAAAGAAAAAAAAAAAGGTTTTGTACAAACAAAGCCAATGCAACCAAAATTAGAAGGGAAACCTTCTAATCTAAATCAAAATTGGGAAAAAATCTTTATAACAAAAAACTCTGAAAAAAATCTAATTCCTCAAATATATACGGAGCTAAACCAATTGTACAAAAAATCAAGCCATTTCACAATTGATAAATGGGCAAGGGACATGAATAGACAATTTTCAGATAAAGAAATCAAAACTTTCAATAAGTACATGAAAAAGTGCTCTAAATCTCTTATAATTAGAGAAATGCAAGTCAAAAGAACTCTGAGGTACCACCTCACACCTAGCAGATTGTCCAAAATGACAGCAAAGGAAAGTGATAAATGTTGGAGGGGATATGGCAAAATTGGGACACTAATGCATTGCTGGTGGAGTTGTGAATTGATCTGGATGGCAATTTGGACCTATGCCCAAAGGGCTTTAAAAGACTATCTGCCTTTTGATCCAGCCATAGCACTGCTTGGTTTATACCCCAAAGAGATAATAAGGAAAAAGACTTGTACAAAAATATTTATAGCCACACTCTTTGTGGTGGCAAAAAATTGGAAAATTAGGGGATGCCCTTCCATTTGAGAATGCCTGAACAAGTTTTGGTGTCTGTTGGTGATGGAATATTATTGTGCTCAGAGGAATAATGAACTGGAGGAATTCTATGTGAACTGGAAAGACCTCCAGGAATTGATGCAGAGTGAAAGGAGCAGAACCAGGAGAACATTATACCCAGAGATTGAAACACTTTGGCACATTCCAATGTAATGAACTTCTCTACTAGCATCAATACAATGATACAGACCAATTCTTAGGGACTTATGAGAAAGAGAGTTGTCAACATTTAGAGGAAGAACTGTGGGAGTAGAAACATAGAAGAAAAACAACTGCTTGAACACATGGGTTGATAGGGATGTGACTTGGGATGTAAACACTAAACAATAACTCTAGTCCAACTATTAATAATATGAAATTAGGTCTTGATCAATGATACATGTAAAACCCAGGGCAGTTGCACCTTGGCTACAGGGAGGGTGAAATGGGGGTAGTTTGAGGGGGAGGGAAAGAACATGAATCATGTAACCATGGAAAAATATTCTAAAAAATAAAATAAAATAAAATAAAATTTCTAGTGGTAGTGTTTTATAACTCCCACCAGCTCTCTCTTAGGGACCAGAGCCTTTCATCCCTCATTTTTAACTTGATGTCCCACCTTTCCTGTACCACCCTACTGCAGCAGGACTTGTTGGTCACAAGGTCTCACTCACTGAAGCCATCAACCGATTTTGGGTTTACACCTGAATGGGCCTGGCTCCCATCTTCTTTAGTCTTTTCACAGTTTGATTAATTTGAACCTCCCCAAAGACTCTTTCCCTTCTAATCCTATCTATGGAGCAAGGATGAGAAGAAGAGGTCAGCCTCATTAAAGCAAGACAAGGTTGTAATTTCAGTGCTGGGGAATGGAAGAAAGGAGGGAAAAGAAAAGGTACAGCTTACTTTCTGATCATACTTAGCTGATCATCTTTCCACAGCTGGAAAGCAACTTAAAAAAATATTAATAGCTGATGTTTTACAGCACTTTAAAGGTTACACATTTTTTCTTTAAAAAAAAAATAAAAACCCTTACCTTCCATCTTAGAATCAATATTATGTATTGGTTCCAAGGTAAAAGAGCATTACAGGCTAGCTAGGCAATGGGGGGGTTTGAGGGGTGGGGGTGGTAAGTGACTTTCCCAGGTTCACATAGCCAGGAAATGTCTGAGGCCAGATTTGAACTCAAGACCTCCTATCTCTAGGCCCTGCTCTCAATCCACCAGGTGCCCCTGGTTTGCACATTTCTCTATGTGTATTACATCACTCATTACTTATAATAATAGCAGAAGGAAGATAATATTATCACCCCCCATCTTAATTATGATAAAACTGAGGCTAAAAGAGTTTAGGTAATTTGTTCAGGGTTACACAGTTAATAAGTCAGTAAAGTATGATTTTAATTCAGGTTTTCTTGCTTCAAAGTCCAATGTTATCTACTATACTATGTTGCCTCCTAAAGAGAGCATCTAGTTCAATCCTTTCATTTGGCAGATAGGGAAACAATGCTGAATGATAATAATAATAATAGTAATAATACGTGACAGTTAAATATGAAAATACTATTGTCTGTATCAACAATTAAAATGTAGATTCTTCCTCATTTCATTTTACTAAAATATTATTTTGATGTACTTCTGTATAGTTAATAAAAAGCAATTTTATTTCATTTTTTAGAAAGCCAAGTTATTGTCTCTGAGGTTTTAGTAAAGTGATGCATTATGGAATGTAAAAATAGTACTGCTATTCCATTCTCTAGTCTTTTTATACTGTCAATACAAGTAACATTTTGAAATATTTGAAACTTTAATGTCAGAAGCAACAAAATGATCTTTAAAACTCTATTTCACACACACAAAAAAAAGAGTATTACCTTCAGGTGCCTATTATGAAGTATTTCTTTCCTCCTGAAACAATTTTTTTGATTTGTGATACATTTTTTATTCATTGTTGCAAAAAGGAGCAACTTTCTTGATTTTTCTAGGAGTGGTGCTGAATACTTACAAAGTGCTTTGCAAACTTTAAAGTAATCTACAAATGCTACTTGTTGTTATTATTTTCATCATCATCATCATCTCTGGGCATGGTCAGGAGTCAGGAAGACTTGAGTTCAAATTTGTCCTCAGACAACTTAGTAGCAGCGTGACCTTGTGCAAATCACTTAACTTCTGTCTCAGTTTCCTCATCTATAAAATAAGTGTGTAATAATAGCATATGTATTCCAAGGCTGTTGTGAGGATCAAATGAGATAATATTTGTAAAGCATTTAACACATTGCCTGGTACACTTTAGGTGCTATATAAATGCTACCCAATAATAGTTATAATAGTAGTCATAGTAGTCATAATCTTAGTAGTAGTAGTAGCAGCAGCATTGCAGTAGCTTTAGCAATAGTAGTAAGAGGAAGAGGAGGTGTAGCAATAGCAGTAGTAGTAATTGTAGTAGTAGTCCAAATCTTCAGCAGAGTACTACTGTTTTGTACATGCTTAGAATTGGGTCAGCCAGGTAGCACAGAGGATAGAATGTTGGGCCTTAGAGATGGGAAGACTCATCATCTTGAGTTCAAATCTGACCTCAGATACTTATTAACTATTGCTTAATCCTATTTGCTTCAATTTCTTCATCTGTAAAATGACCTGGAGAAGAAAATAGCAAAACACTCCAGAATCAAGAAAATTCCAAATGGAGTCAAAAAGAGTCAGGCACTACTAAAAATGACTGAACAACAACAAACAACAATATGCTTAGAATGTGTTTTGTGTACTGTGCTCCATTAAAAGAGAATCCTGAACCCAGAGTAGAATCTATACATAGGGCATTCTCTCTGGAGACACCCTGGTCTGGACTACCTTCCCACATCCCCTTTGACTTTGGCAGCCTTCCCTTAAAAGATCAATTGGCAATTGCTCAGGAACTGTTGAGAGCATCAAAGGCCTTGGGAGCAGTGGTAATGCAGCCCTGCCCACAAGCTCAAGTTCCCCAACACACACACACACACACACACACACACACTCACTCACTCACTCACTCACTCACTCACACACATGGTTACAGCTGTTCCAGTCTCTCTTGGCTCCCATCACAACCTTGCTTCAGATCAATGGGCTTGCTGGGGATGGAGGGAGTGGCATTGTCTTTGAGTTGAATAAAATATGCTTATTTAAATCAGGAAGGGTTTTCAATTTATTCTAATGATTTCTCTCTAGTTTTTATTTTTAATTTCTTAATTCAAAGTGTTCTTGGAAATCTATAGATTGAATCTGTTCTAAAATTTACAAAAAAAAAAATCAGAAGAATCTGAGTGTCTTTAAGTTAAACATTCAGTGATGTTTTAATTTGCATTTATTGTAATATTAATTTCCAAATTGTTTCTTTTAATAAGTGTGTTCTTATCCTTTAACTACTTATCTATGAGCAAAAAGTTTTTGATCCAACACTTCCTCATATTTGTACACCAATGTATATCAATTTTTATGTATCTTGGATACCAAGTCCTAACCAAAGAAATTTTATACGAACTTTCCCCCTCATTTGATTACTTCCCTTCTTATTCTAAAAGCATTAATTTTGATTATACAGAAGCATTTGTTTCCTATATGTAATTAGTTATTGAGTTTTTGTAATTTATTTTTGCAATTGGATCCACTCCTTTTTTCATTAAGTATAGATTTCTTATTCATAGTAATGTAAGGTAGATGGTCTTTTTCTCTTTTAAATTTTTTAATATAAGCTTTAATGTTAAAGTCATGTATCTATTTTGAACTTATAGAATATGGTGTGAGATCTTGGTCTAACCCTAATTTCTTCAAGTGTTTTCAAGTTACAAAGTAGTTGTTGTTTTTTTTACCAAATAGGGAATTTGCTCCTAAGTAATTGATATTTTCTAGTTCATCAAACACAGTGTTTTTAAAGTTTTTGTTTGTGATTCTCCCTTCTCTAGTCTGCTCCTTTTATCTACTTCCTTCTAGAACATTTTCACTGTAGTATAGAGTACTAAGTTTAAGTTCTAGCTCTTCCATTCATTTATAGTATCCCTTTCTTTGAATTTTAGTTTCCTCACTAGTAAAATGAAGAAGAAAACCAAGTAATTTGCCTTAAAAGTATTGATTCTTCCACTGTATTTAACTGAGTTGGACAGATGACCTCAAATGGTCCCTTTCAGCATAAATATTCAATGATGTTAGAGATCATTGAGGTGCTCAAAGGATCATGCACTTGGTGATGCCTGGCCAAAACATAGGAGGGACTAGGGCTGAATCTATAAATCTGGGAGTCACCTGCATGAATATATTAGTTGTACTTATGGAGTTTGTAAGTTTACTCAGAGAAAGAAGAGGAAACAGAGCCCAGGACAGAACCTCGGTTCTGGAGCAGAGTGGAGAGGACTCAGTTAGGGATTAGGATATGGATGATGAGGCAGCAAAAAAAGAAGGAGGAGCAGTTATCAGGAAGGAAGAAAATCAAGAGAGAGAAGGTCAAAGATGAGGACTTAGGAAAGTCCATTAAGTTTGGCAATTTAAGAAATTGTTGATAACTGTTGGAAAGAGTGATATCAGGTGAATGATGACTGCAAAGTGTTGAAAAGTGAGGGAGAGGATAGGAGACTGAGTTATTGATTATAGACAGCTTTTTCAAGGAGTTTGTACAAGGGAAGGTAGCTATAATACAATAGCTTGAGAGGATGGTAGAATTTAGTGAATGTTTTTCTAAGAATGGGGGAGATTCATGCACATTTGGTAACAATAAAAAAAGACTCAGTAGGTTCAGGAAAAAGGTTGGGGGGAGAGAGAGAGAGAGAGAGAGAGAGCATTCTACAGATGATTGCCACTGTCATTGTTGTGTTTCTGTATAAAACTGAGAGATAAATATCAAGCCCAGAATCCTTTAGCATTAACTTAACAAGATATATAACCAATTAAAAAAAAAAAGCTTGATCTAAGCATTTACACAATAAAAACTAGGGACATGACAAACACTTATCTGTATTTCGAAGGCAATCTAGAGATTTCATTTGTTAGAATATCCACCTAGGGCAGACTTTGCAAATGGACAATAAGGTGTACTCAGATTGACCAAGAGAAGGAATGTAAGGTGGATGGCCTATGGGTTATAGCAAAATTGGTCTAATGAATGCAAACATCTCCCTGAAATAAGATTAATATTTTAAATAATAACATTCTATTAATGTCACATAGTTTCAAGTTGTAGACCACTACATATTCTCAAGAACCTTGAGACAAATTGGGGAAAATTGATTATGGGTATTTGAGCATGCGTGTGCCTGTGTGTCCAAGTGTCTCTACTGGTGCTTAGAAATTTCAATTTTAGCAGGAAAATCAAGCTTCCAATGCTTCAGCCCCAAGATGTTCTAAGTAAAAACAAAAACCATGAAGAAATGAGGCCCAAATTCTCTATACAAGAAAAATTTTCAGCTAATTTTGCTTAGCAATCTATCAGAATTCAGAAGAAAAAAGTCCAGAGGTAACATCTGAACACATACATATGCATGTGCATTCTGGGAAACTATCAAGAATAACAAATATACTCATTCTCATTTTTTCCTACCCCACCTTAGATTGTCTGAGGAAGGTCCTAGGTCCCTTTAAGGGTAATGTAACCCTTTTCTTAGTTCCACTCTGCCCATTCAGGCCAAAGGATCTTCTCAAGGCATGGAGGGGAATAATCATGCAGGGGTTGTGTCGAAGGGAAAATACAAGTCTCATCAACTTCCATTTGCTATTTCCATTGATTCTATTCTTTGCTCTTCTCACCAACTGCAACCCATCCATCTCTTGCTTGCACTTAGTCAATGACTCCTCCAAATATGATCTGATCATTCCCACTGTCCTTTCTTTGTTGTCATTAGATGAGTAATGACCACAGGTGATCATTCTACTTCATTTGTGGATAATATAGAAAGGAAACCCAAAAGGTCTTCCTCCTGACCTTCCTTCAGTATTTCATGGTCACTGCTCCTCTGAGGAAGTCCTTTAAGCTCAAAAGCTACAAGAACCTGGGCAATTCTAGGCTATATTTGCCTGCCGATGGGCAGATACCTCTAGTCTACCAAATCTTCACAGCAATGTCTCTAGGAGAATAGCCAATCTAGGAGAATAGTTGATTTGGGCCTGAGAAGTCTGTTTATCTGTTTATCACCTGAAAGTGTGAGGTTGGGATTTTCCTAAGGGGAATGAGACAAAAGGAGCCAGAGAAGGCAGTTGCTGACAGTTGCTGACAGTTGAGACCAGAGAAAATTCTGGGAATTTCTCCAAGGGAAGAGGAGGGAGAAAGGGAGGTCATCCAGCAGAGGACTGGAAGGAGAGAGAAGGAGGACATCCCAGCTCGGATCAAGTCCTGAGGGCTTCCTGAGGATCTTTCTTTTGGAAAATGAAACCCTGATTCCCTGATCAAAGCCATTCCATCGCATCTCAACCATCAAGACTTCAACCATAGAGTCAGCTAAGGTTTTGGATTCCATTTTGGGAGCGATCTCTTAGTCTCCTTCTCCCATTACCCAACCTTGCTGAGAGACCCCCTTTCAGTCAAAACTTACAATTATAGAAAAGGATAGAAACAGTAAAATAGAAATAGAAACAGAAGGAAAAGGAGAAGGTGAGAGAGGAGAAGCTTAGGAGTGGGAACCACTAAGGTTCCCTCCTATGTGACAGACCCCATAAAAATAGAGAAGAGGGCACACCAAAATCCTTCTGCCCTTCACCTCTTTCTCCATTTACTGATTTGCAAATAATAAAAGCCATTCATCAGTCAGATATCGTTCCAAAGTGCCTGAGGGACAACGAGGGAGAGGGGAACCACAGCTTGGTCTGGCTGCCTCCATCCTGAAGTTGGCGCACCCGCTGTGAATTTAACTGACTAGGGGGAGGTTTGTGTGAACCCCGTCCTTATTCAGGATCTGATTGGGGTACCACATACCTCCTCTTATAGGGAAGCCTCGCCCTTGACTCCTGAGGAGTGGTATGACCATCCAGGTCATAAAGTTTTGGGGTGACACCCCCTTAAAGTCTCCCAGTGTATGTTCAGCTCCAGGGGAGAGCTGGAAGAGAGACTCACCTCACAGACCTTATCTCCCTTCTATCAAACATCCAGGATTGGCTCCTTCAATTGTTACAGTTTGGGCAGAGCCAGCTTAGGTAAAGTACCTAAATAACTCCTATTGGTGGGGCAAGGGGGAAACCTCTATTTGAACCAGATGGCAGCCATTTTTCTCCTATCTACAGCATAGCAAAGAGGACAAACTTAAACAAGCAAAGAAAATTTAAAGGCACAGTACCATAGAAATTTTACATTCAAACTGGTACAATGGCTGCATCAATGGGGAAAAAAAATGTGTACCATGATGGGAATCCTTACATTACTATACAACTTTTTGACTATGATTTATAATTTCTGGATTGTAGTGATCCCAGGTTATATAATGGGAATCATAGACATATATGATTCCTGCCAATGGTTGAACCTAGAAATATGTCGGATCTTTGCTTTCATACCAACCACAATTGCAGTAATCATCTCATTCCTCCATTTCTATTGTCCTTAAAGAATTTAGTGCACAAATTGCTAGGACACAAGGATGATAGTACTGTATTGATAATGACATTAAGAAAGGAATAAATGGGCAAGGGACATGAATAGGCAATTTTCAGATAAAGAAATCAAAAGTATCAATAAGCACATGAGAAAGTGTTCTAAATCTCTAATAATTAGAGAAATGCAAATCAAAACAACTCTGAGGTATCACCTAACACCTAGCAGATTGGCTAAAATGAAAGAAGGGGAGAGTAATGAATGCTGGAGGCGATGTGGCAAAATTGGGACATTAATGCACTGCTGGTGAAGTTGTGAACTGATCCAACCATTCTGGATGGCAATTTGGAACCATGCTCAAAGGGCTATAAAAGAATGCCTGCCCTTTGATCCAGTAATACCATTTCTGGGTTTATACCCCAAAGAGATCATAGGGAAAAAGACTTGTACAAAAATATTTATAACCGCATTCTTTGTGGTGGCAAAAAACTGGAAAATGAGGGTATGTCCATCAATTGGGGAATGGCTGAACAAATTGTGGTATCTGTTGGTGATGGAATACTATTGTGCTCAAAGGAATAATAAACTGGAGGAATTCCATGTGAACTGGAAAGACCTCCAGGAGTAGATGCAGAGTGAAAGGAGCAGAACCAGGAGAACATTGTATACAGAGATGGATACACTGTGGTAAAATTGAATGTAATGGACTTCTCTACTAGCAGTAATGCAATGACCCAGGACAATTCTGAGGGATTTATGGAAAAGAACAATACCACATTCAGAGGAAGAACTGCAGAACTAGAAACATACAGAAGAAAAACAACTGCTTAAACTACATGGGTTGATGTGGACCTGATTTGGGATATAGACTCTTTTTTTTTTTTTTTAATTTTAAACCCTTAACTTCTGTGTATTGACTTATAGGTGGAAGAGTGGTAAGGGTAGGCAATGGGGATCAAGTGACTTGCCCAGGATCACACAGCTGGGAAGTGTCTGAGGCCATATTTGAACCTAGGACTTCCCATCTCTAGGCCTGGCTCTCAATCCACTGAGCTACCCAGATGCCCCGGGATGTAGACTCTTAATGACAACCCTAGAGCAATTATCAATACTATGGAAATAAGTCTTGATCGATGACACATGAAGAAACCAGTGGAAATGCACGTTGGCTATTGGGGGGGGGTGAGGAGAAGAGAGAGCAAGAACATGAATCATGGAACCATGGGAAAAAAATTTTTCTAAAAATGAAAAAAAAAGAAAGGAAATAACAAAGTTACTTGAAGAGAATGCTCAACTGAAAGGGGGAAGAAGGATCACAGCAGGGAATAAAATAGAAATAGCAATGCAAACAACTGAGGCACATATAGGCAGGAGATAAATGAGCACCTCTCAACATATTTAAATAGGCTTGTCAAAGCTGGGGAAATGATTTTGGGGTTCCAAGATTTAAATGAAACCAACTTGCAGCAATAAGGAGGGAGTTTATTAAGGACAGTTCTCTACCAATTAGGACATACCTTAATTTGCATTGTCTGGGATGGGAATCATTAAGTTTGGTAGACCTATGTAAAACTGTTGCATATATTCACTCGGGAAATCAGGAAACCAAAGAATCCAAAGAATCCATTAGAGAAAAAGATGATATCATAAACGATTTAAGGGAGCAATTAAAAGAGCCACCAGGAATAATGTCACCCCTCCCAACTTTAAAGTTGGGAGGGGAAGGTCTGTTACCCACACATGATAATAAGTAACAAATCAGAAACAAGGGACTGCCCTTTGGGCAGTGTCAAGGCTGCCATTTGTCCACTTAAAATTGGAGGTGGATGCAGGACATGACAAAAGATCCTATCTTTTAAATATGATGGTAATTTCCTGTGGAAGGTTGGCACTTTGAACTTGGTGTTGAAGGATCTCTGGTGAGACCTCAGACTGCTTCCCTTTGAATTATCATGTGTTTAGTTAGGCTGACTCTCTTTCTCTTCCCTTTGCTTTTCTGGAGTCTCTAGCCTTAAGGAGGCCTCTCTTATTGGAGGAGGACTTGTGGTTAGAAGTCTTGTTTAATTAACCTCTGCTGGGCCTCTAAATACCTACCTGGTTTGGACCTCGGGTCCAGGCCAGAGTTTCTCTCTCTCAACTTCCCTATCTTCAACTTTCCTAATTGTAAATAAACCACCATAAAAGTCATCCTGACTTGGGTCTATTTTATTTTGAAATCAAGTTAATAGATTTCTGGCGACCATATCTTAAATATCTAGTTTTCCCCTCTTACAGTTGGCACATGAAAAGGTTAACAGAGAAAATAATTGCATTGACATACTAGGACATTCAAACTTAAACCCAACAGTAAAAGACTTTAAACCAAAAAAAAAATCTCTGAGAAAAACCTTGATTCAAAAACTTCTAAACTTACAAGCTTGTGTTACTTCAGGAATGCCTCCACCTATAGAGAACTCTAAATGCTTAAAAGATAACCAAATAGAGGAATCATTCACGCAGAACAATGAATCAATCCAGAAAATAATACAGCCAAGCCAGGGTAACAACCAAGGTAACGACATGTTAATGCCATACAGAAACAGCAAGGTAGGGGAAGCAAATACATTGCAATCTGAGGGTCCAAAGCCAAAACAAACAGTAGTCACTTTATGACAGGAAGGGGACATGGGATATACATAGATAGAGGCTCCAATGATACAAGTAAATCAAGAGACAGAAAATAATGAACCACAAATAATGATTAAAGTAGGGAATGAAATTTACCCTGCTCTTATTGACATGGGTGCCACTCGTTCTGTTCTCAACTCAGCACCAAAGAACAGCACCATCGTAGATTCTGTCCAAGTGAAAGGGGCAACTAGGAAAACACAAAGAGTCCCAAAATTGAAATCAAATATGCTAAAGCTACGTCCTCTCATATATGATTCCTGCCAATGGTTATATCCATACTTTTTTCTTAATTCCTGAATGTCCCTCAAACCTTTTGGGATGAGATTTTTTGTGCAAAATCGGGGCTATTATACAATGGCCAATCAGGGCAAATCTTCCTACATCTACCAAAACAATCTTTTAAACATCATCCTTTGCTGTTCCTCAGACAATTAGAGGATGATGAGAAAGAACTCAATGAAGGAACTATCTTTGAAATCCCCAAAGATATTCCTGAAGAAGTTTGGGCAAAACACTGCACAGATGTAAAGATTTTAAAGTCAGCAACCCCTGTGAGGATAGAAATCAAAGAAGGTACTCCTCCAAGAATACTACAGCATAGATTGAGTAAAGAAGCTGTGGAGGGTATAACTCCAATCATACAATACCTTCTCGATCAAGACATACTGGTACCAACTATCTCAGAGTATAATACCCCTATCCTGCCCATCAAAAAAGCAAAATTAGATGCCCAGGGAAAAATTCAGTGGAGATTCATCTAGGATTTGAGGGCAATAAACAACATCATAAAGAAATTCCATGCAATGATTCCAAGCCCCTCTGCTATAATCTTTGAAATCCCTAGCAATCACAGATGGTTTACTGTCATCGACCTCTGTAATGCTTATTTTTCTATACCTCTCAATAAGTCCTGTCAAAAGATCTTTGCCTTCACCTGGAAAAATGCCCAGCTCATGTGGCAAAGAATGACACAAGGATTCTGTGGTGCCAGGTCATTGTTCTGCCAAATGCTAAAAAGGGACCTGCAAACCATCAAATTCAAAGAAAGCAAATTGTTACACTATGTCAATGATATATTTTTAATATCCCTAAACTCAAAAGTGTGCCAAATAGATAGTAAAATCCTTTTGCAAGAACTCTGCAAGAAAGGGCACAAGGTGTAAAAAGCAAAATTGCATTGGGTAATTCAAAGAGTAAAGTACCTAGGGTTTGTCTTGGAAAATTGCATGAGAAAATTTTCCAAGAAAAGGGTATCAGACATTCAAAAGCTGTGTAATTCAACAACCAAAAAACAAATACATGCAATGTTAGGAGTGACAGGGTTCTGTAGGCAATAGGTTCCTGGGTACAGTCTAATACCTAAACCTCTAACAGATTTATTCAGGTATTGGGGAGATATATAATTAGCATAAGTAGGCTGACACATTACAAATAAGAAATTGTAAAAGAAAATTTAAGGGCAGTTATGTGGCATAGTGCATAGGGTACTGAACCAGAAGTCAGGAACCAGCCTCAGAAATGTATTATCTGTGTGACCCTGGACAAGTCACTTTACTGGTTTTTCCCTTCTTCCCCCCCCCCCAAAAGAAAACTGGAGTAATGATATTGTCAAAGAAATGCATAAAGAAAAAAAAAAGAAAAAATGGGTTAGTCACATGGAAAATGTCAACTTGAAGTCTGGAGACCCTAAATTTGTCCCTGTCCCCTGAGAACTCACCCCAAAAGAAGTCCCATTAGCCTTAAAGATAGACTTAATCAAATGTTAAGTACCCTTCTGTCTAAGTAGTTTCTCCCATTGTACCAAAGTCCAATCCCAGGTAGCCCAGCCCTTGACTAGACCCTTCCCTTTTAGATCTATCTTTTGTATCCATTATAAAGTATCAACCTCTCCCTGATAATCTTGTCTTGGATTTTCTATTTCCTTGTAACTGTGGTAATGCCAATCAATCATACTTTCCTGACCTTGGTTCCCCCAAAGGTATATAAATTCTCCAAGTTCGATTGTTCTTTGGGGAAATCATCTAGCAAAGTGCATTCTCCCAGGGATAGGTCCCCAGGGTGTAGGCCCTGAGCAGTTTTTGGCACTGGGCTCTGATAGTGTCCAATTAACTGGACCTATCTCTTTCCTGATTAAAGACTTGATTTTTCTGACTACTTTAGTGGTTCTGTGTTATTTCCAAGTTAACAAGAACATAAGTGATAACTGAAGGGTTGGGTCATCAGTGCCTGACTAGGAGGATAAAATAGAAATGCAGAATTGGCAGAAGGTTGGCGGGCAACTCAGGGATGCTTGGCTAGGAATGACCTTAGAATGATACACCAATTAGGGCTAGGACCCTCTAGGCCCCACCATGGTCTCTACGTGGCCTGGGATCAGAGAGGGAAAGCTTATTGATCTACTGGTATCATCTTGAATGGCCCCTTCCTAGAGGGAATTCGCAATGGGGAAGCACATGAACAAGTCACCAAGGCTGGGCATGCCAGTTTGACTTGCAATCTGCCTCTTTAGATGTAATAGCATCATCAATGTGTCCACACAGATCCAGTGTTGTATTTAAGGATTATTGTGGACTCGTGGGAATGAGAACCAAACAAGATTTATTTTTTGTTTAAATTTCCAATACCAAAAATAGCATCAATCATTCCCACCCTACCCCCATTTTCTAATCCAACAAATATTTATTCATCAAATCACTCAGCTGTATGCTGGGGGACATAGTCCCTGACTTCATGACACTTCTGTTCTAATAGATGGATAAGCCTCAAGCACAGAGAGCTACAGAATGCATGGCACAGGATGTTCATCACAGAAGTTAAAACCAGAAGTTCTTGGTGAGGTCTGAAGGGAAGGTTGCTAGCAGTATAAGTGACCTGATCCCAGCTTCTCTTGGAAGATTCAGAGAATTTTCTTTTTAAATGCACTAAGCTAATTATAGCTATACTCATTCTCTTAGTTGAGCTTTGGGTCAGTGCTTGCAAGGTCTGTCATGGTTTACGGCACTGCCTCCAAGCCTCCTTCGTCAGCATGCCTCTTCTGTGCTGGCTCATACCCTGATTGCTTTGTGCCAGAGAGTCAGCTCTGACTGTTCTTCTCATTTCCCAGCTGCCAGGGCCAATGGTGCACTTCTCCAAATTGAGGGCAAGCTAAAGATGCAAACCCGCGGGGCAGCAGAATGAATGTTAATCCCCTCATGAGTTTCTATTCTTAACTGTTCGGCAAATGGGGGCAGAATGTGTTGTTTCCAACAATGAAAGAGTAATGAGCTGGAAAAACAGATGGCTGAAGGCCTGAAAGGCCTGACAGGGTTAACCAAGCCCATGGCTGGAAGAGGGAATTGTGCCATCTCCAGCTGAGTTTTCTTCGCAAACTCAAAGTTGAACTCATTCTTTTTCTGGGGAGAAAAAAAAGACCTCTTCTGGGAAGGAAGATTAAAATCTGGAAACACTAACAAGAAAGGGAGAAATATCGGGCTCTGCTATGGGTGGAAAAACTGTTCAGTGCCAGTTCAGATTTCATTTAAATGCCCAGTGTGGCTGCTTTCCTCCAGGGAGGGAGATGGAATTTCAAGAAAACCCTTGCCTGGGCTACTCTGCATTTATTGTGCTATCCAGGATACTAATTCTTGCCAGATCCTTGTCCTCTTTCTAATGACCTTTGTTCCCAGAATTCGACATATATAATTAATTCATCCTCTGTGAAGGTCTCTGTCCCCTATAAAATGTTAATGGGAACTAAATATGCCTAGCAAAGAACACTTCCCACCAATGAACACTGAAACTTTGGAGACAAAACTGAAAATTGAAGGAGGGGGCTGTGACTAATTCATCCTTTTGCCTCCTGATTTTGCCTAGTTCAGCAACAGCACAGAATAATATGGAGAATGTAATAATATTAATAACTTGTATTTTATGGTTTCCAAAGTAGGTAGTATTATTATCACCATTTAAAGATTAGGAAACTGAAGTCACATAACTTGCCCATGTAACTTGCCCAACCAATATGGGCAATGATCATGGAAGTAGGAAGTAGGAAGAACTTGTCCAACCGATTTGTTCTTTATTGTTGTTATTCAGTTATGTCTGACCCTGTGGACCAATACTATTCAGGAGATTTTCTCAGCAAAAATACTGGAGTGCTTTGTCATTTCCTTCTCCAGTGAATGAGGGCAAACAGAGGTTGAGTGACTTGCCCAGGATCACATAGCTAGTAAGTGATTGGAATTTGGGTCTTCCTGATTGACTTACTGACAGGCCCAGAGCTTTATCCACCTAGATACTTCCTTTTAAGTTCAAACTTACAATACTGTGATTATCTTTCATTTAGGAAATACATCATAGACAGATAAGAAAATACAAAGTGATTTCAAGAGGGAGAAAACAGTAACTGGGTTGGAGTTGGGGCTGGGGAAATTGGAAAAGCTTCCTGTAGAAGCTCTGTTCTGTGTTTTACTGGAAACTAAGGGTTTCAGAAGGAAGAGGGAAGGAAGGAATACTTTTGGCACTATAATAAATCAAATGCATCTACAAATTCCTGCATTAATAATAGCTAATTTGTATACTGTTTTAAGGCTCGTGAAGTGCTTTACCAAAATTATCACATTTAATCCTCACAACAACCCTGGGAGGTAGGTGTTCTTATTACTCCCATTTTACAGATGAGAAAACATTACGGGCCTGTTTCAAAAAGCAGTTATGTTTTTTCCAAGTTATGCCTGATAGGGAGGTTTCTACTTTGTGGAGGATAATGGTGCTGTAAATTTTCAGATGTTTCCAGCCCCCAAGTTTTATCAATAAATCTTAACTTTCATCTCTGTGGCATATATATCACCAGTTACTGCATGTTCTTTGTATCCTCTCATTGGGAATTTCCAGTGAATCATTGCTATCCAGAGAAGGAGTCATTTTACAGAAGCAATGCAAGGATACCTTGTAGGATGTTTTATAATATTTATATCAAGTTAACCTATAAGGTTAATGTTTATCTCTTGTCCTCTCAACTCTAGAGAATGTCCTTTATCATTCATGGGAAAGATCTCTTGCATTGTTTATACCTCTAGTTCTTAAAGAAACAGCATGGGCTCTGATAAAATTATCTGGGCCACCACTTATGAAGATTAACAGGGGAAGGTTATGTTCCCCCATTTTCACTTCAGTGAGCTTACAATCTTATCAATGAAGATACTCACTCTACAACAGCAGGTGGTGGTCCTAATGTGCCTTCTCCCCCTACAATTTTTGTCTATGACTGTTTCTAGACATACAATGCTTCTGATTGAATGGGCATATTCTTAAATATAAACCATTATTAGCTTGTAGAATCATTAATTTTGGCCTGGAAAAGACTCAAGGCCATTATGAAGCAGGATGTAAACCCAGAACTTTGTGATTTCAAGTCCAGTGTCCCATCCACTACACTATACCATGCTGCCTCTCAATGGTTAACTAATGAGTGATTAAAATGACAGACCAATGCAGCCCACAATGTTTAGCCATTCTGTATTTATAAACTCAAAATTAATTTAAGTATTTTGCTGAGAAATTCCAGTGAACCAAATCTAAGACTAAAAAAACCCTTTTAGGTCTGTAGTGATTGATAGTGAATGAGTCCAACTACACATTAAATATGGCTATTATTACCTAAAGCAATTAGTGTCTATTAGCTATTAATGTTTAGAGCAGTGTATATAGAACATCTAGATCAGCAGCAGTGTACTAGATAGAGCAAAACACCACTCAATTGGACACATAGAGATAACAGATACCAGAATCAGCCACTGTGCCCTTAGTAGAAGAGGAAGAATAACTATAACCATGGTGGAACCACAATAATGCTTCATGGAGTACTAGAATATAAATCACTGGATCATAGAAACTTTAGTAGTCATCTCATCCAACCCCCTCATTTTACAGATAATTCAAACCCAAGTCTCATAGGCTGATCATCCTCCTGAGCAAGGTAAGGAGACTCAAAGAACACTTCTTTTTTTTCAAAGAACACTTCTCCTCACCCCAAGTTGTTAGATAGAATGATTCACCCCTGAAAACAACAGCAAAAACAATAAATATTACTACTACCAAACACAATGAAAGTTTCAATGAGAATGAGGGGAAGGAGAATCTAAGTTGTAGACAAGGGGCATGGCCTTTGTCAGGGTGTTCAAAAGTGAAAGGGTATTATACAAAAAATGAAGGGGAGGAAAAGGAAAACTACACAATTAGGGATTAAAAACAGACTTAACTCCCTTTCCCGAAGAGAAGGGAACTGGAGGTTCTGAGGAAGAGGGAGCTGCTTTTCCTTTAAAGTATGATATACAAAAGCTCTCAAATAAAAGATCAACCAATAAGAGTTCAAAGAAGAAGAAAATAATGGTAGTTAATCAATTAGTTAGTCAACTAGCATTTATTAAGTGCCAACTATGTGCCCAGACTGTGCTGTTCCAAGCACAGAAATTAAAGAGGAAGGGGGTGGGAGGGTTGGGGAAATAACCCTTGTTCTAAAGGAACTCATAGTCCAGTGGAAGAAAAAGCAAAGACACAATCATGTATATAAATAAGATGTAGAAAAGACAGTTTGGGGGAAGTCTCAGAGGACTAAGATTAAAGAAAGCTAGGAAGGACTTCTTGCACAAGGTGGGACTTTAGTAACTGGTGATTCCCTGATTTGGGCTACTAAAATACATTTTTGTATACATGTTGACAATAATAGTCTATTGTCTTCCTGGGGCATATTTCCAAGATGTAACATGGAATCTCCCAAGACTTATCTAAACACAGTGATAATTATCTAATTGTAGTGATTCACATGGGCACAAATGATACTTCCCAAGGGAACCTACAAAGTATTGTCAATAGTTATGAAATCTTGGGCAGGCAACACAGACCATAGGGACCCAGGCTGAATTTTCCTGACCATTGACTATTGAAGGTAAGGGATGCAGGAAGAAGAAAAACCACTGTGGAAATTAATAACTGACTAAGAAGAAGGGGATTGAGATTTATATTTCATTGTTTAAAATTCAAAGATAACAGACTCCTTGCCAGAGATAGAGTAGATGGAAAGAAAGCTGTTAAAAATAAATTCTCTGCGCTTGAATGCATGGGCTGAGGCGGACATGAATGGGAAATAGACCCTGAACAAGGACACATGTTACAACCAGTGGAAATGTGCGTTGGCCATGGGTGGGGGGAGAGCGGGGGGTGAAGGGGAAAGTAGGGGCATAAAGTATGTAAACAGATTAAAAACGAATATTAATAAATGTCTAATAAAAATAAATAAATAAATAAAAATATAAATTCTCTGGATGTCTTGCAAAATTGATTAAGAAATGAAAAGGTTTTAAACTAAAATAAGTGGAGAAGGAAGATATATATATATATGTGTGTGTGTGTGTGTGTGTTTATGTATGTATTTATATAACTAAATGTATGTATACACATATATTACATAATTATGTAATATATTTAATATATGTGTGTGTGTTTTGTATATGTATAGATATAAGCATATATCTTATCCACAAGGACCCCAGATGTGGTCTTATAGACAGCTGGACCAAAGACTCAGGATCACACCAGGAATTCAGTAGATCATAGCAAGTAGCAGGTAAGCAAGTAGGATGGGAGATTAAAGTAGTACAGACACCAAGGAAAGTGGCCAGTCTTCTCCAGGCCAAACCAGAGAAAGACAGCTCAACCCTCCAGGTAATTGTCTGAATCCACTTTTATCATTCTAGAATTCTCTCCCTGTTAGTCTCATGCCTCTGCCCTTTGCAAACTTACTTAAACCCTCTCTTCCTTATAACAGTTACCCCCCTCCCCCCCCTTTGCACAAAGCCAAAATAGTGTTGAAAACAATGTTTTGGCATTTGTGCACCAATAAACTTATATCACACCTAAACTAAATTCTTACCCCAAATAATAAACAATCTACACTCACTTATCTTATCCTATCTAACACTGCCTTACTCTAGGAATTTTAACAAAGGAAAGGAAAAGGGAAAAAATATACAAAACAAAGCAAACATATGCAAAAGCAAAATAAGGAAAGAAACCATCAAAATAGAAATATGAACACAAAACTTCATGGAAAACACTAGTCATAAAAATTACCATTCTTGTAACTAATACAGAAAAATCCTATCAAACTATTGTAATGTATTAAATAGAAAACCTAGAAATTTAGAAAAAGTGCAATAAACACAACATTGCATAAATTTTTATAAAAAAATAGATGAAAATTCAAAACAATCCTATTCTAAACTAAAAGCTTATTCTTATTACACAAAACTGAAATTTTATACGGAACTGAACATCTAACTATCCTATGTAAAGAACTTAATCATTATCAAATATTAACTATATACATAATTTCTACATATACCCATACAATACACACATAAATATATAATGTATGCTATATGTGTACATATATATACCCAAAATTACATTCATGTTACATATATACATATATTTATATACATTTGATACTGTAATATACGTTTATCAGCCTGGACTATAATATACACTATTTACATATATTTACATATATGTGGAATATTATGTAATGTGTAATGAATGTTGTAATATAATTTAATACCCTACCTTAACTTATCAACCCTAAATTCTAACCTATCTAGCTACAACCCTAATACTACCTAATATCATCAAAACAGCAGTTCAGATGTTCTGTTTCCAATATGTCAGATATCCTATCTTAATGAAATCTCCTAAAACTAACCCTATCTATCTATATTACTACTATTCCAAGCTACCTAAAATCTAAACAGTATCCATTTACCTACATAGACACTTTTATATAACTAAATCCTATACCAAGTAACTATTCATTGATTCACTACTTGAATCAATATATCCTAAGCATGTTTATATTTATGTTTTTATGTATATGTTTATGCTCTGTTGTGTTATGTTCTGTTGTGTCATGTTTCTGTTGTATTTCAACATACCTACAAAAAATTCAGATCGTCCATCTTCTCATCTTGTCTGAAGAA
Organism: Gracilinanus agilis; assembly: GCF_016433145.1. Lineage (NCBI taxonomy): Eukaryota > Metazoa > Chordata > Mammalia > Didelphimorphia > Didelphidae > Gracilinanus > Gracilinanus agilis. The sequence continues at coordinate 5,429,576 of NC_058135.1, read as the reverse complement.
AACTCTTCTTCTCCAAAGTCCATGACAGTAATATATAGTGTTGAATAAATTATGAAAATATGATATGTCACATTATAAAAATTCTTACAAACATTAGTCCATCAATCACTTGATCTTCTTCATTGAAAATTTTTCTTTAAAGTCTCTATCTGCTTGTCAGCTACAAGTCCTTCAGTCCTGCACAATTTCCTCCATTGTCTCTGGGTCCTCCTCTTCATCAGAAGATTCTAGGTTTGACTCCTAGCTGGCTCACCAAAACTGTAAGAGGGTGATTTTAGGGTATGGAACTAGATGGTAAATATAAGCCAGTATCAGAAGATTTACCAGGTTTGGGAAGGCTAACAGAACAAGTGACTGAAGTTGATAGACTGACAACCAGTCAGGCAGAGCCTGCCTTGAGGTAACACACACAGACCACTCAACAATAGGGATAGATGTTGGATTTATTATAATAAGGAAAGGTGGAAAGGGAATTTGATATCCCTAGATAACCTAATATCAACTAACAAATATCCCTCCAGATCTAAAGTTGTTCCCTTGGGGAAAGTCTTCAAAGTAATTTCCTACCATGAACCTAGCCTCTCTGATCTAAAAGATCCCCAGTCCTACTCTAGCTAAGGCTGCACTAAATCAAGCCCCTCTTTTGATGGCAATAGAGAAGTGGTTTGTGGCAGATTATCTGGGTCCAAGGAAAACATCTTGGATGCACAAGGACCCCAGACCTGATCTTACAGACAACTGGTCCAAAAAACTCAGGATCACACCAGGAACTCAGTAGATCACAGCAGGTAGCAGGTAAGCAAGTAGGACGGGAGATTAAAGTAGTACAGACATCAAGGAAAGTAACCAGTCTTCTCCAGGCCAAACCAGAGAAAAACAGATCAACCCTCCAGGTAATTGTCTGAATCCACTTTTACCATTTTAGAATTCTCTCCCTGTTAGTCTCATGCCTCTGCCCTTTGCAAACTTACTTAAACCCTCTCTTCCTTATAACAATGTGTGTGTGTTTTGTATATCTATGTATAGATATAGATATATATGTATAGATATAAGCATATATTTTGTAGTGCATGAAGATATGCTATGCTCTACAGTATACTTTAATACTTTAAATACTTTACAGTATTTAGCTTTGATGATACATATGTATATGTATTTAACTTGGGTGAGATTATAGCATTAGTTACAGAGAAGGAAGAGGAATTGAAGTTGAGACACCCAAAATTTCACCAAAGGAAAAAAAAAACAAAGGCAGGAGAGCATTGAAAAACTTATGATCTCAAATTTCTCAATACAGACACTCAAAGTTTAGTCAAAAACAACAACAACAACAACAAAACTCATGATCTTGTTATCAGTAAGAACTGAATTTAAATCCTAAGACAGTAACTTACTAGCTATGTGAGACACTGGGCAAGTCTTATAACTTCCCTCAGTCTTAGTTTCTTCTTTTGAAAATAGAGATAATAATGGCACCTACCTGATAAGGTTGTTCTGAGGATCAAATGAGATCAGATATGTGAAATGATTTCAAAGCTCAAAGTCTTACTTTAAAAATGCCTAGCTATCATTATGATTATTGTTAGTTTCAATGCTTTAAGAATCCATGATTTCCTAATATGTTTACTCAACACTTCAATGTGGGGTATACTCATCAGAATTGTGCAGCAGCCATCTCCAGCTTTTGGGACCATACTGTTAAATTTCAGTGTAAAGATTTACACCTCAGAAATTGGCAAATGCTACACATTGGGGTTTAATTTATTGCTTTGCTGATTGTCTAGACTTAAGAAAATGATGGCATAAATGTTCACAGTGCAATTAAATTTAAAACTGTGTCCCATGCCTACATCTTGGAGTGAGGAGGACCTGAGTTCAGGTACTTAATAGGAGTGTGGCCCTGGGCAAGTCACTTAACCTTGTTTGCCTCAGTTTCCTTGTTTATAAAATGAGCTAAAAAAAGAAAATGGCAAATCGCTCCAGTATCTTTACCAAGAAAACTCCAAATGGGGCCACAAAGAGTTGGACACAACTGAAAAAACTGAACAGCAGCAACAACAAGTATTCATCAGCTCTCCTTTAGCCTACCAGATGGTGAACCTCTCTACACTGAACTTGGTCTGTCCTTGAACATCAGATATAAAGTCTATGAAACTATCCTAAACTTTTCCCACTTTACAGGACCTGTCAGAGTTTGCACTACACTAATACAGCTTTTGAGAACCTAAGGATGCCTCTCTCTCATGACAAGCCACTTGAGGAAGAATCTTGCAGGGACACTGTGGAACAGGTCCACATCACCTTCACACTTAGATTACTGCAATAACTACTGGTGGGTCTGACTACCTCAACTCTCTTCTCCACTCCAATGCACTCCCCATTCAGCCACTAAGATTATTTTCCTAAAACACAGGTATGATCATGTCACCTATTTACTCAATAAACTAGTGGCACCTTATTGTCTTCAGAGGCAAATAAAAATCCTCTGTCAAGCATTCAGAGCCCTTTATAACCTAGTTCCCACCTAACTTTGCAGTCTACTTGGTCTTTACTCCTTGACATACTTTTCAGTCCAATGACATAGGCCTCCTGGCTGTTCCATTAACAAGACATTCCATCTCAACAAGCTCTGGGCATTCTCTCTGCTTATACCCCTTCCTTTAAGTCCCAACTAAGATCCTACTTTCTACAGGAAGACTTCTCTAAAATCTTTTAATTCCCGTGCCTTCTCTCTGTTGCTTTCTATTTATCCTGTATATAGCTTACATTGTATATATGTATTTGCATGTTGTGCTCCCCCATCCCCACTAGATTGTAAGCTCTTTGAGGGATAAAACTGTCTTTTACTTCTTTTTGTAACTCCAGCACTTAGCATAGTGCCTGATATATAGTAGGTACTTCATAAATATTTATTGAATTGAATTGAATTGATTCTATATTACATCAAGTTCATACACAAAAATTCAAACTGATTTGGGATCTTATCAATTTGTTTGTTCCCTCTGGCAAGGAGATCACAATCCATAACGCATTCATACCTACCCATCCTGTGTTTCTTTTGACTTCCATGTTCAACTGTAAGTTCTCCAAAGGGAGTCCATGCAATGAGCTAGAGGATACCAGTGGAACACTGGCTGTCCTGTTCTTCTTCACACTTGTCTATCTTCTCTTTCCATCATAGGCTTCTCTAATGATATCCTCTTATTCCTGTTTGTCTTCAGAATTCCCAATTGGCTACCTGTTGCTGTCTGTTCACATCCACAATAGGCTTCTCCATTACTTCTGTGTGGTTCTTATTTTTCACTCTTCAGAAGAGGTGGTATACAAATATCATGGTCAAACAGTCACCTTAATAGAGGGTTGGCATAAAAAGATGAACCTCTGTTTCCAGGAGAAACTTGGGGTCATTAAAGAAATTTTTCAGTGTCCCAAAGGCAATCCAAAAAAAAAATCTAAGATGATATCTATAGTGATCCTGCTCTATAATCAGAGACTAATCTGAGTGGCCTAGGGTGGTTGTCGGATGCAAAGAATGAAACAGATTGGAAGCCCGGCTTGTTAGCTCATAGTACTTCAAGACATACTGAAGTAGCCACTTTATTAGAAAGGAAATTAAAGATCCCCTTCCCCCAAAAGCCCAAGAAAGTTTCCCACAGTTACAGAGAGCAGGATTTTTACTATAATCAAAACAAAAGCCTTAGAAGCCTCCAGGTTTAGATAAAAGACCTATGCTTAACTATCAACTATATGTGTTATCTTTAAGTGAAGCCTGGGACATCTTGTTAGGCCGGAAAGCCTCTGAAGTTCTCAGCCTTGATGGTATTAAACAATTTTTGAGCCTCATTATTTTACTTTAATTCTGGGCAAAATACCCTGCCAAGGGTTTGACCTTGGCCGTACCAGCCATCTGTGTTCTCGGGCAAAGGGGAACAGAGTTAGCCCCCCTCCTGCTGGAGTGCCGAGAGCCCAAAGCTTTTTCAATAAGACTATAATGCATTTTGAAGAAAGGTGAGATTTATGAAAGGAATCAAAAGAGGAATCTCAGATTTTTATCTTAGATATCCCACTCCAGTTTCTCGACCCGAAAAGGAGAAAAACCAATACACGGCTTTGCTGGTCTGTATTGATCTTTTGAGGGGGTCCAGATGAAATTATCTACTTGAGATTCTAATTTCTCTTAATAGCTCCTGACATATCCCCCTTCTCTTCAAAATAACATGATTTATTAGACAGGAAAACTTTGAATAATGAAAGAAGTTAAAATTGGTTATAATCATTAGTTATAGTTGGATCTGATATGAATTATAGATCAAATTGTTTGTTTATGGCTCTCTACAGATATCTAGTTTTAATAGACAGTTAGGAAGATACCTACTCTCTCATCTCTTTCCTTCAATTTACCCCTTAAACCAATGAGTTATTCCCTAAAGAAATAAAGAATAAACAAATAAATAAATAATTTAAATTTCATTTAATTTTATTATATTAAAATAAAGAAAAAGAATAAAGAAAAAAGAATAAAGAATATTCCCTAAAGAGCTGTCACCTTGACTAGTCCTAGTCACAGCAATTCTTCCAGACTTTATCCTAGAATCCAGGGATCAGTTAGTATGTATTCACTCCAAAATTTTGAAATAGCTACATTCCCCAAATTTCATAATTAATATCATATCTCTGAAGTGCCTTGTAAATCCTCAAAAATTCAGGTTTAGCATTGTAAATACACACACACACACACACACACACACACACACACACACACATTTGCTGACACCCTTAGGTAGCATATAGAATATTGGACTTTGAGAAAGAAGACCGGAATTCTAATTGATTCAGACATTGACTAGCTGTTTGACCTGTAGGAATAAGTTTGGGATAGTCTGGTTTTCTAATTCTTTGGGTAAGTCATTTCAAATTTCTTTGCATCATTTGTAAAATTAGAGATAATGGCACCTCCCAATAATCAACTTCCTAGGGTTGAAGATCAAGGGAGATACTATATGCAAAGGGTTTTGCAAAACACGAAAAGATTTATAAAGGCTAGGTATCAGTATATTCTTGTGTACCTAATTATTTGAAAAAGAGTCATCTGTGCATAGCCTAATTAACATTCAAAAATATTCAAGGTTTTATGAGTTTGTCAGGGTAGGCATTCCCTCCACTCATACATTTTGTACCCCATCTAAGCCTTAGTAGATGGTCTTCCATGAAGGTGATGATTTAAAAAGATTTTTTTTCCCATTATTCAATGGTCAAAATGGGAATGTCTTGTTGAATTTAGCACAACTCTTGAACATTTCTCTAGCGTTAAAGTTCATGATGACTTTATAGTTTTTGACAGTTTTACAATTTGGACTAGAGTCCACCATCATTGGTAATTGGTCACTAGCCCTGACCCAAGTAGATGACATTTTAGATGAAGGTTTAAGAAAGTGACTCTGCCCATGTACCAGTTCCCTTTTAGACTACTGTCCAAGGTGAGATAATAATACAAGGTGGGAGCCAGGGCTGAATGTTCAGGGTTTTATATGGTTTCTAGTACCATGAATTGGCAACAGGTAAGTAGTACTGAACCAGTCAGCTTTTAGCACTATCAAGTAATCTAGTCCTAAGCAAAAAAGGACAGTATTCTAATCATAGCAAGCATTATAAGGCTGTCCAAGTAGGTAAGGTTCTCAGATGAAGGTGTGCTCTTAGAGTCATGTTAAATGCAAGTCAAGGCATAACACATATCATTTAGCTTGAGTTAGGGGTGGGAAGAGAAGGAGGTCTTTTCTGGGTACAATATCATGTGAAAACACAAGAAGTCATTTTAGAGATGGACAGGGCAAATGATCCTTACTAGTTAAATGCTTTAAATCAAGAAATAGGCAATCAGCTGATAAAAAGCCATCCAATATGCCACAAATACCTTGAATGTTCAGATCCTCTGGATCGCTACAAACTGAAAATAGGTTAAAATCATTTAGATATTTGTAATATATGAAATGCCTTTTCAAATGTGGAGTTAATTATAGTTTTAATTTAGCTGGGGTTTTTTGGTCTCCCTCTATTTGCTCCCACCAACTACCTCTCATCCCGTTTCTTCCTCTAGTCGCCAAATCATTAATGGTGTTCTTTACACATCCAGGCTCATAAAACTCTATTTGCTTTCTCTTTAAAGCCATCTCTGCCTTCACAAGCAACATGACTTTCAACAGACATTAAAGGTTTAAACTTGGATACAAAATGAGTAGATGCATTGTTCTGGTCTCTGTTAAGCTCTGTAATCACAGGGGAGAAATTCTGCCAAGATGAAGATAAATAGCAGAGAGAGAGAGAGAGAGAGAGAGAGAGAGAGAAAGAGAGAGAGAGAGAGAGAGAGAGAGAGAGAGA